>NC_089841.1:97985219-98288668 GCF_035609145.1 Eleutherodactylus coqui
TTATTTGTACAATTTCCATTGAAAAATGAACTGGAATCTTTTAGGGTGGAAAATTTAAAAAGAAAAAACCAAAACATGGTTTCTTAAATTATGCGTACTCTATAAATAATACTTTGTTGATGTGCGCTATGGCTTTGACAGCATTCAGTCTTTTTGAGTAGGTGTCTACCAGCATGGCACATCTGGACTTGGCAATCTTTGCCCACTCTTCCTTGCAAAAGCGCTCCAAATCTGTCAGATTGCGAGGACATCTCATGTGTAGCGCCCTCTTCAGATCAACCCACAGATTTTCAATGGGATTCAGGTCTGGGCCCTGGCTGGGCCATTCCAAAATGTGATCTTCTGGTGAAGCCATTCTTTGTTGATTTGTCTGCTTTGGATCATTGTGTTGAAAGGTGAAATTCATCTTCAGCTTTTTAGCAGAGCCCCTAAGATTTTGTGTCAAGATGGATTGATATTTGGAATGGTTTCCTCCACCTTGACTAAAGCACCTTGTCCAGCAGCAGAAAATCAACCCCAAAGTATAATGCTGCCTCCATAATCTTCACTGTGGGTATGGTGGTCTTTTCGTTATGCACAGTGTTGGCTTTGCACAAAACATACCTTTAGGAATTATGGCCAAAAAGTTCCACCTTGGTCTCATTAAACCATAACACCTTCTCCCACATACTTCTGGCAGACTTGATGTAGGTTTTGGCAAAATATAGCCGGACTTGGATGTTTTTCTTTGCTAGAAAAGGCTTCTGTCTTGTATCCCTACCCCACATCCAGGGACATAGCTATAGAGGTGCAGATGTAGGATTCGCTACCAGGCCCTGGAGCCTTAGGGGGCCTAAAGGCCCTTCCATCACATAAGACACTAGTATTATAAATGGCACGTGGTAGGTAGGGGCCTGTTACAGAATTTGTATCAAGAGCTCCTAGTTACGCCTCTGCACACAGCCCAGACATATGAAGAATACTGAAGATGGTTGTCACATGCACTACACAACCAGTACATGCCTGGAATTCCTGTAGCTCCTTTAATGTTGCTGTAGGCTCTTGGCAGCCTTCGGGACTCATCAATTTTTGAGGGACATCCAGTTCTTGGTAATGTCACTGTTGTGTCAAATATAATCTAATTCCTGATGCCTGTCTGCACTGTGATCCTTGGTATATGTAATGCCTTGGAGATGTTTTTGGTCCCCTTCTCCTGACTGATACCTTTCAGCGATCAGATCCCTTTGATGTGTTGTAAGCTCTTTATGGCTTTTGCTGAAAAATGCCTCTAAGAAATTGTCAGGAAAATCCTCCTAGAAGAGCCGAACTTTATATGGGAGAAAATCCAGACTCTCTGTAAATAACAGCAGCGGAGTGCTGACTACTATTTATCATGAGTTTAAATGTAATTAGCTATTTCTGAACACAACCACATCCCCAAATATAACAGGAGGGTGTTCAGGTACTGGTGTATTATGTCACCACTGGAAGCTAGGGGTTTGACAGGAGGAACGTCGCTGTCAGGCTCCTAGCTCCCTATTGGCTACTTGCTTTAAGGATGCTAGCAGCATGTGGATGTATTTTTGCCTGCCATGGGCAGTTAGGGTGAGGGGTTAGTTTTCCAGTTCGGCTTAGTTTATTAGCTGGAAATGCTGCCATTTACACCGAATAAGCTAAGCCTAACTGGAAAACTAACCCCTCACCCTAACCGCCCATGGCAGGTAAAAATACATCCACATGCTGCAGCTGTCAGTGAGTGCTCACTGCGGGCCAGCCTGTGTGTTCCCTCCCGGCCGCCTGCCAGCCAATGTCACTCATTGTTCTGCTCCACTGTCCGTCTGCTGGCTCCGCTCCAACTGCAGCTGCTCTCTCCTGCCGTGTCATAACAGCACGTGGAGCATTTCTGATGTCGGCGCCTCTTGTACCTTTGCCGGCGCCGCTTCAAGCCTGGATACTGTCCTCGGGCACTCGGCGGTGTGGTGTTGCTGCTGCTAGCCTCGCCGAAGTACTACGCCCCCAGTCAATCAGAAGCTGTGGACGTTACTCAGTTTCTTGACAGGTGTATTATGTCGCCACCCCTTACTTCCGGTGGTGACATAATACACAAGTACCGGTTGTTCACACTTACACGCAACCACATTATTTTAGTTTTTGTTTTTTTATTTTTCTACCTTTTGAAGGATTTGTTTGTTTTTCAATGGAATTGTAAAAATAACAGGTCACACTATAGGTGGAAATAAATCTGAAATGATTCAACTTTGTCAAGTTTTTTAACATGACAAAAACCTGGCATTTTAACAGGGATGTGTAGACTTTTCATATCCACTGTATATGTCCTGTAATGTATGTACGCTAACAGTGCTGCATTCATGGATAGTTTGTGCAGGAACAGCCTCAGAACACACTTAGTTTTCTACTGAGTGCTACTTTGTTTCCCCATAGATCAGCAATAGTGGAAGGATAATATGATTTTCTTCAATGGTCTGGCCAGAATTTTTCCATATCCACAGAATAGGTCATCAATAGTTGATCGGTAGAGGTCTGCCGCTCAGGATCTCTGTCGACCAGCGGATTGCCAGGCTCGCTGTCAGTGCAGATAGCCCTGTCTATATTACAGCAGCCCCATTTGGTAGTGCAGGAACTGCTCTCATTGAGTTCACACCAGGCCGCTGCAATGTTGGCCGCTCTATTTGCTTGCAGTGCTGTCCGCACTGACAGTGGGTTTAGCAATCTGCTGGTCAGTGGGGATCATGAGCGGTAGACCCCTGCCGATAAAGTAAACTATTGATCATCTATCCTGGGGATTGGTCATCATTAGTAAAAGTCCTAGACCACCTCCTTAAAAAAAAACAAATCTATATTTCCACAGTTTACATATAAAGTATATGATGACTATTGAATGTACGGTATATTCGGCTTAAAGGTTTGTTTCCTGGGCGTTTCATAGCGGGGACAGAAGCAGCCGGGACAGCTACTATATGTGCAGGCAGTTATCAGTGGGGCCTGCAGTGACCTGTTCTACTCACCCCAGAGCTGTCATTCCTCTCTTCTCCTGCTCCCCTGCCTGGCGCTTCCTGGTTCGGCTTCCTCCTGTCCACCATGATTCTCCAGGGTCCTCTTCTGCCTGCCTGCCTACATGCATGCTGACTCACTCTAAAATGGCTAGTGCATGCCAATTTAATTTATTTTTTTGTATGAATTATTTTCGGAATATTTTGTAATAGTTGTCAGGGTAAGGAGGGGGTCTCACACTAACATTTTAATTTTGGAATACGCGATCGCAGGCACTGAAAGGCATGTAGTTTTTTTTTTTTCCCTTCATATTAGCAGATACGAATTGCGTATTCCATGAGCAGAAGAAAAATCGCAGCATGCTCTATTTTGCCGCAGACTGTCTCCATTGAAGTCAATGTAGGTGTCCAACCTGCAGTTCATATGAAATTAACATTGCGTATGGACTGCAGGTACCCGTGTCATCCCTAAGCGACAGGGTGGGAAATGCAAAAAAACCCAAAACTGTTCTGCGCATGACCACCTGCAAGCCTAGGCGCCCATAAGCAATACAGGTTAGGGCCGTACACAGGGTCACTGGCCGGGCTCACTGACGGATTCCGCTGCGGGCCTTCCACATGCAGAATCCGATCCAGTCGTGAGAACCTGGCCTTATACAGAGCTCTAAGTCTCCTGCTTAGACATTGTTAATTCTGGCTGCCTGCAGCCACCACAAGGGCAGCTTACTCCATACATTTAGAGATTTCAGTAATAAAACTACTGTGTTCAGTCAGCTTCTAAGCTCTGCCTACCGTAATAGTGGCTGCAGGTAGCTGGAATTATAATTACTTGTAGGGGGATTTCCAGCACTAGAATATTTGAATTATCCTTAGGATAGGTCATCAATATCAGATCTGTGGGGATTTCACACCACTCACTCCCCTTGATCAGCTGATGTGAGGAAGCCATGGCATGCTGGAAGAAGTACAACACCGTTCACTGTGCTGTGGCCGAAAATGGTACTGCAGCTCTCTCCCATCCAAGTAAATAATTTTGAGTTGCTGAAACCAGACACAACCGCTGTGTCAATAAGCAATGTTGTGTATAAATGCTACACATATCCAATATAATTGCGTATGTACAGCATTTATTATGCGCCCATATAGAACCATAGGGCTCTATCACGTGTAATACGCCATACAATAGAACATGCTGCTGGTTTTTTTACGCATGTATTATATGTAATGAAACAAATTAGTGTTAGTGGGTCAATCCAAATCAATGTACTTTCGCTGACTCCATTTACCGTATATTCTGCACGCGTAATACGCGATTAAATTACTTTAATGTGAGCCCGCCCTTATCTGCAGATCATCGGCAGACTCAACCTTTTTTACGAGCTTCTGTTGGTAACCTTGTGTGCTGTATCAGCAACTCAGCAAAATTAAAGTGCCCATAATACACCTTCAATATCTGTCCATCATCTCCCTTATATCCTCATGGACATACAAGCAGGCAACATGTTGTCTTGTCAGGATGCCCAAAAGTTCTGTCATCTATATTGATTTATCTTGATGCTGTAGGAGATATTTATTTGGACCTTGTATAGATCGGTTTGGTCGCGTTGCAGCACGGTGTATATGGCTTCTATACGACTAATCATGTAGGATCTCGTATTTTGGAATATTTATCTAGTTCCATTTTGGATTGCCTAGGTTAAAACACTCAGCGCCCCGCTCACTAGCTACAAAGACTTAATAGGAACATTTCTTACAAAGTTACAAAAGTCCGAAACACTTAGGCTCCATTCACATCAACTTCATGTATCCGTTGCAAAATGATGAGAAACTGATACATGACGGAAACAAATGTCCGTTTTTAATAGAAAAGTTTGACAGATCTGTCAAAATACAACACTTTGCTCTGTTTGTTTACGTTATGCCTCCATTTCTCATTAATGTAACGGATTTGTCCATTATATTGTCTGCAGTTGAGAAAAACAGATTTGTTAAAGGAGATGTCCCGCGCCGAAACGGGATTTTTTTTTTTTAAACCCCCCCCCCCCCGTTCGGCGCGAGACAACCCCGATGCAGGGGTTAAAAAAACCACCCGCACAGCGCTTACCTGAATCCCGGCGGTCCGGTGACTTCAATACTTACCGCTGAAGATGGCCGCCGGGATCTTCTACCTTCGTGGACCGCAGCTCTTCTGTGCGGTCCACTGCCGATTCCAGCCTCCTGATTGGCTGGAATCGGCACGTGACGGGGCGGAGCTACACGGAGCCGCTCTCTGGCACGAGCGGCTCCATAGAAGAAAGCTGAAGACCCGGACTGCGCAAGCGCGGCTAATTTGGCCATCGGAGGCCAAAAATTAGTCGGCTCCATGGAGACGAGGACGCCAGCAACGGAGCAGGTAAGTATAAAACTTTTTATAACTTCTGTATGGCTCATAATTAATGCACAATGTACATTACAAAGTGCATTAATATGGCCATACAGAAGTGTATAGACCCACTTGCTGCCTCGGGACATCTCCTTTAAGTGGAATAAATAATGAATAGAAACAGAAACCATTACGTTTGCATCCGTTTCCTATTGACTTCAATGTTAAATGAGAAAAAAAAAACGGAGTCGATCATTCTATCCTGGTCCTATTATTTTAAACTGAAAACAATAGGGCAGCAGATTGTGCTATTTTCTCTATCCAATAAACGAATCCATGATGGTATGGATGCCAACTCACTGAATCAGTTCCCATTGAAATCAATGGAACTTTTAAAGGATCTGTTTATTTCTGTTTTTCGGGTCTCAGTGCGGAACAGAAGACGTGACGCTGATGTGAACTGGGCCTTATTTACATTCCACAGAGTTCTGAATTACATGTTTCAAAATGTATGATTTGGATCTTTTTTGCATTAATAATGATAAAAAATATATGTATATGTGTGTGTGTGTGGGTATATATATATAATATTCAGTAGGTTTAAAGAAGAAATCTTATTTTCTACCTGAAGAATGATTGTGTAATCACGTTGGTAATGAGCAGGGGCACGTCCAGCTGCCGCCTCCTCTTGTAGTGCCAACTGGTCAGTGTAGCTGCAGGTCAGATAAGGTTACTGGATACTCTGAGGATTAGGGAGGTGTAGTCTAGGATAAGATTCCATTCTGTGGTGTCTGTCTCTTAATAACGTCTCTTATGTTGTCCAAATTCTGTATTTACCCTGAGGTTTGTCACTTCACAAATAAAAATACCTGTTTGAAACATCACAAAGTTGGAAAAGTTGAGCCTGCTGTCATGTATTATACACATCTTTCCAGAACCCGAGGCATCACTGCTTCATACTGTCACACTGATTGTTAGGCTGGGATATTGTGAACAGAATATAGAAATAAGAACTTTACCCGAAAATGCGTTTTTGTTTTTTTTTTTCGTTTTTTTTTTATATTAGGTTTTTTATTGTGCAGTTCTGCATTTCTACCCAAAATCTATTATAGGAAACCCATCAGCGCCTTTGAGTCCCATAAACTACCTTATGGGCGTCCAGAGAGCTGTCTTATATACTTGTCGGTTATCCTGTTCTAGCACTGTACCCCCAAGAAATTGGCGCGTGCACACAGCATTATTCTCCAGAAGGCCGAGTGCATACACCGAATTCTCGAAAACACAGATCTAGAACAGGGAACTCGGTGAGTATTAATAGCAGCATCCCGGACCCCCATTCCCTCACCTTTTGAGCACCATAATGTAGTTTGACACTCATAGGTGCCGACTGCTTTCCTTTATTATGTCAAAGCGATTGGCCTCGATAAACGAGTACAAAAGAAATCTCCTCTTCATGTTGTCTTTATTGTGGTGATTGGTTCTATGGAGTCATGCAAAAGTTATAAAAAAATTGCAAGATTTCCGCTCCCTTTTGTGTTTTTGGCAGCTGCCCGCTCTGAGCATCTTAAATTGGCATTGCTTGTGTTTTTTGTTTTTTTTTAAATATAACTATAAAACTAAACCATAAAAACATAGTTGCATTAAAGTGGTTGTACCACAATTGCAAGTTATCCACAGAGTAGGGAATAATTTGCTAATCGTTTGGGGTCTCAATGCTGGACCCCCACTGATCTTGAGTACGGGGGTTCCATGTCCCCCATCCCTCTCACTGCATCAGCATTACACAACTGCAGCAGCGCTCTTTTCACGTCCAATGGGACCGCCGAGATACCAGAGTGCTTTGCTATTTCTGTCAGCTCTATTGAAATCAATGAAGCACTGACTGCACATGGTCGGC
This sequence comes from Eleutherodactylus coqui, assembly GCF_035609145.1. NCBI lineage: Eukaryota > Metazoa > Chordata > Amphibia > Anura > Eleutherodactylidae > Eleutherodactylus > Eleutherodactylus coqui. Next base: position 97,992,469 of record NC_089841.1, read on the forward strand.
CAGCACTCCATTCACAGTGATGTCACTGCGGAGGGAGTAGCGACCCTTGCAGTGACAAGAGAACAGGAATAATTTGCAGTTGTGGTATAACTCCTTTAATAAGGCATCCCTATTTCATATGCCCTATAAAGGCACATGAACATTAAAGTGAGGTGAACCGCCTTCAGAGAGAAGAGTTGTTAAAAGGGTTGTCCGGGCTGTACCATCTCGGTACAACTCCTTCCCCATTGAGTAACATAAATTGTTATATTGTCATATAGTCACGTCTCTCCGCCCCCACTGTGTGCCATGATGGTGCTTGGTTCCCCGTTTTGGTCTCTGTTTACAGCTGCAGGCCCACCGGTGTACAGGTTATCACAGGGGTTGTAGCAAATAACAGAACTTATTGATCAATTTCCCCATCCTCCAACCCAGGAGGTAAGCACACAGGTTTTGCAGTACATGGCACAGTTCCCCCATTAAAGCCATTGGGAAAAAAGTCTGTGGTAAAACTGTAAGGGGTCGAAAATGTGTATGAAATTTATACCAGTTTAAAGACTTAAAAAAACATGGTGTTACTCATAGTCACATAAGAACTGCAGAATAACTACAAAATAGTTTTTGTTTAATATAAGTTTAGGAAATGCTCTGTGGACTATTTTTTTTTTTGGGGGGGGGGGGGGAAACTACATTGTTAGACCACACATTAAAGCCATTATTACAATTTTATATTATTGGTTATAGTTTTTCCTATTGGTGCTCTGTAACAGAAAAATAGATGTCCATGCCCCATAAAGATTTATGTTTCAAAGGTATTTATTGAAATTTTAGTCCAACAAGACGGCAACAGTTTACCAAAATAAGCCCTTCGCAGGGGGACATAGTATTTAACAGATACAAATGACAGAGTTTTAAAAAATTAAAGGATGTAATGGAACAAGAGAAGTCAAGTAATCCTAACTAAAGGCCCATTTACACGCAACGATTATCGCTCAAAATTCGTTAAAACAATTGCATATGAGCGATAATCATTGCGTGTAAATGCTTTCATCATTTACTTTTCAGCTGAACGATGATTTTAGGGTGAGCAGGAGAGTAGATGACCCAGTCGGAGAGTAGATGACCCAGTCGGAGAGTAGATGACCCAGTCGGAGAGTAGATGACCCAGTCGGAGAGTAGATGACCCAGTCGGAGAGTAGATGACCCAGACCGCATGCTGTGTTATCCATGGGAGCAGATGATTACATTGTATTCATGCCAGCAGACCATGACAGCCCCTGTAAGAACAAAGGAGCTGCTTGCAGAGCTCAGACCACCCGCTGAGTTCTGCAGGCAGCTCCTGGAGGCTCCTTTGCACTCAGATGAAGATGATAAAGTGCTTATGGACATTAGTGCCCTTCAGAACTTTATGCAAAATGATCACTAAAACTGTCAATCTTTCAATCGTTTGAAAGATTCTTTGTGTGTAACTGAGCCTTAAGCCCCTAACATAACAGAACCGATGAAAGTAAATGTATGGCATAACCTTGTATATTGTAAATGGTGAGTATGTGTAGTCTGCAATAAGGCAATTAACTAGAGATGAGCGAACATACTCGGTAAGGCCGATTTCGCAATCGAGCACCGCGATTTTCGAGTACTTCACTACTCGGGTGAAAAGTACTTGGGGGCGCTGTGGTGGGTGAGCAGGGGGTTGCAGAGGAGAGTGGGGGGGAGAGAGAGCTCCCCCCTGTTCCGCGCTGCTACCCCCCGCTCCACCACGCCACGCCCCGCCACACAGCGCCCCCGGGTACTTTTCACCCGAATAGTGAAGTACTCGAAAATCGCGGTGCTCGATTGCGAAATTGGCCGTACCAAGTACGTTCACTCATCTCTACAATTAACCCATCGACTATCCAGTATTTCTAAAGAAGATCTAGAGATTAGCATACGGTAATATTGCAGATTGGGTACATTGATCGATAACCATGGATCCCAAATCAAAATAGTAAGTGTATCTAATCGGATTACTGTAAGTTTCTCATAAAGCATTATTTTGTTTAATGCTGGTTTGTCTGGTGCCCATAGCTATATGTATTGGAGTTGGGTAGGTGGGTAGAAGTATACACTATACAGTGAAAGAAGAGTGTAGTACTGATAAGTCATTAAGAACAGGGCTTGTAAAGTCCATTATCTGTAGGATTATTTCAAAATATGACTAAGAGGCTCGAAAGTCTTCTTGATATCTAGTCCTAAAACTGACAACAATGTATTAGAAGTGTTGGCTAAATGTATGATGTTGGGTACGTTCCTGACATTGTCACGAGCTTGCTGCTCTGAAATAAACCCACTTGATTGTGATGAATCAGGAAGGGCAGTAGTCTATTGGGTCTATTTGTAAGCATGGATGTGAGAAGTTTAAATCGATACTAAGGAGGGTTTGTGGATCTGAAGTTAGGGAAGACTCTGATCCTTACCAGGTTTGGGTATGGTAGCGATAAGAGCTCTTAGGAAGTTTGGGTTAATTTGCTGTCCAGGGGGATATGAGGATAGAAACACATTTTTTTTATGATACAAGGCCATGAAGCCATCTGGGCCTGGGGCCTTATCTTGTTTAAATCATTTTATTCCCCATTCCACATCTTCACTAGAGATTGTAGTGTTTTTACGTGAGCTTGAGTTGTTTGAGAATTTCTGGTAAATGAAGATTTGATAAAAAAGAATCTGTGATAAAGAAGTCGTTTTAGAGGCTGTACATAATCTCTCGTAATATTTTTCAAAAGTTGTATAGATTTTATCACGATTTATCACGATTTAGAGGTAAAATGACCTGGTTTTATTTGGATTTTATTAATAGCATTGAGAGTTTGTCATTCTACGAGATTGTGCACCAGGAGTTTATCTAGCTTATTAGCATAATGAAAATAAGATGCTTGGGTGCCAACAAATTTCTTTTTGGTATTATGCGTTAATATAGTATTTGGGACTAAAATGCTATCTCTAATTGTTTTCTGCAGGTATAATGATGGGTGCAAATGGGCAGATTCCAATTTCACTATTTTGTATTCTAGGTTAGATTGTGCCTTTTGTCCTTTCTTTGATTGGGAGGCTAGGGAAATGAGAACACCGCGGATGACTGGTTTGTGTGCTAGCCAGCGAACATCTACTGATGTCGAATAAGAATTGTTCATATGAAAATACTCCCCTAGCTTTTCTTTTACAGTGGTGGCAATATTAGGATTTGTAAGTAACCCTTCATTCAGTCTCCAAGTATATGGAATTCGGGCTTGGGAATTAAACATAATTTCGGAGAATACAACATAATGATCTGACCAGGAAAAGACAAAATGGTGGGAATCCAGTCCTGCTTGGAGTGTTGTCTATGAGCTGGAGAAGTAGGTGTAGCCTTTTGTTAGAGGATTGAATTCCCTCCTATTGTCAGCTCGAGAGAGGCTATTAAATACTGTACTGATCTTATCATAGAATGGTAGAGTTGGAAGGGACCTCCAGGGTCAACTGGTCCAACCCCCTGCTCAGTGCGGGATTCACTAACTCATCCCAGACAGATATTTGTCCAGCCTTTGTTTGATCACTTTCACTAAAGGAGAACTTGCCATCTCCCGTGGGAACCTGTTCCACTTATTGATCATCCTTACTGTCAGAAAGTTTTTTCTAATATCTAATCTGTGTTTCTTACCTTTCAGTTTCTGAATTCCAAACTTGCGGCCTGAAGTTTCTTAGGTCTTCCTCCCATTTTTAGCCAAAATTCAAGGATAGCATGATCACTGCCTCCTAAGGTCCCAGCCACCCTTACCTCCTCAATAATTCCCTCCCTGTTGGTAAGAATTAGGTCCAAGATAACAGATCCGCTTGTTTTCTCTTCTACGTTTTGGAAGATAAAGTTATCAGCAAGAGCGGATAAGATTTTTTGAATCCATTACTTTTACGTGAGAGAGATTCCTAACAAATGTCTGGATAGTTAAAATCTCCCATAATCACTATGTCATGCTTTTTGAAAGCTTGGCCAGTTTGGTTTGTAGTGGCCATAGTCAATTAAGGGATTAATAGGCAAAGTTGAAATCACCACACTACATCAGTGTAGAATAATCTGAAGTAATGAGAATATCACATATTAAAAGGAAAACAATTAATAGGAGGCTCATTTTGGAGCATACGTATTGATTAAATAAATCTTTTCATTATTAAGTTTTCCTAATCCTAAATGGCGACCTTGATCATCTGTGATAGATGTTGTAACACATAGAGGAAATTAATTGTGGAGAAGTATACGAAGACTCCTCTGCTTCTTGAAAAAGGAATAAGTGGAATTGAAGCGTGAATTAAAGAATTTAGGGTGGGAGTTAGGTGTGAAATATGATTCTTGAAAAGAAATTATATCAAGTTTGTGCCTTTCATATTCCTGAAAGGATATCCTCCATTTTTGTGGGGAATTTAATCCCCTTGCGGTATGGCTCAAAATGTGACACATGATTACAGGAAGAGAACCGCTAAAAGAGAGCTATAGCTTAGAATTGACCAGTAAGAGAATAGAAGAGTAGCTGAGCCTATAGTTAGGACTGTGTGGGGCGCTATTAAGCAAGTTCATGTGCCTGTACTTAGAGTATGTTTTAAAGAACATTTGAATACACCACAGAAGAATCGGCATAACCAAAAATATATTAAAAACCATAATGTGTGGATGATCTAACAACATGGTCATTCAAATCTTCCCAAGACTGCAACATTGAAGCCCAATGGTGACAGCGAGCGCATTAGAATTGTGTATAACCTAGAGCTATAAATCTTAACAGCTGTAACTTTCACTGAGGTAAGGAAGTTTCTTTCATAAGTTAAGAGCCCTTCACAGTATAGACACAGCTTAAAACTAAATTTTACTATGGCTACTAAAATACGGGCTGGAAACACACAAACTACGCTGTACCTACACATGGGAAGAAAGGAGTGTAGGATCGTAGGTTTCTCAACATGTGAACAACACATATATATATGTGTGTATACACACGCAGACAAACATAGCTAATTAATAGTGAGGGAATTAAATTGGATCCCTATGCAATATTCAGAACCAATTGTCCTATAAACCAAAAATTGGTATAGGAAGCGATATTAGGGGTCTGACTTAAAGCTTGCAAATCATTGTATTGATAACACTCTGGGTTTGCAAATCCCTTAATAGCAGTGTTTAGGTTACTTCAAATAGAAGAATGAAGTGACTAATACAGTCCTAATCCCTTCATTCATTCACTTTGAGAGATCTAAGATATATGATCCCTAGATTTTCATTTACAAAATAGGTTGATTCATGGTTCGATAATTCAAAGATATGATCCCTGGGTTTTCATTTCTACATTAAATTGGTTTGTGGTTTGACTTGTTTCCTGTGACCATCAGTTCATTAGGAACCTTCAAAACTTTCCCTAAATAGAGAAGAATGTGATAGACTCTCCAGCCTTGATAGGAATCAACTGTAGGATATAGATATAACTAGGCAGTTAGACAGTGAGACAATCCTCCAGCTTTTGTCAGTGGAGTAGTACAGCAGGAGCTGGATGGAGATAGGTAGAGTCTTAGATCAGTCTCAAATACAGAAATGGGGTAATAGACTGTTAGTTATTAATTCCCCAGTTTGGACTATATGCTCTTAATAAAAAATATCAATCTAACAGTGATAGTATAGTCCCATTGAGAAGTACTAGCTAACTCGCTCACTGCAGCCATTTCTTAGCTAGCTTGGGATAACAAAGCTCCATAGTTAGACTATGACTAATCTTAGGCTGGAAAGACTAGATTTAGCTAGATTAGAGGATAGATGACAGCAAAACACCAGGTTGTCCAAAGTTCGTGCTCCAAATCTTACTAACTAGTTTAGATAGACAGGGTGATTGCACTGTTCTATCTAGATTTAGAGGAATAGAATCTCAAAATAAAAGATGCGATGTAGCCTGTAGCCCTGATGGTGGACTACAGGCATATGAGAGTCTGGTGAATCAGTCCAACTTAAATACCGGACTTAATACCTCCCAGAGGGAGGACCTCGACAGTCTAGTCCAATGGTGTTACTAAAGAGGAGTGTCAGCAAACCACGCCCACTCAAACAAAGACAATAAGTGTTATAACTATGATCATACTCTCATCTTGCCTTTGAGCATTTTGGAGAATGATAGAGGGGTCAATGTCATCTATAGCCCTATTCCAGTAATCGTAGATCGTGAAATCTATCCCAGAAATGCCTTGATGGAAGAGGGAACCGGGTATGTGTTTTTACATATGGGCACATCCCATTGGTAGTTGGCATGAGTGTGCTGCAGCGTCATCAAGAATGTTAGACAGAGAGTGGTGTCTTTGAAGCCAATGGAATTACTTCACAGTGGGATGCATAGGTGCGTGTAAGGGGAGGGCTATTTTGTGTGATGAGGTAATACAATTCCCAAGTGGAGAGCCCAACAGGGGGGTGGGCAATGCAGGTCACCCAAACCACGTGATCGTTTATAGGCAGGAGTTTATAGTTGTATAAACTTGATAAGGGTTCTGTGTAAATTAGTTGTAATTGATCAAACTGTAAATAATCACGCAGTGAAGGAAAGAATTTCTTCTTCTCTGTAATAATATTGCCTAAGCAATCTTAAGCTATCAATTTACTGGAAATATGTCGGTACTTGCATAAAATTCCTGGTCATCGGGCTCTTGAATTGAATAGTTATTTTGTTTCAGGATTGCTCAGATCAGTCCCCATAGTAGACAGAATTGAAAAGTTAATGCAGACCTTCAGGTTAAGGGACCTAAAAATAAAAGGGCGATGCCCTGATAACAGTCATATAGGTGAGACAGTGATCCTTAGTATTAAAATCTGGGGCAGGAGGGGGTGAGAAGTTGAGCATAGACAGACCCTTAGTATGGTTGTTGTATCCAAAAGAGTATCTGAGAAGTAATATCACTTCCACATTATAGTCCATACCTTGCTGAGGATAGATGCTCCTGGTATGTGTGTGCAGTGTTCCAAAGTAGCCCAAGCAGGGTGTTGCACAGCAGTGCTCCAGGACCATTAGGATGCAGCCAGGGTGGTGGATAGTGCACACTCTCCAGTAGGCCTCCATGGCAGACAAGTTTTTGATAAGTAGTAGGCATATACGTTCCTGGGGAATGTGGACAAATTCAACTGTACATTAGTTTGGGAGTTTGGGATCCTCAATACCAGGCAAGCTGGCCAGGGGCCCACAGGCCACAGAGCGCTTCATCTGCCGCTTCCACAGTGAGTCCATAACAGCCACTGTAGCAGGATGGGGTCTATCTCATGTCCACTGACAAATCTAATGCAGTTGCTCGTCAGAGCCAGAGAGCAGGAAGCACCCACTGAGTGAACATGAGCCAGTGAACCTCAGGTGAAAAGGACACAATGTGGGGTGGCCAGGAAAGCCTGAGGCTCAGGCTAGTAAGTAGGCTGCAGCTGTCGCTCCAGTCCAGGACCACTGGATAGCGCAAATTACCACTTAAAATGCTTCACTTCACACGGGGGCTAGCCAAAGGAAGCAGGGATGTTGTAGACCTCGGGATTTAGTAGGATGATAGAGGATAGCTAAGAATTTCCTGGAGCTTCTCAAACATGCGTCCCTCGCTTTGACAGTTAATACAACCCCCTCCCCCCCACTTTCATAAAGTTTTAATATGAAATTTATCAATTACTGAATAAAAGAAGCCCTCCAACAAATGTTTTTATTCTTTCATCTGTTAGTAAGGTACATGGTGTAAAACGGTTTCCCAAACCTCAGTCCTTGCGTCCCCACAACAGGACAAATTTTTAGGATATCCTACAGAGAGAATACCTGTGGCAATTTCTGAGGTACTGACAATAATTACATTACCTTTGAAATACTGAGGAAATATTGAAAACCTGATCTTCTGGGGAAGTGTGTGTGTGTGTGTGTGTGTGTGTGTATAGAAGGATGGGGGGGTTGGCTGGAGTTTGGGGAATACTGATATAAGTGGCATTACAGTTAATTTCAGCGGTGACTTTATGCATGTGTTGCACAAGGAAAGCAATAGGATGAAACTGAAAGCCAGGAGACTGATTTGATATTAGAAAAAAACTTTCTGACAGTGAGGGTAATTAATGAGTGGAACAGGTTACCACGGGAGGTGGTGAGTTCTTCTTCAATGGAAGTCTTTTTGCATTTAGCAGGGCGTTGGACCAGATGACCCTGGAGGTCCCTTCCAACTCTACAATTCTATTGTCAGCCCTGTTCTCATGATACTCCCAACTTTATATTGTCTTACATGTAGACCCATAGGTCAGTTTTTGTACATTCTTTTGAGATGCTCAATGTGAGTATCATAGGAATGATAACAAAACTTATTTCTGGTCACATGCAAGACACTGTAAGATTACCTACATTACTATTTACATTTTATGCCTTACTGGTCGCCCAAAAGAGAGAATGTTTTGTGGCAGTGCTGCACATATCCTATGGAAACTAAAGAACACTGCACTGACCTGTCGGATGTGTGTGGGGCCTTCTGCATTGAATGTAATCCAAGTGGAAGGAAAAATTCTTCACGCTCCCTGGATACGGGATTAGGTAACAATCAATGACCAGTGGGTCCGTAGTATTGTCAACCTAATTTTACTTAACTTATGCCATACAACGCGTTTCGGCGTGTGACAAATGTATACGCATTTTCTGCATTGAATGTGATTTCTGCTGGAGTGGCTTGTCTGTTCGCATGGACAATTCTAGTCAGATGGCAGCGGTTGCAATCATTAAGCACCCATCGGCGCCCACTGCACTGTCCACTGTGGGTGGTAATGCCTTCAATGTCGTAATCCCAGTACACACATGATATGTTGCTCTATCTTCCTGTGCAAAGGTCCTCATAGGATAGATGGGTGCGCTAATGTGTGCGCTATACGTAAGGAGATGCGTGAAGCACTGCATAAATCCTCTGGGGAAAGGAACAGATCTGCAACTAATTAGCCATTTCAATTGGTGCGTTTGTTTGCCTCGCACAAACGAACATGCCCTGCAGGCAGAAAAAGTTGCGCTAAGGCGTGCACAATTGCGCTTATGTTAAGCCAGGCTTAGGGCCAGAATGACACTGCATGGAAAAGGTTAATGTCATGTCACTATGAGTCTTTGTATCGCTCTTTGAGGATCGGCACAATATCCTCTTTATCCTTGACTTCAAGCCAAAGAAAACGTCAAGCTGTGTGAAGGACTGGAAATGTATTTTGGGCTATACTTTGTGGTTTACCATAGAGATATTCTTGCACATTTCTCAGGTAGTGGTGACTGGGGAAATTTGAGTTAAAAGGAACATTCTGTTTTTCGAGTAAACAAGGAATATTTCATATAGGACTTCTACAAATAAGACTGCTTTCTCTTTGGCTATAAAGTACCCATTCTTCATTGAGGAAAACAATACCCACCGCATCTACCCTGTTTCCCTGAAAATAAGACATACCCTAAAAATAAGACATAGCATGATTTTCCAGAATTTTTGAGGATGCAAAATGATTTTTCAGGCTTTTTGAGGATGCTTGAAATATAAGCCCTACTCCAAAATTCAGCCCTGCTAACAGTTAATTAAAAAAGTCAATTTAAATAGTGTCCAGGCAGCTATACATGTAAAAAAGTTAAACCTTTTTGAACAAAAATTAATATGACACTGTCTTATTTTCGGGGAAACACGGTAGTAACCTCTTAATGTATAGCTCTCAGAAAGTGAATGTGAACAGCTGAACAATTTCTCATTCAGCAATGTACTGACCTGTATAAATGGGCTGCCCGGTCGAACTCTGACATCCTGGCTTGTTCAAACGATAATCATTTCGTATAAACGGACCCTGTATTAGTGCTCTTAGTTTAGTGGACGGCATACCATACACAATGAATAAAGAAAGTAAAGATTATGTACACACACATGCCACAGCTGACACAATTCTATATGTAGAAGGGCAGGCTCACACGAGCATGATTTAATTGCTTGTTACGCTCTGAATATATATGTGCATAATACGTGGTGAATGGAGTCAATGAAAGTACACTGATATTCATTGATCCATGCATATATTCTATGCTCTATGCACATAAAGATATTATATGCACATAAAGTACGCATCATGTTCTATTTTACTACGTATTATGCGCAGTAGAGCTCTATTCTCTTTTACAACACGCTTGTGTGAGCCCGGCCTAATAGTGCCGATATGTACTGCTGCTGATATGGAATATAAACTAGAGCTGGTATTGTTATATGGACACCATAAATAGTATTACTGTATATGAGGTCTGGTACTGTTTGACTGGTATATGTTTGATGTTTTGTGGGTGCTAATATAATATTATTTTATGGACACAAATACTGGCAGCATTCTGTATAATACGCGGCCTTTTATTGCGCCAGTGAGCACTGGATACTTGGTATTCTATGGCTGTTGAATGTCATCTTTATAGGGTTGTATTACATTTGTATTTCTATATCTACGGATGTGTGGCCTATGAGTTAAGGAGGGGCAAGACTATAGTCGAACCGAAGATTTAGAAACTTGCTGTAAAACTATTTGTGATGAACATTTCTTTCATGTATTCAGGTTCTGAATGGAATCTTATTAGCTTCAGTGTCCTAAGGCCATTGTGCGTTTATATCATGTTATATAACCCTGGCCAACTTTAGCTACGTGTGACTCGGTATTGGTGGCATATGATGCGGGCCACTATCTAACATGGGGGGCACCTAGCAGATGTATGCTGGGGGGATCGCACCGCTTAGTCCGCGATGCAGTGTCTTGTTAGCTCCTACCCTCTGGCTGTGCGGTATATACATAAGATATGTTATTCCTTCAGGTAGTGACAGCTCTTCTGCTTTGTTCACTTACAGCATATTTGTCTCGGTTATTTAAAATGTATTGCAGCGGAGTGCCTCACGGTAATTTACTGAGCCACCATATTTATTCTAAATGTGTTTATCCTACATTCTAGAACATTTTTTTTAGCAAATTGTACTCCTCCCTTAAAGGGGTTGTCCAGTTTCAATTTTATTTTTTAAAATTTGAGCCAAATAGGTTAAAACAATAAAGCAAAGGGTACTTACCTGTCCTCAGCACTGCCGATCCAGTGCTGCAGCCCCGTGATCCTATTGCTGTTGACAGCAGAAAGTCGGGTGACGACTGCCTGACAGCACTGTTCGGAACTCCTGACATGGTGCCCAGGATGTGAGCGCTGATGACTGGGGAATGAGCAGTGCCACTGCAGCCTCTGATAGGCAGGTAGCGGTCACCTGACTTCCACCGTCAACAGAGATTGGGAGAATCGTAGGGCTGCAGCACTGGATCGCCGGGGCTGAGGACAGGTAAGTACCCTTTTGATTGATTCTTTTAACCCATTTGTCCAGAATTTTACAAAATTAAAACTGTAACCAAGCAAACCCTTAAAAAAAAAAAAAAATATTGAAAGACTGCGCTCACACAGGGCTGATTTCCAGCGGAATGTCCGCAGTGGACATTCCGTTGCAGATCAGCTGTGGAATGCCTGCCTCCAAACCCGCACCATTTAGTGTGGGTTATGAAGAGGGTTTCATTGTGAATTTCTGTGTGGAATTCACCCTCTCATTGAGAGGGGGTGAATTCCGCAGCGGAGATGGCGACATTTTTTGACATGTCGCAGATTTGAATTTTGCACCGCAAGTCAGTTTCCGCATGGGTGTTTTGTGTGTTATTTCCACAGCTTGTGGATAAGATTTTCAAAATCTCTGCCACTTTGCTGCTACTATAAATGCAACGGAAATTCTGCAGCAATTCCTCCCCGTGTGAACCCAGCCAAAGAGGGTTTAGTGCAGGTCTGTGTGGCGAGACCCCTACTGATTGCTAAAACAAAAGAACTAAAGCACTGAGCATTGTGCCCCTCAATTACTGAGCCCCTCTCCTCAGTGTATAGGGTCATAGAAAGTCTGAGTCTGTATGCTGCTTTCCAAAGAGAGACTATCAGAAATCAAGAGTCCCAGCGCCTACCCCTTCGTTTTAGCAATCGGTGGGATTCTCAGCACCCGGACTCTCAGCAATCAAAACTTCTGAGGTTGCTGTAAGATCAATTTTTTTTTTTTTAAATGGTCGGGACCCTTTATCATCCCTGATATCTGTTTCTCTTTTGAAAGCTGCCATACTTCACAACAGTGTAAAGCGTTAGAAGTATGAGATTTACTTGCAATTAAAGTATACAGCAGGCTTGCTTCTAAAATGGTTTTGTACATCTTTGACATAAAGGTTGTCCATTTCAGTGACCTAAAGAGCGTAGTAGATCAATCTCATCATCTCCTGTAGTGTAAATGGATGGGCGGTGCATATTATGGGGCATAGTGCAATCTACAGGTTAGAAACTAGTGCTGTGGATAAACACAGAGCAGAAGCTGATTAAACGTCTGTCTTGGCATCCATTATGAGCACGGCTTGAATCTCAGCCAGCAATCTGTCACAAGCTGAGGATTAGCATCGTCCATGAGAATAGGGTTAGAATCCTCTGGTTTTAGAGCGCGGGCACAGGCAGGGATGAGCGACAGACACTAACTAGGACACAGTCTGTGGGGCATGTTTACTGTGCTGCGTCTCTGCAGTTGTCTGCTGGCGGAGTCCCTGAACGCCAAAGCCCCAAACCGGTGTCATACTTCAGCCTTACTCTGCAGCTATTATGTTTTTATGCTGGTTATGGCAACAACATAAAGACAATGAGATGGGGAGATTGTATAGAAAGTTACCCTCAGTTATTGGGTCACTGATAAGGTTGGGAAACGGGTAAAATAATTATAGCAGTATGCTTGACATTTTAAAAAAATACTATAATTAATTATTAAAAACGCATGTAGTACCGGTACATGTGAATAAATCTTATAAGGTATACCAGGAAGCATCTGATTGGACTTTTGTACATAAATCAACTGATAAATGTTGACATCAGTGCAAAATAATCTGGAATATTGTCAGACCAGAAGGATAAAATAGACTTACAAGTTTTTGAGTAGGAAACAAGTAATAGATGATGATGGGTTGAGGGTTGGGGAGATAGCTGTGGGGGTTCTATGCCTCTTCCAGTAAGTATGTGTGTTATATATCACTTATTTCTGTATGTGTTTTATCTGTACTGTGCTTATGTTACTGTCATGTGAGCTCCCACAATGCACTGCTCTTGGTAGTGCAAAACCGACAGAAGGCGTTAACCCCTTAGTGACCAGCTCATTGCCTTTTTACGTCCTGGCCTGCTGGGCTTAATTCCCAGAGGATGTAAAAACATGCCTCCTCTGGGAATAACAGCCCTGCAGGCTCAGGACATGACGTCTCCATGCTGCCGATTGCTGGAGCTGTCATCCCGGACCGCGGGACCCCACCCGCGGTCACGCGATCACCGGTATCCACCGGATACCGGCGATCGCGTTAAGGTTAATGAAAAGTTGTAAAAAGTTAAGATTTTACCTCCCCTAAGCCTGGGTTCACACAGGGCGGATTTGCTGCGGTTTTTCCGCGGATTGCCGTTGCATATCTGCACTGCGGCAAAACCGCTGCGTTTGCAGTGCAATGCAGCACAAATGAGTTTTGCAAAAAAGCTGTTCTCACAGGGCGGATTTTTTCCGCACAGCCGCTGTGCGGAAATGCAACTGCGGCGCGGTTTTCAAAGATGCAGCATGTCCATTCTTCTGTCTTTTCTGCAGCGCTTTTTCGTCCATAGACCTCCATGGGCGCAGCAAAATCCGCAGCAAAAAGTAAAAAACGCTGCGGAAAAAAACGCTTGCGGATCTTTCCGCAAGAAAATCCGCAAGCCAAAATTAACCTTTTGAAGCGGTTTTGCTGCAGAAGAAAACCGCAATGGAACAACCGCGGCAAATCCGCCCTGTGTGAACCCAGCCGGATCGCATATGTAATGGGAGCTGAGAATACTCACCCCCCCCCCCCCGTCCTCCGCGCCGTCCGACATCGTCTTCGTTTTCCCCGGCCCAGCCACCAGCGTCTGCGCGTGCGTGCCAGACGCATTACGTCACACGCATGCGCAGAGAGCCGGGAGGCCTGGGAAATTTGAAAACTCCCTGCTCCCGGCTAGTATGAGTAGCCAAGAGCAGGGAGCTGTCACAGGGAGCCGCTGTATGCAGTTCCCGGTCACATGATAGTTGCTATCCAATGGATAGCAGCGATCATGTAAAAGTTTACTAAAGTTGAAAAAAAGTGTGAAAAAAAGAAAAAGGTTTGCTTCATCTCCCCTCATGGATCATATCCATGAGGGGAGATAAAATTAGGCACCTAAGGCCCCCAGATTTATCCGCGGACCTTGCCCGGCTTCTGTGCACGCGTCCGTCGCCAGAATGGCGGATGCAGACGCGAAAAACGCAGATTGGCGGGGTAATTTAAAATCTCCCCGCACCTGGCTACTATATATGTAGCCAGGAGCCTGGAGATTTCATGGGGTACCACGGTACGCGTTTCCCAGTCACGTGATCGCCGTTATCCAATGTATAATGGCGAACACGTAAAAGGTTAAAAAAAAAAAAGCTCAGTTTTGACCTCCTGTCCGGGATCCAATCCGTGAGGGGAGGTGAAATTACTTAACCAAGGCCACCGGCGATGTCCCCTGATGGGATTCTTATCCGTGGACCTTTCCCCAGTTTTGGCGAATGCTCCCGTCGCCAAAATGGCGGACGCAAGCGCAGAAGCTGGGGAGGTCAAGAGGAAATTTAAAATCTCCTGGTTAAAGGTAGCCAAGAGCTTGGAGATGTCACGGGGGGCCACGGTGAGCGATCTCCAGTCACATGGTCGCTATTATCCAATGGATAATGGAGATCACGTAAAAGTTAAAAGACAGTTAAAGTCTGACGTTTCGTTCAGTTTGGGCCCCGTTGTGCATCCAGACAGAAGATTAGGGCCACAATGTGTATGTTTCTGAACACGGGACAAATGGGGGTATACATTTTGGGGTGAAAGTCTTTATTCCTATGTACACTGTACAAAAAAAATATTTTTAAAATGACATAATTGCCAAAAAAACAAAAATCATAATTTTTTCCATCTGCTTTGCTTCGATTCATTCAAAAAATGGTGGAGTCAAAATACGCAGCACACCGCTAGATGAATGCGGTAAGGGGTGTAGTTTTTAAAATGGCATTATTTGTGGGGGTTCTCTATTGTTTTGGTCGCTTAAGGGGTCTACAAATGAGCAATGGGGCCTAAAACGCCTTCAAGCAAAATGTCTGATCTGAAAGCCACCGGCTGCTCCTTTTGGTTTGGGCCCCGTTGTGCATACTGACAGAAGATTTAGGGCCACAATAGGTTTGTTTCTGAACACGGCACAAATGGGGGTATGCATTTTGGGATGTAAATCCTCATTTTCATGTGCACTAAAGAAAAAAATCTTGTGTTTAAAATGACGTATTTGCAAAAATATGAAGTTTTATTTTTTCTCGTCTAAATTGCATTAATTCCTGAAAAGAAACTGTAGGGTCAAAATATTCCCGACACCCCTCAGTGAATACGTTAAGGGGTGTAGTTTTTAAAATGGGGTCTTTTGTGGGGGTATCTATAATTCTGACACCTTTCTGGTGCCGGAAAATAAAGTGTTCCTCAAAGTGTTGATAATTAAAGGGGTTGTCCCGAGGCAAAACATCAAAATGTTAAATTAGCCCATTCCCCCTGTCACCCCCCCGGCATAAAATAGCATTTTAAAGCGGTTTTTAAACCGCTTGCTACTCACCGATGTGATGAAAGATGAACTTGTAAAATTCTTCTCCCAAGATGGCCGCCGGTCCTTTCCCACGGATGCACTGCGGTTTTCTCCCATGGTGCACCGCGGGTCTTCTCCCATGGTGCACCATGGGCTCTGTGCGTTCCATTGCCGATTCCAGCCACCTGATTGGCTGGAATCGGCACACGTGATGGGGTGGAGCTATGCGATGATGCGTAGAAGGGGGTGGAGCCAAACGCCGCTCGTGCCCGGACTGTCCAGAAGGGAGAAGACCCTTCTGCACAAGCACGTCTAATCGGGCGATTAGACGCTAAAATTAGACGGAGCCATGGAGACGAGGACGCCAGCAACAGAGGGGGTAAGTGAATAACTTCTGTATTGCTCATATTTAATGCACGATGTACATTACAAAGTGCATTAATATGGCCATACAGAAGTGTATAACCCCACTTGCTTTCGTGAGACAACCCCTTTAATGTTAAATTTGTATGGCTCCTAACGGTTAAAAAAAAAACAAAAGTTTTTCTAATGTGCGCCCAGAGTAAAGTAAACAGGTGGAAATATATAGCTCATCAAAAATTTCTGTTATGTTTGCACATATTTCAGCTATTACAGTTGGAAATGTGAAAAAATGATTTTTTTTTCAAAATGTTCCCAATTTTAGCGCTTTTAATAAGTATACACAAATTCTATCGGTCTATTTTTACCTTCTAAATGAAGTACAATATGTGGCGAAAAAACAATGTCAGAATCACTGGGATATGCCAAACCTTTACGGTGTTTTTCCATGTAAAAGTGACACATGTCAGATTTCAAAAATTTGGCCTGGTCATTAGGGCGCAAACAGGCTTGGTCACTAAGGGGTTAAAGAGATGAACAAGATAAAGCAACAAAGTACAGATATATCACACACTCATATAGTAGATTTCAACCGTGGAAGTTGTAAATATCTTGTTAAAAAAAAGTGTTTATTTTTTTTTTTCTGGGAGCGGCCACCCATCCGAAGCACACTTGTCCCAATAGTCTATGGACTAGAATGGAGAGTGCCAGATGGACCTTCATAGCTTATCCTCACCTTTCTTGACAGCTTCTAAACGGCAACACAAGACATGAGATCCCTATTGTTTTGATTCTTGTGGTCCTAGCAGTGAAAACCATGTTGATCAAATATTTATGGCATATCTTAGATTTAAAGGTAGCCAAGAACGGGCAACAGCCTGTTGGCCAAACACTTGTTTGGTCCACAGCTGCTCCTTTTAACCCTCCCCCTTCTTTGGTATACATATAATGTTCATATTAGGGTAAGCAGTCTCTCAGTCCGGAATCTACTGAAATACTATATAGATGCCTAATTATCTCAAATTCCACCCATCTTTGCGGAAGCCAGAGCACCACTTTGGTTTCAACAAGGCAGCTTCTATGTCAACCCAAATTCCCTTAACGCCATTTTGTGAGACAAAAACTTAAACATCGCAAACTTTCAACAAGTAGCACCGCTAATATATCACTCATTTCTACTTTTGAAGGAAAAACAAATTAGAATATTCATTAATATCAAATTTACCTCCTCTATTGCCTATTATCCTCAACCTGCCCACCAAGCTTACAACAAGGGGGATACTTGTGGTGGAAAAATATGGGCTATACCCTTCTACATCTTTTTCTAATACAGAATAGACTCCCCTCACCACAACAACTTAAAGAAAACCTGTCGGTACCCAACCGAGCTGAACTTTTGCACCCGGGCCCCTGAGCCTTTAGGTATGTCCCTGCGCTCGAGGCGTATGTGACTTGGATGTAGACAGTTAGAAGATAGCTTGATAGAAGGGGACCCCCAGCTGGTTTAGATACCTACCACTTTTCAAATTATTAGTAGCTAAAAGTGGATGTCTTATATAATTGTTGTAGTTATATGATTGGTTATGCTAGGACTATATTTTTGTTATACCCCCTGCGAGGGGAATCTCCAGCATAAAAGGCATATGTAGTTTGATTTAAAATAAATAAAAATCCTTTTGAAATTAAAAAATATATATTCACTGACTGACTGAATAAATATACAAGGCTCATCCCTCAATAAGGGGAAAAAGACACATGGTTGAGAGCAGAAAATAATAAGCAAGAATAATGTAATTACATAGACATGGACATGGGTACAAATTGAAAGTACTCTTTTTGTTTTTACGTTTGTAACCTTCTGATGTAGTTTTTGGGGCTATACAAATTGTCAATACTTTTAGCCATATAAGAAGTCCTGTCATAAAAATCACGATTTGTCAACAATAGTTTTAAAGGAGATAAGTAGAGATGAGCGAGCATACTCGCTAAGGGCAATTGCTCGAGCGAGCATTGCCCTTAGCGAGTACCTGCCCGCTCAAGAGAAAAGGTTTGGGTGCCGGCCCGGGGGAGGCAGTCAGCGAGCGGGAGAGAGGGATCTCCCCTCGATTCCTCCCCGCTTTCCCCCGCAGCTCCCTTCCCGCTGCCGGCAGCCGAACCTTTTTTCTCGAGCGGGCAGGTACTCGCTAAGGGCAATGCTCGCTCGAGCAATTGCCCTTAGCGAGTATGCTCGCTCATCACTAGAGATAAGCCAAGTTACAAGCTCCTTTTTGCTGTAAGCTCACATTACAAAGTGAGAACGTGTAAAGTAAACCTTTTAAATAGTCCTAAAGCATGCGTTTAGTAAAGTATATCCAGAGTATTCCTGGTAAATGGCATTTGATTAGTCTTGCCAACAGTTCCAGTTGAGTTTCTACAGTCTACGTACATTCTTACTGCATGATATTATAAATGGTCATAAGCTTTATAACTTATATAAACTTGAATCTTAACATGGTAACAAAACTTCCTCCGACTTCGTTCCTCTACAAGAAAGCTTAGACTGGAGTTATTTATACCTTGGCACCCTCTTAAAAAACGGTTTTATTTAGCTTTGAAAGCCATGTGATTACATTGACTTCAGTAACTTGTAGCCTCTTGTAAAATGAAGCTAATATTACTTTTCTGCAGCTTTAGTAGGAGGGCTCCAAAAGTGATTCACAAGTTTTACACAGATATAAACTTTAGCACACATTTTGAGAACGTCCCTGTTCACTTTCATGGCTACAGTTTACAAAGTACGATATTAGACAGAGGGGTAAATGTTTTATGGTGGGTTCCACTGTGAGGATAAATGGGCTCACATACACATAGGCCAAATATATTACTTAAGGTAATAAAAGTGAATATACATGTTCATCAGCCCTAGAGGTCGAGAGTAAACTTCATCAACACCCTTCCATGAACTCCCCCATGCTTTGTCTGCAGTGAACTTATAAACCATGGATGACGCTACATGATATTTCTGTGAAGTTTTCCTCTTATCTATTAGAGAAACGCTGTGAAGGGCAGAATATTTTACATTCCTAAGGCCGCCTGCACACGAGCGGAAATCCCGCCGCGGGATTTCCCGCGGGATTTCCGCCGCTGAAAGTTTGCATAGGAGTGCATTAAAATACGCACTCCTATGCAGATGGCCGCGGTTTGTCCTAATTTTCTGCGGGGCACGCACTCACCCGGCCGCCGGCTCCGGTCTGCGCATGCGCCGGCTGCGCGGCAGCCGGCACATGAAAGAGCCGGGGCCGCCAGGCGCGGGTGAGTACGCGCTCGTCCCTGCAGGCGCTCGGGTCGGATCGCGCGGCGAGAATTCTCGCTGCCGGATCCGACCCGCTCGTCTGCAGGCGGCCTTAGGCTGGGTTCACACGGGACGGAATTGCCACGAATTAGCCAAAATCTCATTCCACATGGGGTGGCCAATCCGTTGCGGCAAAGCCGGGCTGAAACGCACATGCAGCACGGAATTCAATTCCACGGCTTGTCAATTATTTCTTTCCCCGGTGTAGCCCCTCTCCTCTTTATGGGGAGAGAAAGTCGCAGCGGAATGCTGGCGGCCGAACTGCTCCAAAACCCACTGTGAAAAGTCACGAGTTTTGAAGCTGTGGCGCTCCTGCGGAAATCTTGCGGTGCTTTTGGTGCTGCCAAGCCGTGAGATTTCCGTCCCATGAGAACCCAGTCTTAAAGGGGTATTCTGGTTATGCAAAGTTTCTGTCAAATGAATGCTAATTAAGTTATTAAAGCTTGCAATGTGATTTCTGCTTTGGGTTTTGTGTCTGCAGCTCTAAAAACTATTACCTTCTCCTGGCTATTCAGAAGTGTTTACAGGTTATAGTGGATACGACTTTTGGGCATTTCAGCGCTACAGGCCGGACATGCCCAGTGAGAGCGAACAGGGTCATTTTTTTTTCTTTTATTCGGCTATCGGGACCAGATTGCTGACCAATAGCTTGGCAGCACGTAGGGCTCATTCACACGGGAGTATTGTCACCGTGTATTTTACACGCGCATTTCCCGTGCATTATACACGGTGAATGAAGGCGATGAAAGTTTATGGACTTTCGTTCACACCTGCATTAGAACTGCGAGTGGACATTAGTGGGAACATACACAGAAAGGGAAGGAAGTACAGAGTGGGGAATTGTGAAAAATTCCCCACTTTGAAGTTTCAGGTCAGCAGAGATGCGGTGGCTTTCTTGGAAAATAGGGATGTGGGGAAACATCAGAAATGGAAGATAGAATAATAAGGGAATGGCTATGAGAGCGATACCCATAATCAGCTGTGAATAAACACGGCACAAACACCTTTCATGTCTGTATTTTTAGAAAATTTGCTTCATAGTCAGAATACCCCTTTAAGGAATAGGGAATGCAAGCAGTGTTCAATCAAACTGGCAATACATGGAAACTAGTTTAGTCTGCAGGTTCCAAACAGATAGGTGTGTGTGATGCTCATGTCCATTAAAATCATGATTTAGGAATGTTTTTAAGTGTCAACCTGTACTAGGTGTAAGATATGGGTTTTCCAACCTATGACTATACTATGAATTTAAAGGGAATCTGTCAGCTACTTTTTAGCCCTATGAGCCAAATTTATGGGTGACCTGCTGAGTCCAGGCATGTGTTATACTTACCTTACCCATCATTCCCCTGATGTGAGCAGTGAAATCTGCCACTCAATGCCTTGAGCGGCACTCTAAGTAGTCTGCCCAGTCTAATATTATAATGGGTGGGCTACTTGGCAGCGCCACTCAATGCACTGCGCTGGCAGCTTCTAGTGCACAGCGGGGGAACGATTGGGGAGGGAGGTATAACTTACATCCTCATACTCAGTGGGTCATCTATTTCCAGCCTATATGCTTAGCTCTTTGAAGGTATAGAGTCAAAAATTCTCCTTCCATGTACAGTAAGGTTTTTCAAACCCTAAAGTAAAATTCCTTTAGTCTTGGACCAGTGGGGCATGAATTGCAATGGTCTGGAATCCGAAAAACAAGTCTTCCGAATTGTGTCAGAGGTGACTGGCAACATAACTGAAAAACTGATGTGCCAAAGATATCGCTGTTGCAAACCTTGGTGGCTGGCAAGTCTTCATGACTGTCTGTTCTGGATGGAAAAGACTGGAAAAGTGAGCGACTCCCATCAGAGAAGAGGTCATGTATCACTGAAGATAATTGTACTGTAATCACTTATATGGTCTGACGAGTGTCTGTATAGAGCTGATATCTGCCTTTTATATGGTTGCTGTATGGTGGTAGTATTGTATAGTGGTTTTTATTCAGTAACTATATGATGGTGGTAGCTGTAGAACGATATCATTGGTAATATTGGTATTTGTACTGTCTTGTTTTAAAGTAGTTTTTCCCATCACTGCTTAGTAGTGATCATGGTGGTGTTGTATTATTTTGGCCTTGTATATTAGTGGTATTGGCATTTCTATAGTGCGTTTAGTTCAGTAACCGTATGTAGATATATTAAAGGGGTTATTAAGGCAGCGCCCGCTGGGATACAGTGGGGTCAGAACAGAAGCGCTGCTCCAACGCCAGTGTAATGGCAGGTGCTCTTAATTGCAGGTGCAGTTCCCATTGAAATCAATAGGGGCCACGCTTGCAATTACGAGCATCGGCCATTACATAGCAGTTGCAGCAGTGCTACTGCTCCGACCCCGTGTATCCTGGTGGATGCTGCCTGGTTAACCTATTTATTTTTTGTATGACATTATTATTTATTCTTAGTGTTGCCACAGAATTTTTAAAAAATTTTTTTTATGCTTTGTCACTGTACTACTCCTGCTGTAAGTTAGCCATGCCCCTTTATATAAGTCACGCCATTTTAAAGGTCACTCTTTTTTTTTATTTTTCCCAAGAATCATCCCATGAAAGGGTCTCCAAGGTTGACATCTGTGTATCACTGTTTAGTGAGATCTGGAGTATGACAATATACTTGATGGGACTATTCTGTTCCTTTTGAACAGGTTACCATGGGAGGTGGTGAGGTCTCCTTAATTGGAAGCCTTCTAACAGAGGCTGGACAGATATCTGTCTGGGAGGATTTAGTGATCCTTCACTGAGCAGGGGGTCGGACCTGATGACCCCGGAGGTCCCATCCAACTCTACCAGTCTTTGATTCTATAGATTTTGTTTACCATGTTTTTCAATTTTCTGTAACATCGCAAGTGAAGTACTTTGTTTTATTGACGCCCCTAAGAAAACAAAAGATTCTGTCAAAATTCAACTAAACTCAAAAAAAAAGTATCTTTGTAGTTCTGACAGTGTAGATACACATCAGTATAACATGAGAGCTGCTCTCCTTTTCATTCATCGAGTGCAGTCAGCACACGTCTGTCCAAGGAGTCATTCAAAAAAATTCTATGAAATAAACTGTTACCATAGCGACTCTAACGCTTTCAGACCTCTAGTTTGTGTCACAGCGTACAGTAGGATGACTCTCGTATTATTTGTCCTTAAAGGGGTTGTCCCGCGCCGAAACGGGTTTTTTTTTTTTTCAACCCCCCCCCCCCGGTCGGCGCGAGACAACCCCGATGCAGGGAGGTAAAGGAAGCTTACCGGAGCGCTTACCTTAATCCCCGCGCTCCGGTGACTTCAATACTTACCGCTGAAGATGGCCGCCGGGATCCTCTGTCTTCGTGGACCGCAGCTCTTCTGTGCGGTCCATTGCCGATTCCAGCCTCCTGATTGGCTGGAATCGGCACGTGACGGGGCGGAGCTACACGGAGCCTGCATTCTGCACGAGCGGCTCCATAGAAGATTGCAGAAGACCCGGACTGCGCAAGCGCGGCTAATTTGGCCATCGGAGGGCGAAAATTAGTCGGCACCATGGAGACGAGGACGCCAGCAACGGAGCAGGTAAGTAAAAAACTTTTTATAACTTCTGTATGGCTCATAATTAATGCACAATGTATATTACAAAGTGCATTATTATGGCCATACAGAAGTGTATACCCCCACTTGCTGCCGCGGGACAACCCCTTTAAGGGTATTAAAAGCACCAACATCTGGCTCTTCTGAATAATGAAGGGCATTGTGGTCTGGAGAGTTATACCGGAAATGAACTTGCAACCATCTTGGGGAAAATGGCCTTATTGCTCTGCTATGCCATACCTTTACATCATAGTACTTGCTCACAATAACCCGATCTCTGTGGAATGCATTCAAACACGATTTGGATGAAACTGGACAACATATTCTAGTTTCCATTTTATTGCTGTGGTTTAAGTTGCTAAGGCAACCAAAATGTCAGCCTTGTTATGCAATAAATATATTCTCTGACATACATGTAAAGCATATAATAATCTTCTCATTATGACATCTCAAGTTGACCAAAGACTCCTATTTCGATTGACCCATCTTATTATGTATTGGTGTTCTTTCCCCCCTAGAAATCTAATTGCAGGGCTGTTTACCGTGTGAACGCTGTGATTGGTGGCCTTTGGGGATGAAAAGTCTACAATCCATTGACAGAACTCTTTGTATCCTGAAAAACACAGCAATTTCTTTGGCGGGTATTAATTGTACTTTTTATATGCTAGAGATGTTCTGCATGAGTGAAGCAAATATTCCCTAAAGATAATGAAATGAATGTTGTTTATAATAGAAGCTGCTTCTTCCATTTAATATGTTGTCTGACTGCGCCCTTATAACCTGTGTCTATGGCCTGATATCTGGAATTGGTCTGACGATTGACTTAGTAAATGCCAGTTCTTATGGGGTCTTATGGTTATATACAGAAGACAAGTGGCTTGAATGAGTGCATTTCTATTTGAACCAGGCCTGACCTTTATATTAGTCTGGTCCTCTGTGTGATGCAATTTTGCTACCTTTCCTTCATATTGTATACAGTCATGTAGTGTACAAATAATTTAAACGTTGCCTAATTACAAATACCATACAGTATGGTGCCCAGTGCCACCAGTGACCTACTGTGGAAATAAAATACTGTCTAATAGTGATAAGAAAACTTTTCAGAAGTTAAGCTGTTTTACTAAACTTGGGCAAATAGATCATTCCAAATTAGTTCGAACCAAACCTCAACTTCACCAATACCCCTAAAACTGGTGTGTAACACGGAGGAAGAAAAAAAAAATTCTTATCATTCTCTTTTTTTTTTTCTTCTCTTAAATGTGCTTTTACATGAAATCATAATTCAAAAAATCACTGGATCGTTCAATTTTGATTTCACAAAGCCCTCCACAGTACCGCGCCGCTCTACAGTGCCTTCCTCATTTCAATACACAACCCAGTCCGCGCCCATTGCTCTGCCAACAAAATCAGATAAAGTGCTGCTTTAATTTGAACCTCTCATTCCCGCCTCCAAGACATCTCCAGAGCATCACCGGTCCTCTGGAACGCGCTACCCAAAAACTATCCGGGCAATCCCTGATTCACAGAACTTCAGGCGTGCTCTAAAAACGGACCTCTTCAGGGAGGCATACCATATCCCCTAAAGCAAGCCCTCTTTATTCCGCCTGATACTATTGTCTATGCGTATAAAACCCCTCACTCTCTATTTCGCCATACCGTGCACATCTCCAGCCCCTTTACCTTCTGTATCACCCTATTATTTGTAGTATGTAAGCTCGTTGAAGCAGGACCCTCAACCCTACTGTTTCCATCGATTGATTACTTAATGTAACAGTGGTTTTGTTTCTGTTCCCCCTGTCTTGTAAGCGCTGCGGAATATATTGGCGCTATATAAATAAAGATTATTATTATTATTATGATAGTTCAGTGTAAACATGGCCAATGATTGGATGATAATTTGTTCGCTAATTCTTCAGCGTTCATTTCGTGAAAACACAAAAATCATTGTTGGCTCATTTGCTAATCATTCGGTTTAAACACTGATCGTTTAGTCATTCATATTCACTGGTGCAGCGAACTGAATGAGCCTGTTTAGATCAGTTATCGCTATTTGTAAATGTATGGGTATGTACTATTGAAAATGGGATAGTTTTCTGGTGCAAACTGCGTCAGAAATGGTCAACATGCTTTCTGATAAATTTACTATTTTTCTTAAGGCTCATTTACACACAAAGACAATCTTTCAAACAATTGAAAGACTGACAGTTTTAGCGATCATACCCATTAGGACTTTATCAGGTTTATTTGCATGTGAATTAGCCTCCAGCAGCTGCTTGCAAACTCCAGCATGTGGTCTGGACTTTGCACTCAGCTGCATTGTCTATGCATGGGCTGCTGTGGGCTGTCAGCTGAATACAATGTAATCAGCTGCTCCCGTGGAGAACACAGCATGTGGTCCCTGCTATCTCTCTCTGGCTGAATGATGAATTTTATGCTCACCTAAAAATCATTGTTCAGCCAAAGAGTGAAACATGGAAGCATTTACATGCAGCGATTATCGCTCAAAAGCCATTGGGCGAACTTTGAGCAATAATCGTTGCGTGTAAATGGGACTTTAGACACTTTCTGACACAATTTTTGGCTGTGTTTGACATAGATCATAGTAACATAGTATTTCCATCTATTTCAGCCTATTTTCCCCCACAATTGTGATCGAGAGGACGGAAAAAACAATTTTCACGATTTTTAAGAGAAAATTTCTTTCAGACTACAATCTAGCAATTAGAATAATCCTTGGATCACCGACCCTTCTGAAATAATTGGTGATCATAACATGTAATATTGTAAAGCTCCAGAAAGGTGTCCAGGCCCCTCTTAAACTCTTTTATCGAGTTCGCCATCACCACATCCTTAGGCAGAGAGTTGACTATAATGTGATCCATTCATTTTCCGCCCAGCTGCCTGGCTTTTAGCTGGAAATAAAAGCGCTGCATGCAATGCTTTTATCTTATGGTATTTTGTGCCAGATGTTGGACTGGCCCTCTGACTGGAGGTTCTGACGCAGAAGAGAGACCGGCCTAAATATTGTAAAAATCGGGCTCTGTATGATATATTTTTTTTTTTTTTGTGTAGTTTGGGGTCACAATAATGTAACATATTATGTAAGGCTGAAAAAAGACATTTGTCCACCCCAGCTCAGCCTATTACCAAACCCAATAAAGTAGAAGCAAATTTTCGACATTTAAGGAAAAAATTTCCTTCTTGACTCCAATCTGCCAATCGGAATAATCTCTGGATTAACAACCCATCTGAAGTTATAAGCAATTATAACATATAATATTGTAACACTCAAGAAAGGTATCCAGGCCTCTCTAACTCTTTTAGTGAGTTTGCCATGGCCACATCTTCAGGCAGAGCGTTCCATAGTCTCACTGCTCTTACTGTAAAGAACCCTGTTCTATGCTGGTGTAGAAACCTTTCCTTTATAGCCAGGACTGTGACTGTAATGGGGAGGAGGAACCTCTACGTCTAAACAGATCATGGGAAAGAGCTCTCTGTGTCCCCGGATATACTTATACATAGTTATTAGGTTGCTCCTCAGCTGTCTTTTTTTTTTTTTTCTCTAAACTATATAACCCCAATTTTGATTACCTCTCTGGGTATTGTAGTCCACACATACCATTTATTACTTTAGTTGCCCGACTATGAACCCGCTCAAGCTCTGATATGTCCTCCTTATCCCTGCAAATATTGATATCTTACTGTGCAATCCTTCTACCAGGGCATTGTAAATTAAAAATAATAGGGCCTAGCACTGAATCCTGTAGTAACTGTGACCCAATCAAAGTATGTACCATTAATAACCACCCTCTGCTTTCTATCATTGAATCAATTACTTACCCACTTACACACATTCATGCCCAGACCAAGTATTTTCATTTTATGTACCAACCTTTTATGTGGCACCGTATCAAAAGTTTTGAAAAAATCCAGATATACAAGATCCAATGACACTTCCCAGTCCAGTCTAGAACTTACCTCCTCGTAGATGCTGATCAGATTGGTTTGACAGGAGTGATTTCTCATAAACTCATTCTGATACAGAGTTATACAGCTATTTTACTTCAAACATTTTACCTACAATAGAAGTAAGACTTAACAGCCTAGAGTTTCCAGGTTCTATTTTTGACCACTTCTTGAATATCGGCACCACATTGGCCATGCGCCAATCCAATCGAACAGTCACTGTAGAGTCCTTAAATAAATATAAGAAACAACTGTATCATATTACTTCATTCCCATAGAGCCCGGGGGTGTATGCCATCTGGAACTGGCGATTTGTCTATTTTAATCTTTTTAAGGTGGCTCTGCACTGTTTCTGAGTTAAACCAGTGACGTTTAGTGGAGAGTTTACTTTATCACTCTGCATCTCATCTGACATTTCATTTTCCTCTGTGAACACACTGGAAAATAAACTATTTTAAGAGATTTACTTTCTCCTTATCACCCTGTACAATTTTTCCTACATTATTTAAGGGCCAACACTTTCAGTATTAATCTTTTTACTATTTATATAATTGAAGAACAGTTTAGAGGTAGTTTTACTCTACTTGGCAATAAGTCTGTCTCCCCCTTTGCTGCTTTTATCTGCTTTTTACATAGTTTATTTTTTTCCTTATATGTTTTTACGACGTCCTCACGGCCTTCTTGTTTTAGTAGTTTAAACACCTTTTTATTGTTTTATTACCCCCTCTACTCTGAGCTGGTTGAATTTTGCCCTTCTAAAGTTTAGTATTTTTGTAACTTCCCTGTGAAACTCACTTGAAAAGGCAAGTTAACATTTATTATATAATGGTCACTATTTCCCAGGCGCCCCCATGACCTGAAGCCCTGTTGTTCTGTCAGGTCTGAGGGTTAATAAGTCCAAAATGGCCGCCCCTCTAGTTGGGTCCTGAACAAATTGGCTAATTGGTATCATTCAGAACTACTGTGATAACTTTTTGGTGCACTTTAAGACTTACTACATGCCACATATAAAAGCTCAGAATTAAGCGCATTAATGAGCTTGTTCACATAGGGAATATAGGCATCATACAAGTGAGTCCCACTCTTGCGTACAATGGAGAAGCACTTAAAATTTTGCTAAGCGTTTGTGTGACTATGTATAACACAACCACTTATTTACTGCAATGGGCACTGAGTAATACTACATTTTTCATTGTGGCGTTGCTGATTGCTGGGGGTTACATTTAGAAGGGAGCAAAGAGAGCCCCTCTAACATCTTAGCTACATGTGACGTACTTGCACAGCACATGCATGTGAGAAGTGTATTGAGTGGGCTGAGGAGCTACGCCAACACCATGGACGGTGGGTGCTGGCCGTGTTATACAACTGATACCCACATGCACTTAAAGGGATGTTCCGGTTCCAAGAAGTCATCCCCTATACGCGAAAAGGAAAAACGAGCTGATTAGTGGGGGTGTGACTGCTAAGACCCCCACTGATCGAGATAAATGAATCTGGTTGGGCAGTACAGGAAGCGCTTTTCAATGCTTTTCCTTTTAATAAGCTCACTGAAGTTTCCCGAGTGCTTGACTCTGTGTATACCTGTCCTGAGTTTATGCTCCCTATTCTGGCAGCATAAACCTGGGGAGAGGTGCCCTTTAATTTCTTGTTTTTTCATAGTATCTCTTCTTGGAGTTTTGGTTTTAGGCAACAGTAACATGGATGTAGGATAACTTTGTTCCTTAAAATAAATGTAGTAATGGCTAAAATTTTAATTTAATTGCACTATTCTGAGATGTGAAAGTGGAAATAACTTATGTATTTCTTACTTATTGGAAGGGTCACTATCACCATATTTTTTGTGACAAATAATGTTACAAGATTCAGGACATGTATCTGAAGCTCTTATCATATTTTTTATACTATCTCTCTCTATAGGTATGCGTGCTTTTTCCAGAAGTTTTAGTACAAAAACAGTTCTAGCTGTCTGTTCTGCTCTGGTGCGCCGCACCATTGATCTGACATTACCAGGAGCAGGTTGGTGCACTAAGGAGAAACTCTGAGCTGCTGGAAAAATAAGTATAGAATATCACAATTCCCTGTACAAATCCTACTTTTTTCTTTAAAGTGAACCTATTGATTGTTTTCTCTTCCCTTTATTGGTTTGTAATTCTGTGCTGATTTGTTTACTAGTATATCTTTATAGGCATCAGAGTGCATGTATTTTAATATACTGTAATACAGAGCTCCAAATCTCTTATTTCCTTCACACAGCTGCAATTTAACGGAAATGGCTACTTACAGCAGCTTAATATTTCTCCAATGCATATAAAATAGAAAATTTCATTTTGAATACAGGTATCTTACCCTTTTATGTGTATACAGCAGAACTTTGTGTCTCTTTGGCTAAAATTACAACCAAACCATGTGTGTAGTTCAGAGGCGTAACTTGAAGCTCCTGGGCCCCAGTGCAAAACCTGGAACGGGGCCTCCAACTATAATGCTTTGTTCATAGTACTGGGGTCCCTATATGGAGAAGAGAGGCCTTATGGGCCCCCCGAGGCTCCTGGGCCCGGGTGCAACCGCATCCCCTGCACCCTCTATAGTTACGCCCCTGATGTAGTTTGATCCTGCAGTTGTGTTACTTCCTTCTGTTTGCCCCCTTTTATTGCTAACCACAGACACAACTGACCTAGTAGCTTCATGTACAGCTGATGGTGTTGAAATATACTATTTAAAAATGATCCATAAACATGTTGCCATAGTTAGAAATAAAACTTGCCATTATTGCCTTAGGCTGCCTGTCTACGGGCGTTATTGCATTATCTGCAGCGATAATCTGGCCGCGGGTAACGCAGTGCATGCTTTCCATAGCATTGCTATGGAAATCGCAGCCCCCTGTCCACGAGTGGAGAATCATAGCGATTCACCACTCGCAGGATTCAAATTGCGGCATGCCGCGACTCTCCACGGTGAGCCTATCTGTCAGATAGGCTCACCGCAGAGAACTTACAGGTCTCCTCATCATCTCCCACTGTGGAATATCACTGGTGATATTCCGCAACGGCCATGGACAGGGGGCCTTTTCCTTCATTTTTTGTTAAACTTTAATTCAATAAAGAACACGTTTTGTGTTACTCGACTTTCAAAAAAGTTTTGATCAGTGGGAGACCGGCTGCTGAGATCCACACCAATTGCTAGAACAAAGCAGCCGAAGTGCTCATGCAAAAGCCTTCTCTGCTTGCTAGCTGAAAACACTTCATAGACTTTTTTTTTTTTCATTTATATTGAGCCGATCTTTAGCTATTAAGCAGTAGCAATGCTCAGATAGGCATTTGGGTTGCTTCCTTCTATGGGTGAGGGTCTTGGGACACTCTCACACACAGCATATGTAAAATAATAATAATCTTTATTTCTATACTGCCAACTTATTCCGCAGCGCTTTCAAGCATGGGAAGAACACAGACAATACAACAATTACATGTGATATACAATCAGTTTGAAACAAACGGGGTGGGAGTGATATAGGAGGTATAAGGGGGGAGATGCAGCACAGGGGAACACAGGCAATTCAAGAATTACATGTGGAAATCAGTTATTAGGAAGCAAATGGGGTGGGGTGGTAAGGAGGTACAGGGGTAGAGGTCTTATGTGATAGGCAGGGTGGAAGGTGGTGTGGGGAGCAATAGGGAGGGGCAGGGGACTACATCAGGAGATTTGGTATGCCTCCCTGAAGAGGTGAGTTTTTAAGGCGCATCTGATATTTCATGCATCAGGGATTGTCCTGATGCCTTGGGGTAGAGCGTTCCACAGGATGGGTGCTGCTCTGGTGAAGTCCTGTAGGTGAGCATGTGAGGTTCGTATTAGAGGAGTGTTTAGTCTGAGTGTGTTAGCAGATCGGAGTGTGCGTGCTAGGAGAAGGATGGACAGGAGGGAGGTGATGTACTGTGGCGTGGCGCCATGGAGAGCTTTGTGGGTGAGGCTGAGGAGTTTAAATTTAGTTCTGCAGTAGATGGGCAGCCAATGCAGCGACTGGCATAGTGCAGAGGTGTCTGAGTAATGGCTGGATAGAAAAATGAGCCTAGATGCCGCAATTAGTATGGATTGGAGTGGAGCGAGTCTGGTGCAGGGAAGGCCAATGAATAGCGAGTTGCAGTAGTCAAGTCGGGAGTGGATGAGGGCGATCATGAGTGTCTTTAGTGTGTAAGGGGAGGTCGGTTGGAAGGCGGAAAGACGAGAAGGTCAGTTTTAGAAAGGTTAAAGGGGTTGTCCCGCGCCGAAACGGGTTTTTTTTTTTTCAACCCCCCCCCCCCCCCCCCGTTCGGCGCGAGACAACCCCGATGCAGGGACGTACAGAAAGCTTACCGGAGCGCTTACCTTAATCCCCGCGCTCCGGTGACTTCTATACTTACCTGTGAAGATGGCCGCCGGAATCCTCTTCCTCCGTGGACCGCAGCTCTTCTGTGCGGTCCATTGCCGATTCCAGCCTCCTGATTGGCTGGAATCGGCACGTGACGGGGCGGAGCTACACGGAGCCTGCATTCTGCACGAGCGGCTCCATTGAAGAGAGCAGAAGACCCGGACTGCGCAAGCGCGGCTAATTTGGCCATCGGAGGGCGAAAATTAGTCGGCACCATGGAGACAAGGACGCCAGCAACGGAGCAGGTAAGTAAAAAACTTTTTATAACTTCTGTATGGCTCATAATTAATGCACAATGTATATTACAAAGTGCATTAATATGGCCATACAGAAGTGTATAGACCCACTTGCTGCCGCGGGACAACCCCTTTAAGTTTGAGAAAAAGGGAGGACATAGTGTTATAGACAGCTTACAGAAAGTAATGTTTTGCAACGTTGTGCTGTAATTTTTACCGCCGTTTTTGATGTGATGGGTGATGAGGTGCGTTTAAAAAGCGCAAAATGAAGCAGACAGCGCTCGAAAATCGCGTCGTTAGAAAATGCTGCGTCTATGAGGCCCCATTGAAATCAATGGGAGCATTGTACTGCGATTATTATTAATTATTATTCAGGGTAAAATGTGTGAGAGTGGCCTAGTTGTCTGGATTTCCACTGATCAAAACTTTTGACATGTCGGGCTCCGCTGCACTGTTAGTGGGCTGGAGGATCAACTGATCGAATTGGATCCCAAGCGTGCCAATTAACTGTTGATGACACATCCTGAAAATAGGTCATCAGTAGTAAAAATAGCTGGTATACGCCTTTGTAGCATTGTGTTTTTTCTCCTCTCTAATCACCACAGCCTTTCTTCTTCTGTCAGATGGATGTACAGTATCACTATACTGTACTGCTTTCCATGCCTTCTTTTTTGTTAGATGAAGAAACCACACAGGCTATTTATCTAAATTAGCTGGTATTAATGAGTAAAAAGGTTTCTAGATGTTACAAAATTGAGTAGAATTTGAAGGAATTCGTGTGTACATCTACAGTAAGGGTAGAGGGATTTTAAGTACCTGTAAGGCCCTCAAGGGCTGGGAAATGATCCCTGTTTGACACTCACAGAGAGACCTACTAGAGACTGTGGTGCAACTCAGAAAAACGCAATGTGTTTTGCACTCTTGTACAGGCTGTGCCCGTCTCCATCAGATTCCCCACCAAACATAACTTCTTTCTCCCTAGTGGAAAAATAAAAAATATCCAGTGTAGCGCTTCACGGGATGAAGGATGTAATATATCTTTCTACACCATAAGGTGAAGCTTTATTGCAACTCGTTTTGGCCCTATAAAGGGCCTTTTTCAAGCATACAAAAGTACAATATACAATCATTTATATAGTAAAAAGAAGTGACTTACAATTAGCAGTCATTGCAGTGCTCGTGGCCGCCGCCATGTTGTGGGCGGAGTCTCGGCGTCAAACCTAGCAACGTATTGGTTATTATGACCTTACCACTAAAGACCTTTATCCTCCATCCACAAGATGGGGATAAATATCTGATCTCTGGGGGTCTGACTCCTGGATTCCCAGCAATCCCGAAAACAGTACTTCTAAATGACCCCATGTGAATAGAGCAGTGATCGGCATGCTCAACCACCTCTTCATTCATTTCTATGGGACAGAAAGAGACCGATGTGCTCAGCGATCTCCCTTTGTCCCATAGAAGTGAATAGAGTGGTGTTCATGCATGCGCCCTACCGCTCCATTCAAATTTTGGGGTGCACCATTCTCTGTCAGACACCTAATGATCAAACACTTAGTCCCTATCCTGTGGTTGTAAAACTCCTTAAACATTAGCATTACAGATCCCTATAGCATATGCAATATGAGGAATAGAAAAAAACCAGACATTTCCAACATGGCAGCTAAACCTCACCACACTTTCTCAATAGATGGGGTGGGATTCTCCTCTCCCTTATATATCTGTATTCATAGTTTATTCAGAATTGGTAGGAGTATGCCAGCAATGTAGAGCAAAATGCAATACAATGTTGAAATATACATATTTTAATCAGAATATACACAGCACATGTACGTTATTAAGGCTGGCCTTGCATGACCGGATTAAAATAGCAGATTCCGCAATCGCCATATGCACGGATGATCTGTGGTAATATGCGGGCATTGAAAGGCATGTAGTTTCGAAGTTTCCTTCACACTTGTGGGCATTAATTGCATATTTCGTGAGCGGAAGAAAAATGACAGCATGCTCTATTTTAGCGTGGATTCTGGGTGGACAGGCTCCATTGATGCGTGCGACCCGCAGCCCATAAACAATTAACATTGCATATGGGTGTCGGAATCGCTCGCAACTTGCTAAGAGAGCAGGTAGAAAAGCTGGAATTCCGAGAGAGAGAATTTCACCTGAGAATATTTCGCCTGGCTGGTATAATGCTACTATCTGATGCTGTTCATTGCTTGCGAGTTCTCTTTAGGGCGGGCGAAACTCTGTCCATAGACATACATCCACGCCGAAAACCACACATATGCAACTATTCACAATTCCATATCCGCAAGCAGAATCCGACCCGTTTGTGTGAGCCTGGGCCAAGAGGTCAGATGTTATTTCTTTGCAAGTTCTCCTATCAGTCAACGACTACAATGCAACTTATACAATCCTTTTGTCCTGTATGACAGCATTACACTAGCTTCATTGTGTTCACCAAAAACATCCAGTGTGTTAGCATATTGATTTGCAAGAGATAAAGCACAATAAGTGAAAATGTCATTCAGCAACATTTTTTTTTCTTCTTTGACAGAAAATGTTTGGCATGGCTCTAAAACGGGCAAACACTTGGGTGAGGAGCAGGAAACCCAACGTGCTGCAATACCATGTATAGCGTGGTTAGGGCTCACATGGGCAAATGCACTTTTGGTCTGTAAAGTACGCAGGGAGTGAAACTGCTCATATTTACTGCATATTTGATCCTTGCTGCGTTTTTTTTTTCTTAATGTGTATTTTCACGCGTGCATGAAGAGCCAGTAGATTTCCTTCTTGCGTGGATAGATTTTTAACGCTCCAATAAACGTACATGTGTGATCCTGGCTTGTAACATGGACCAAAATAGGACATACAGTCTCACCTCTACTTTTGTCACCTTCTTTTCTGCTGGTTTCCAGTTGCGCCGATTCTTCAACGCAGAATTTCGCCCCTAGTTTTGTTGCCTGCTTCTAGTTTCGCCTCGTTCGAGTATTAGGGTGTTCGAGATGCTCGTTACTCGAGATGAGCACCACGCGATATTCGAGTTACTTTCACTTTCATCTCTGAGACATTTGCGCGCTTTTCTGGCCAATAGAAAGACAGGGAAGGCATTGCAACTTCCTCCTGTGATGTTCCAGCCCTATCCCACCCCCCTGCAGTGAGTGGCTGGGGAGATCAGGTGACACCCGAGTATTAAAATCTGCCCCGCCCGCGGCTCGCCGCAGATGCATTCTGACATAGATCAGGGAAAGTGCTGCTGATGCTGCTGCTGCTATAGGGAGAGTGTTAGGTGTAATATTAGGCTTCAAGAACCCCAACGGTCCTTCTTAGGGCCACATCTGACCGTGTGCAGTACTGTTGAGGCTGCTTTTAGCAGTGTTGCACATTTTTTTTTTTTGTATATCGGGCGAGCAGAGCATTGCGTCCTCAGTCTGCAGTCATTGTACATAGTATAGGGCCAGTACTGGTGAGGCAGGGACAGTGGGAAAGGTGAAAGAGATATACTGTCTATATAGGCAGTGGGCTTTTTCAAACAAATTTGGGAAAAATACTATCTTTGGGCTGCCTGTGACAGTCTTCAGTGTACTGCGTGTCTGCTGGGAGTAGTAGTCCTAATTAATACGCAGCTAAGTGTTACAGCAGGCTTGCGCAAAATTGTTTCCTGGCTCTGCGTTGCCCGTTACATCACCGCCGTCATCCCGTCCAGAGGGAAACAGCAGACATATATACGCTGCCTACAGTATCTGTCTGCTGTCTCAGCTCAGCCTTTAAAAAAATAGAAGCAAAATACTTAAGGCCTACTACTGGCCTTTGGACACTTGACTGCTTCTGCGCTGTGAATTCCACTAGCTCAGTCATACGCACCTACGTCTCACTACAGGCTTGCGCAAAATTCTTTCCTGGCTCTGCTGTGCGTTCCGTAAGCGAAGTCAGCCTCCAACCACAGGCCAATAAGCGGCACATTTAATTACAGCATTCTGTTTCTGCACTACTGGTAATACACCATGCTGAGGGGTAGGGGTAGGCCTAGAGGACGTGGACGCGGGCAAGGACGCGGAGGCCCAAGTCAGGGTGTGGGCACAGGCTGAGCTCCTGATCCAGCTTTATCGTAGCCGACTGCTGCGGGATTAGGAGAGAGGCACGTTTCTGGCGTCCCCAGATTAATCTCACAATTAATGGGTCCATGCGGTAGACCTTTATTAGAAAATGAGCAGTGTGAGCAGGTCCTGTCGTGGATGGCAGAAAGTGCATCCAGCAATCTATCGACCACCCAGAGTTCTACGCCGTCCACTGCTGCAACTCTGAATACTCTGGCTGCTGCTCCTACTTCCTCCCAGCCTCCTCACTCCATTACAATGACACATTCTGAGGAGCAGGCAGACTCCCAGGAACTGTTCTCGGGCCCTTGCTCAGATTTGGCAGCAGGGGTTCAGAATCCTCTCCCACTGGAGGAGTTTGTCGTGACCGATGCCCAACCTTTGGAAAGTTCCCGGGGTCCGGGGGATGAGGCTGGGGACTTCCAGCAACTGTCTCAAGAGCTTTGTGGGTGACGAGGACGACGACGATGAGACACCGTTGTCTATCACTCAGGTAGTAGTAATTGGAGTAAGTACGAGGGAGGAGCGCACAGAGGATTCGGAGGAAGAGCAGCAGGATGATGAGGTGACTGACCCCACCTAGTTTGCTAAGCCTACTGAGGACAGGTCTTCAGAGGGGGAGGCAAGTGCAGCAGCAGGGCAGGTTGGAAGAGGCAGTGTGGTGGCCAGGGGTAGAGGCAGGGCCAGACCAAATAATCCACCAACTGTTTCCCAAAGCGCCCCCTCGCGCCATGCCACCCTGCAGAGGCCGAGGTGCTCAAAGGTCTGGCAGTTTTTCACTGAGTGCAGACGACCGACAAACTGTGGTGTGCAAGGTTTGTCGCGCCAAGATCAGCCGGGGAGCCACCACCACCAGCCTCACCACCACCAGCATGCGCAGACATATGATGGCCAAACACTCCACAAGGTGGGGCGAAGGCCGTTCACCGCCTCCGGTTTGCACCACTGCCTCTCCCCCTGTGGCCCAACCTGCCACTGAGATCCAACCCCCTCTCAGGACACAGGCACTACCGTCTCCCGGCCTGCACCCACACCCTCACCTCCGCTGTCCTCGGCCCCATCCAGCAATGTCTCTCAGCGCACCGTCCAGCCGTCGCTAGCGCAAGTGTTTGAGCGCAAGCACGCCACCATGCACCCGCACGCTCAAGCGTTAAACGTGCACATAGCCAAATTGATAAGCCTGGAGATGCTGCCGTATAGACTTGTTTAAACGGAGGCTTTCAAAAACATGATGGCGGCGGCGGCCCCACACTACTCGGTTCCCAGTCGCCACTACTTTTCCCGATGTGCCGTCCCAGCCCTGCACGACCACGTCTCCCGCAACAATGTATGCGCCCTCACCAACGCGGTTACTGCCAAGGTCCACTTAACAACGGACACGTGGACAAGCACAGGCGGGCAGGGCCACTATATCTCCCTGACGGCACATTGGGTGAATTTAGTGAAGGCTGGGACCGAGTCAGAGCCTGGGACCGCTCACGTCCTACCTACCCCCAGAATTGCGGGCCCCAACTCGGTGCTGGTATCTGCAGCGGTGTATGCTTCCTCCACTAAACCACCCTCCTCCTCCTACGCAACCTGTGTCTCGCAATCAAGATGTGTCAGCAGCAGCACGTCGCCAACAGTCAGTGTGGCGCGGCGTGGCAGCACAGCGGTAGGCAAGCGTCAGCAGGCCGTGCTGAAACTACTCAGCTTGGGAGAGAAGAGGCACACGGCCCACGAACTGCTGCAGGGTCTGACAGAGCAGACCGACCGCTGGCTTTCGCCGCTGAGCCTCCAACCGGGCATGGTCGTGTGCGACAACGGCCGTAACCTGGTGGCGGCTCTGCAGCTCGGCAGCCTCACGCACGTGCCATGCCTGGCCCACGTCTTTAATTTGGTGGTTCAGCGCTTTCTGAAAAGCTACCCACGCTTGTCAGACCTGCTCGGAAAGGTGCGCCGGCTCAGCGCACATTTCCGCAAGTCCAAGACGGACGCTGCCACCCTGCGTACCCTGCAACATCGGTTTAATCTGCCAGTGCACCGACTGCTGTGCGACGTGCCCACACGGTGGAACTCTACGCTCCACATGTTGGCCAGGCTCTATGAGCAGTGTAGAGCTATAGTGGAATATCAACTCCAACATGGGCGGTGTAGTGGGAGTCAGCCTCCTCAATTCTTTACAGAAGAGTGGGCCTGGTTGGCAGACATCTGCCAGGTCCTTGGAAACTTTGAGGAGTCTACCCAGATGGTGAGCGGCGATGCTGCAATCATTAGCATCACCATTCCTCTGCTATGCCTCTTGAGAAGTTCCCTGCAAAGCATAAAGGCAGACGCTTTGCACTCGGAAACGGAGGCAAGGGAAGACAGTATGTCACTGGATAGTCAGAGCACCCTCATGTCTATATCTCAGCGCGTTGAGAAGGAGGAGGGGGAGGAGCATGAGGAGGAGGGGGAAGAGACAGCTTGGCCCACTGCTGAGGGTACCCATGCTGCTTGCCTGTCATCCTTTCAGCGTGTATGGCCTGAGGAGGAGGAGGAGGAGGAGGATCATCCTGAAAGTGATCTTCCAAGTGAGGACAGCCATGTGTTGCATACAGGTACCCTGGCACACATGGCTGACTTCATGTTAGGATGCCTTTCTTGTGACCCTCGCGTTACACGCATTCTGGCCACTACGGATTACTGGGTGTACACACTGCTCGACCCACGGTGTAAGGAGAACCTTTCCACTCTCATACCCGAAGAGGAAAGGGGTTCGAGAGTGATGCTATACCACAGGACCCTGGCGGACAAACTGATGGTAAAATTCCCATCCGATAGCGCTAGTGGCAGAAGGCGCAGTTCCGAGGGCCCCGTAGCAGGGGAGGCGCAGAGATCAGGCAGCATGTACAGCACAGGCAGGGGAACACTATCCAAGGCCTTTGACAGCTCCCCAGCAAGACTGTGTCACCGCTCCCCAGTCAAGGCTGAGTCGGCGGGAGCACTGTAAAAGGATGGTGAGGGAGTACATAGCTGATCGCACGACCGTCCTCTGTGACGCCTCTGCCCCCTACAGCTACTGGGTGTCGAAGCTGGACACGTGGCCTGAACTCGCGCTGTATGCCCTGGAGGTGCTTGCTTGTCCTGCGGCTAGCGTCTTGTCAGAGAGGGTGTTTAGTGCGGCTGGGGGAATCATCACGGATAAGCGTACCCGCCTGTCAACCGACAGTGCCGACAGGCTTGCAATCATAAAGATGAACACAGCCTGGATTTTCCCAGACTTCTCTTCTCCACCAGCGGACAGCAGCGATACGTAAGCAATACGTAGGCTGCACCTGCGGATGGAAGCTACGTTCTCTCTCACCATCCAAAACGGGGACCTTTTAGCTTCATCAATCTGTGTATTATATTCATCCTCCTCCTCCTGAAACCTGACGTAATCACACCGAACGGGCAATTTTTCTTAGTCCCACAAGGCTCAGTCATATTACTTTTGTAAACAATGTTTATACGTTTCAATTCTCAATTCAATAAAGCGTTGAAACTTGCACCTGAACCAATTTTTATTTTAACTGGGCTGCCTACAGGCCTAGTTACAAATTAAGCCACATTAACCAAAGCGATTAATGGGTTTCACCTGCCCTCTTGGTTGGGCATGGGCAATTTTTCTGAAGTACATTTTACTGTTGGTACACCAATTTTTTTGGGCCCTCGCCTACATTGTAATCCTAGTAATTTTTAGCCCACCTGCATTAAAGCTGACGTTACCTCAGTTGTGCTGGGCACTGCAATGGGATATATTTATGTACCGCCGGTGGGTTCCAGGGAGCCACCCATGCTGTGGGTCCACAGGGACTTCACATTAGGGATTTGTACCTGCCAGTGTATATGTATTAAAAACCCCGGTCAGACTGGGGCATGCAGTGTGGGCCGAAGACCACCTGCATTTAATCGGACGTTACCTCAGCTGTCATGGGCAATGCAATGGGATATATTTATGTACCGCCAGTGGCTTCCTGGGACCTACCCATGCTGTCGGTACACACGGAGTTGTAACTCCATGTGTCCACTTCTAAAGAACCCCAGTCTGACTGGGGCATGCAGTGTGGGCCGAAGACCACCTGCATTAAACCTGACGTTATCTCAGCTGTGATGGGCAATGCAATGGGATATATTTATGTAGCGCCGGTGGGTTCCCGGGAGCCACCCATGCTGTGTGTCCGCAGGGACTTCACATTAGGGATTTGTACCTGCTAGTGACTATTTATAAAAAACCCCGGTCTGACTGGGGCATGCAGACACCTTGACAGAATGAATAGTGTGTGGCACATGGGTTCCCCTTTGCTATGCCCACGTTTGCAGCTCCTGATGGAGGTGGCACAGGATTGGATTTCTCATTGCTTCTTTACAGCATTATGGGCTATCGCCCCGCCCCTTTTAAAGAGGGTCGCTGCCTGGCCGTGCCAACCCTCTGCAGTGTGTGCCTGCGGTTCCTCCTCATGGCAGACGCACTTATAAATAGACATGAGGGTGGTGTGGCTATGAGGCCAGCGTGTGGCATGAGGGCAGCTGAAGGCTGCGCAGGGACACTTTGGTGTGTGCTGTGGACACTGGGTCGTGCAGGGGGGTTGGGCAGCATGTAACCCAGGAGAAGTGGCAGCGGAGTGTCATGCAGGCAATGATTGTGCTTTATTGGAGGTAGTGTGGTGCTTAGCTAAGGTATGCCTTGCTAATGAGTGTTTTTCAGAAGTAAAAATTGTTGGGAGGGGGGGGCCCACTCTTGCCGCTATTGTGGCTTAATAGTGGGACCTGGGAACTTGAGATGCAGCCCAACATGTAGCCCCTCGCCTGCCCTATCCGTTGCTGTGTCGTTCCCATCACTTTCTTGAATTGCCCAGATTTTCACAAATGAAAACCTTAGCGAGCATCGGCGATATACAAAAATGCTCGAGTCGCCCATTGTCTTCAATGAGGTTCGTTACTCGAAACGAACCCTCGAGCAGCGCGAAAATTTCGTCTCGAGTAACGAGCACCCGAGCATTTTGGTGCTCGCTCATCTCTAATGTTTACATACCTCAATTTAAGTCTAGGGGGTTGATAATGTTGGTATTTTGCGCATATGACCTATGTATGGCAAATTATGCCCCTATGGGTGAGCCGTTAGACTGAACATACAAGGAAAATGCTGGTAAAATCTGTATACATTTCTGTTGCTTTAGCCTCCGATCTATTGAAGGTTGGTGTAGCTACATGTAGATTGCCATTCTTCCATGAAATGTCCTTCCTATAAGATAGAGCCCACTCCCTGGTATTCTTGTGTGATTACTAGAGATGAGCGAGTATACTCGCTAAGGCACATTACTCGAGTGAGTAGTGCCTTAGACGAGTATCTCCCTGCTCGTCTCTAAATATTCGGGGGCCGGCGGGGAGCGATGGGGGAAAGCGGGGAGGAACGGAGGGGAGATCTCTCTCTCCCTCTCCCCCCCCCCCCCCCCCCCGCTCCCCGCTGCAACTCGCCTGTCACCGGCGCCGGCCCCCGAATCTTTAGAGACGAGCAGGGAGATACTCGGCTAAGGCACTACTCGCTCGAGTAATGTGCCTTAGCGAGTATACTCGCTCATCATCTGAAGCTTTTGCTGCTTCTCACACGTTTTTGCACTGGTGATTCAAAAAGGACTCAATTTGAAATCGCTTTAACTCTGCAACCACAAACTGAATGAAACTCTTGCCACTGAGTTTCAAATGATTACCGCTAGATGCATCTTCCAACGCATCTACCAGCCCCTAGCCTTAGTCAGTTGTAAGATGGCAACTTGCGTTCTGCAATTAGCAAAACTGAATCTGTTAGCCCAGTTTAGCATGTGTTTCAAAGTTGTTCTGATATTGATCTGCCAATGCCAGAGGTGAAGACTAGAGATGAGCGAGCGTACTCGGATAAGCACTACTCGCTCGAGTAATTGGCTTTATCCGAGTATCGCTGTGCTCGGGTCTAAAGATTCGGGTGCCGGCACGGAGCAGGGAGGTGCAGGGGAGAGCGGGGAGGAACGGAGGTAAGATCTTTCTCTCCTTCTCTCCCGCCCGCTCTCCCCTGCTCCCCGCTGCGACTCACCTGTCAGCCGCAGCGGCACCCGAATCTTTAGACCCGAGCACAGCGATACTCGGATAAAGCCAATTACTCGAGCGAGTAGTGCTTATCCGAGTACGCTCGCTCATCTCTAGACCTTTTGAGACATATTTGGGATGAATTCAACTGTTGTCTCGATGCTGTCAGTACAGAAAGTGGAAGGCACATAGAGCATTTATAAAATTGTTAGTAAAACTTTAATAACTCATTAAACTGTAATTTTCTGTACAATTGTAACATGTTGCCAATGTGAAATATACTGCTTTGTATTTGGCTCCATCTTTTTGAAACACTCTGTAAGAGTAAAGTTTCTCCTTAGAGAGTGTGTGACATCAACTCCTTTTGAGGCTCAGTATGCAAGTGTCTACTACCTGGTTATATAATATAGTAGATGGTTTTAAAATGCTATATCCTGCACTTTCTGGTAACCCTGTTCCATGTCTAGCGGTATCCAACTACAGTAGGAGGCAGACTGGGCACAAAACTTAGGGCCATTGATTCAGCCAATACAACTACAAGAAGCCCATCAGCGGGTCATGGGGCAACACAAGTAAAAAGTAATTGTACTAGTAGATTTGAGTTCTTGAGTCATCTGAGCATTCAGTAAAGGCCCATTTAAACGCAAAGATAATGTTTTAAACGATTGATAGATTAGCAATCATTTTGCATAAAGTACTAATGGTCACTAATGCCCATTAGTACTTTAGCTGCTTGCAGAAGTCAGCAGTTGGTCTGAGCTCTGCAATTAGCTCCATTGCTCAGCCAGGGGCTGCTAAGAGAATACAATGTAATCTTTAGCTCCCGTGGAGATATTAGCCAGAGGTCTGTTTTCTCTCAGGGACTGCAGAGAGAATAAAATGTAATCTCCTGCTCCTATGGAGAACATAGTGTGCAGTCTGAATGATGGGTTTTATATGCACCTAAAAAACATCGTTCAGAC
The DNA here is from genome assembly GCF_035609145.1 of Eleutherodactylus coqui. Lineage (NCBI taxonomy): Eukaryota > Metazoa > Chordata > Amphibia > Anura > Eleutherodactylidae > Eleutherodactylus > Eleutherodactylus coqui. The sequence goes on from NC_089841.1 coordinate 98,035,125, forward strand.
GAAAAGTGCACGATGGTAGCATTTACATACAACGATTATCACTCAAAAGACATTGTTTTAATGAATTTTGAGCAATAACGTTGTGTGTAAATGGGCGTTAAGCTTGGGGGCTTACCAGCGCGGTTTTGCATAAATAAGAGACAGAGACCTGATAACTGGCTCTTTCCTTGATTGCAGAAAGTGACCAGAAAGCCACAGCATTAAGACAACAGTCTCTTACAATAGGGCCAAAATTTCAACATATGGTGGTATTTTCCTTTAGGGGTGAATGTGTAGTGGAGATGACTAGGCTAAGGCCTCCTAAACTGATATGTTTTGCGGTAGACTTCAACGTGAGTGGGATAGTGGGGAGCACAGTTACAGTGGCCGCAGGGGTAGGTGAGCGCAGGCCGGGGAGCACCATTACAGTGGCCGCAGGGGAAGGTGAGCACAGGGACATGTGTGACCTGCAACGATCATGTGGGTATGAGCGCGGCACAAGCGGGGAACATGTTTCACCTCCCAGGGCCATTTCACCAGGCTGCGGGATGCGAGGGGGGCGTGCCCTTGAAGTTCCCCTGGTCCTTCCTGCTGTATCTTGTTTCCCAATCCAAAGCTGGGGGTGTGATGGGCGTTTACTCCTGGTGACAGCTGCCACACCCCTAGCTTCTGGTGGCGTCAAGATACCAGTAGCCAAAAACACATGGGTAATGTGATGCTTCTACATCACTTCTGTTCCCAAATTACCCTGCTGTCTTGGTGTTCCTTTTTTTTCCTGGCATTAGACATGTGTACCTGCCTGCTATCACCATGCCTTAAAATTATTTTGCGATCTGCGTAACACATATTTGTAGTAAAATATGCAATTTTCCTTGTTTTAAAATTGATCTATCCACCAGATAGGTAAACAGTACCTGATCAACAGAAGCTGTACCTGCAGTACCATAGCCAGCCACTGCCAACTGTACAAAGCTACAGAGCTGTCAGTTTCCTGCTCCATACAGAAGTGACAACTGGTCTGGCAAACCACTGATTGGACGGTGTCCTGCGCGGTGCACACCTTCTGATGATCTATTGATGACCTTCCTTGTGGATAGATCATTAGTTTTGAAGACCTGGAAAACCCCTTTAATACACACTGGGAAACTGGTTTACTCCTTTACAATCCTGCGGAGGAGCAGTAGTCTACCAGTCTATCTAAGTTAATTACAATTACTCCAATCTATAAATGGACTACAGTCTTTATCTCATGGTAGTCTTCCAGATACATGTAGTTTGACCAGGCTGGGGACTGCAAGCTGCTGCCACATAATCCATTGTAAACCAATCATGTTTAGAAAGCAGTCCGTTATAATCTGCAGGATAACGACATCATCAGCTTGTTACTGTAATTGACGAGAACAAGCATGCACTGTAATTCTTGGTGTAACAGTAGGTGAGGACTTGGTCATGTAGGGAGGAGGGATTTTTATGTTTGGTCCCCCAATCCCGAGCCCTAGACTTGGGGAGTAGTGCAGAGGCAGGGCCAAAGTTCCCTTGCTGGGTAGCCAGGTGTCACTAGTTTGTCTTGGTATGCTGATTGCCTAAGGCTTACCTACACATGTGCGAGGGGGATATTGGGCCAAGAAACTTAGCCCAAAATTGCGCTCATAAATGTGTGATTTGCCCGCGGATGCAAGGCGTTTTTCAGGCAAAAACACCTTTCATCTGTGAAGTTCTGATCCTCTAGTGCGATAGAGGATTGGAAGTGTTTCCCATTGATTTCAATGGGGAACCTCACTTCGCACTTGCATGCACATCACACGACATGCGAGAGCGATGCTTGGCATTGAAATCAATGGGTGACGTGTGCCAAGAAAAGCAAACAGTTAGAGCATGCCAGGATTTTTTCCTGCACTATAATACAGTGCAGGAAAACTACGCTTGTGTGCATGAGTCCTTTCAAAAGAATGGTGTTCATATTCGCACAAGATTTATGTGTCTTGCAACGCACAAGTCTCGCAAGAGTTTCTTTGCCGGCATTAGGGTGGTGAAGGTTTGCAAGGCAGATATGCAGTTCAGTGATGGTGCTCTTTTTTCCTGAGGCTATGGCTAGCCTATGGCCTGGGTTCCCTTACTTCCATGGCTTGCTTGTTGATCAGTGGCACTGCCTCTCTCAACAGTGCTGATGCGGCAATTGCTATGTTCTTCCCTGCCATATATGTGGCTAATCCATTGCTAGATGACATGTATAATCTGGCCCATATTCGGTCTGGGCCTTGAATGCTGCTGTATGTCTTGTGCAGTCTTCTCTGCTGCACATAGCTAAGTAACAGATCTATTATTTCGCACAGAACATTGGTCGCCCTTTGTCTACTGGATAAAGGCAATGTATACTAGCTGCCTGGCAGCTTATAATTGGGCCAGGTTGGATGTACTGTGGTGTACAATTGCAAAAAATCGAACCCTTTGGAAGTACCTGGGATTCTGCATTGATTACTAATACAATGTGGTCTGATGTCTGATTTATATCACAATTATAGACCAACACAATCTAACACCACACACCGTTGTATCGCTCATGTCTTTTATTGAACACATTGAGCAAACCTCCACAGTGCAGGGCACAAGTCAAGCCTTGAATTTAATAACCTGTACGGTTCCATTATTTACAATGACCAATAGGTCTCTAATTGACAGTATATAAACTATGGCATGCATGGAGTGAATGCTTGAAGGTCTCAACCGGTCACTGTTCTTGGTGGATCAAACTAGATTTACTTTCCTGCTGAATTAACAATTAAACTTCACTAGTTATATAGTCAAATATACTTCCTGTTTTTTTCCTCCCCCTTTCATAGTTCTCTGACGTTATTGTTCGTAGTGTAGGATGATGCTAGACAGAGAAAACAAAGACTAGCTTCTACACTATATTTTGCTCTGTCCTTGAAATATCTGCATTACATACAAATCCGTACAAGCTGCATTAACCTGTTTCCAGCATTTATCTAAAATGATACAGCTGGTTACTGTGGATTCCTATGGGGCTCATCCAACTAGACAACATATGAGAGGAACATTCCAGCATCTGCTGATTTAAGATGACTGACCTAGAGGTTTGTAGTGCTTTTGGTGTACTGTCATAACCTTGGACATGACCAACTAGTAAGAATTGAAGGGCTTTTAGTAGTGTTGAGCGAATTGAACCAGTAGAACCCTGTTTCGGGTCAAACTTTGCTAAGAGTTCAGAACTGCACAAAGCTGAACCTCAAATGGTTCGTCCCTAAAAGAAGGTGGTGGTGGTTCCTCCTTTGGCTCAGTGGTTAGTACTGTTGCCTTGCAGTACTGGGGTCCTTGGTTCACATCTGACAACCTCTGCATAAAGCTGTGTTTATGAACCATCTTTTATGTAGCACATACATGGTACACAGCACTTTACGTCACTTGATGATGGGCTCTGTTCCAAAAGGGACAGTGCTAACTGTTGAGCCACAGGAGGAACCACCACCACCTAAACAATGTTGTACACTAATTCTAGGGGTGTTGATGAACTTCCGGTTTGGTTCGAAGTAGTTGAATTTTTTGCCAAAATTCGGTGAACTAACCCAACTTTTCAAAGGTTTACTCATCTCTTGCCTTTTATGCACCGCATCAGTCATAAATATTTTGTTTGTAAAGTTTGTCGAAAGATAGCCATGTACGTAGGAGTATGAATGCCAAATATGCACTGGACTGGATTGTAAGAGGCTCTATTTAAAGTGTTATCGGTCTCATCAAATGCCAGACACGACAGCTAAAATCATTGTCATTGGCGTCTGTCAGACTTCGCTGATGTCTGTCTTGCAGCAGAGTTGGATTTTGTAGTGAACTGAAATCCCAGTGCAAATGTGAACGTAGCCTTAAAGGGGTTGTCCCGCGGCAGCAAGTGGGTCTATACACTTCTGTATGGCCATAATAATGCACTTTGTAATGTACATTGTGCATTAATTATGAGCCATACAGAAGTTATAAAAAGTTTTATACTTACCTGCTCCGTTGCTGGCGTCCTCGTTCCCATGGAGCCGACTAATTTTCGCCCTCCGATGGCCAAATTAGCCGCGCTTGCGCAGTCCGGGTCTTCTGCAGTCTTCTATGGGGCCGCTCGTGTAGAATGCCGGCTCCGTGTAGCTCCGCCCCGTCACGTGCCGATTCCAGCCAATCAGGAGGCTGAAATCGGCAATGGACCGCACAGAAGCCCTGCGGTCCACGGAGACAGAGGATCCCGGCGGCCATCTTCAGCAGGTAAGTATGAAGACGCCGGACCGCCGGGATTCAGGTAAGCGCTGTGCGGGTTGTTTTTTTAACCCCTGCATCGGGGTTGTCTCGCGCCGAACGGGGGGGGGGGGGGGGGGGGGGTGTTAAAAAAAAAAAAAAAACCCGTTTCGGCGCGGGACAACCCCTTTAAAGGCAACGCTGTGTTCCACGTTGTTGCTTGGTTGTTACTGAAATTTTTTGTCTTGTGTTTTGTAAATCTTATCATAGGCTGTTTGGAGAAAATTTTAGCTCTGCAGTTAGGGCACTCAATCCATTTGTGCTTGTCTAAGCCAAAGGTGCATGATTTGAGGAAAGGTGAGCAGCTTCTAAACTCCTCTTGCGCCAGTTATTGTAGAGAAAAACAATGTAGGAGAAGTAATGGGATGAAACTGAAAGCGAGAAGGCATAAATTGGATATTAGACCGTGAGGGTCATGAATGAGTGGAACAGGTTACCTCGGGATGTGGCGAGTTCTCCTTCAATGGAAGTCTTCAAATAGAGGCTGCACAAATATCTGTCTGGGGTGATTTAGTTATCCTGAATTGAGCAGGGGCTTTGACCTGATGACCCTGGAGGTCCCTTCCAACTCTACCATTCTACGATTCCAGGGTTCTGTTTGGCCATAAAAATAATTTACGGTGACTAGTCCCTTGTCAGTAGCAATGATGTCTGGAGGAGTCTGCAAGGACACACGTTTTCTAAAAATGTCATGTCTAAGGAACCTGTTTATTTTAGATAAGGAATGTAAAAATGGATACAGTTCCATTTGCAGATCATCCAGGGATGATATCATTTGTGCTACGACAAAGACTAGGAGAACCTCTATACCTCAAGTCTGAGCTGAGTAGTTCAGGTCAGGAAGGATGTGAAGGGTGTAGCACGTTTTGGCTTCTCTGCCAGTTCACTGAAATGTTTTCACTGTGAGGTAATGGCACTTTCACACAATATGACTGCTGGCAAATATGTTTCACTGAATTTGTTGTTGTAACGGTTTTAATTTCTTTCTCTTTTCAGTATGTTTTGTTTTTAATTCGGCTTTATTTTCATACCCTCCATTATTTGATATGCAGATGTTTTATAGGGCCATGTTGCTTGTCAAGAATATTTTTAATTTTTACACCTGCTCAGGATGATTTTAACATTTTTGAGCATTATGTTTCTCACTTTCACTTGACTTGTAGACTGGGAAGTTTTGGTATATTCAGTGGTTTCATATGTTTGAAGATTTATTAGGCTGGGTTCACAGAATTGCCGTGCAATTTCCATACAGACTTTTTTTTAGCCCGAGACTAAGCAGCAAAGGGGACGAGATTTGCAAAAATCTCATCCACACACTGCAGATAGTCCCTTGCGGCCAAGCCGCGCCGAAAGTAACATGCCGCGCAGAATTAAGTTGATGTGGGAATCTCTGCACTTGGACCCACAGTGATCAAAACTTTTGACATGTCTCTAAGGGCTATTTCAGACGACCGTATATCAGCACGGTTTTCACGCCGAGCCGATATACGCAGACAAGGACACCGTATATCTGCTCGGCGTGAAAAAAACGAGCCGATATACGGTCGTCTAAATAAGCCCCAAGTCAAACGTTTTTGGAAATCAGAGTTAAACTTCAATATTTAGATGAACCTTTGCATCAGTATTACTCCTGCAAATCTTGGATCACCTGTGGTCTAGTGACCTGAGCAAATATTATCATAGATCCATTATTTTTCTTGTGATAATTAAACGGGTTTTCCAATTACTTAAAATTACTTGACGACTAGTCTGTCCTTCCTGGTTGCTGCTGACCAGGTCATGTAGCTGCTGCGGCCAATCACTGGATATAGAAGGTCACTGCTGTGGTCAGTGATTGGCTGCAGCAGTCACATGTCCTAGTCAGAAGCAACCAGGAAGGACAGTTTTAAGTCATGGGAAAACTCCCCTTCAGGTTGGGATATGCTGACCTCAGTCTATGCTCACATAGTGCAATTGCTCGACATTGTAGAGAATTTTCAAACTACTGTACAGTGCAGGGCCAGCATATGAGGCCTTTAACCCCTTAAGGGCAGAAGCACCATAAATTGACAGTGCTTGGTCCTGGGCTTTAATCCTGGCCAATAGCAAAAAATATGGCGCTGGATTAAAGCATTTGCTCCAGCAATCAAGAAGGAGACACCGCTGAGGACCCGGAGGAGAATGTAGAAGAGGTTTATAACCGCTTTTGCCTTCTCTTTTCCAGGCTACATAGTGCTCAATGAGCACTATATACTAAAAAGTGAAAGCAGACGTGTTGGTTCCGATATGTGACCCTGTGATCATGTGACCACCGGGTGCCCTCTGTCATCGCATAGCTGCAGGGACCTAGCAGACCCTGACCAGGTCTGTTAGTAACTAGAGATGAGCGAACGTACTCGTCCGAGCTTGATATTCGTGCGAATATTAGGGTGTTCGGGATGCTCGTTACTCATAACGAGTACCACGCGGTGTTCTGGTTACTTTCAGTTTCCTCTCTGAGACGTTAGCGCGCTTTTCTGGCCAATTGAAAGACAGGGAAGGCATTACAACTTCCCCCCTGTGACGTTCAAGCCCTATACCACCCCCCTGCTGTGAGTGGCTGGGGAGATCTGATGTCACCCGAGTATAAAAATCGGCCCCTCCCGCGGCTCGGCTCAGATGCCTTGTGAGTTAGCTGAGGGAAAGTGCTATCGTGCTGGAGTTGTTGTAGGGAGAGCGTTAGCAGTGAGTGTAGGCTTCAAGAACCCCAACGGTCCTTTCTAGGGCCACATCTATCCATGTGCAGTACTGTCCAGGCTGCTGTTAGCAGTGTTGCATATTTTTTTTTCTTCTCAAAACCGGCTGTGCAGAGCATTGCACCCGGCATTAATACTACAGGGATAGAATTGTGTAGGCAGGGCCAGAAGACATACATTATTCATTGAATAGACGCAGTGTGGCTTTTCCTTTGAAAAACAAGGGAAAAAATTCTATTTCGCCTGCCTCTGACAGTCCTCAGGGCTCTGGGTACGTGTGTGCTGCGTGCAGAAGGTTAAAAAAAATCAGACGCAACCAGCTACGTTTTACTGCAGGCTTGCGCCAATTTTTTTCCTGCATGGGAAATCCCTGATCTGCTGTAGCCAATAACTTTACATCACTGCAGTTCTGTGACACATTTGCAGGGCCACAACACAGTTATTAAACTTAGTAGTATTCATTGAATACACGCAGTGTGGCTTGTCCTTTGAAAAACAAGGGAAAAAATTCTATTTTGGCTGCAGGCTTGCGCCAATTTTTTTCCTGCATGGGAAATCCCTGATCTGCTGTAGCGAATAACTTTGCATCACTGCAGTTCTGTGACACATTTGCAGGGCCACAACACAGTTATTAAACTTAGTAGTATTCATTGAATACACGCAGTGTGGCTTGTCCTTTGAAAAACAAGGGAAAAAATTCTTTTTTGGCTGCAGGCTTGCGCCAATTTTTTTCCTGCATGGGAAATCCCTGATCTGCTGTAGCGAATAACTTTGCATCACTGCAGTTCTGTGACACATTTGCAGGGCCACAACACAGTTATTAAACTTAGTAGTATTCATTGAATACACGCAGTGTGGCTTGTCCTTTGAAAAACAAGGGAAAAAATTCTATTTTGGCTGCAGGCTTGCGCCAATTTTTTTCCTGCCTGGGAAATCAAATCACTGGTAATACACCATGCTGAGGGGTAGGGGTAGGCCTATAGGACGTGGACGCGGGCGAGGACGCGGAGGCCCAAGTCAGGGTGTGGGCACAGGCCGAGCCAGTGCGGTGGCCAGGGGTAGAGGCAGGGCCAGACCGAATAATCCACCAACTGTTTCCCAAAGCGCCCCCTCGCGCCATGCCACCCTGCAGAGGTCAAGGTGCTCTACGGTGTCGCAGTTTTTCACAGAGACGCCTGACGACCGACGAACAGTGGTGTGCAACCTTTGTCGCGCCAAGATCAGCTGGGGAGGCACCACCAACAGCATGTGCAGGCATATGATGGCCAAGCACCCCACAAGGTGGGACGATGCCCGTTCACCGCCTCCGGTTTGCACCACTGCCTCTCCCCCTGTGCCCCAACCTGCCACTGAGATCCAACCCCCCTCTGAGGACACAGGCACTACCGTCTCCTGGCCTGCACCCACACCCTCACCTCTGCTGTCCTCGGCCCCATCCAGCAATGTCTCTCAGCGTAGCGTCCAGACGTCGCTAGCGCCACAGTTTGAGCGCAAGTGCAAGTACGACGCCACGCACCCGCACGCTCAAGCGTTAAACGTGCACATTGCAAAATTGATCAGCCTAGAGATGCTGCCGTATAGGCTTGTGGAAACGGAGGCTTTCAAAAGCATGATGGCGGCGGCGGCCCCGCGCTACTCGGTTCCCAGTCGCCACTACTTTTCCCGATGTGCCGTCCCAGGCCTGCACGACCACGTCTCCCGCAACATTGTACGTGCCCTCACCAACCCGGTTACTGCCAAGGTCCACTTAACAACAGACACATGGACAAGCACAGGCGGGCAGGGCCACTATATCTCCCTGACGGCACATTGGGTGAATTTAGTGGAGGCTGGGACAGAGTCAGAGCCTGGGACCGCTCACGTCCTACCCACCCCCCGAATTGCGTGCCCCAGCTCGGTGGTGGTATCTGCGGGGGTGTATGCTTCCTCCACTAAACCACCCTCCTCCTCCTCCTCCTCCTCCTCCTCCTCCTCCTACGCAACCTCTGTCTCGCAATCAAGATGTGTCAGCAGCAGCACGTCGCCAGCAGTCGGTGTCACGCGGCGTGGCAGCACAGCGGTGGGCAAGCGTCAGCAGGCCGTGCTGAAACTACTCAGCTTAGGAGAGAAGAGGCACACGGCCCACGAACTGCTGCAGGGTCTGACAGAGCAGACCGACCGCTGGCTTGCGCCGCTGAGCCTCCAACCGGGCATGGTCGTGTGTGACAACGGCCGTAAGCTGGTGGCGGCTCTGCAGCTCGGCAGCCTCACGCACGTGCCATGCCTGGCCCATGTGTTTAATTTGGTGGTTCAGCGCTTTCTGAAAAGCTACCCCCACTTGTCATACCTGTCGGAAAGGTGCGCCGGATCTGCGCACATTTCCGCAAATCACACACGCACGCTGCCACCCTGCGGACCCTGCAACATCGGTTTAATCTGCCAGTGCACCGACTGCTGTGCGACGTGCCCACACAGTGGAACTCTACGCTCCACATGTTGGCCAGACTCTATGAGCAGCGTAGAGCTATAGTGAAATACCAACTCCAACTTGCGCGGCGCAGTGGGAGTCAGCCTCCTCAATTATTTACAGAAGAGTGGGCCTGGTTGGCAGCCATCTGCCAGGTCCTTGGAAAATTTGAGGAGTCTACCCATGTGGTGAGCGGCGATGCTACAATCATTAGCGTCACCATTCCTCTGCTATGCATCTTGAGAAGTTCCCTGCAAAGCATAAAGGCAGACGCTTTGCGCTCGGAAACAGAGTCGGGGGAAGACAGTATGTCGCTGGATAGTCAGAGCACCCTCCTGTCTATATCTCAGCGCGTTCAGGAGGAGGAGGAGGAGCATGAGGAGGAGGAGGGGGAAGAGACAGCTTGGCCCACTGTTGACGGTACCCATGCTGCTTGCCTGTCATCCTTTCAGCGTGTATGGCCTGAGGAGGAGGAAGAGGAGGAGGAGGAGGAGGAGGATCCTGAAAGTGATCTTCCTAGTGAAGACAGCCATGTGTTGCGTACAGGTACCCTGGCACAAATGGCTGACTTCATGTTAGGATGCCTTTCTCGTGACCCTCACGTTACACGCATTCTGGCCACTACGGATTACTGGGTGTACACACTGCTCGATCCACGGTATAAGGAGAGCCTTTGCACTCTCATTCCCGAAGAGGAAAGGGGTTCCAGAATGATGCTATACCACAGGGCGCTGGTGGACAAACTGATGGTAAACTTCCCATCCGACAGCGCTAGTGGCAGAAGGCGCTGTTCCGAGGGCCAGGTAGCAGGGGAGGCGCAGAGATCAGGCAGCATGTACAGCGCAGGCAGGGGAACATTCTCCAAGGCCTTTGCCAGCTTTATGGCTCCCCAGCAAGACTTTGTCACCGCTCCCCAGTCAAGGCTGAGTCGGCGGGAGCACTGTAAAAGGATGGTGAGGGAGTACGTAGCCGATCGCACGACCGTCCTCCGTGACGCCTCTGCCCCCTACAACTACTGGGTGTTGAAGCTGGACACGTGGCCTGAACTCGCGCTGTATGCCCTGGAGGTGCTTGCTTGTCCTGCGGCTAGCGTCTTGTCAGAGAGTGTGTTTAGTGTGGCTGGGGGAATCATCACGGATAAGCGAACCCACCTGTCAACCGACAGTGCCGACAGGCTTACACTCATCAAGATGAACAAAGCCTGGATTTCCCCAGACTTCTCTTCTCCACCAGCGGACAGCAGCGATACCTAAGCAATACGTAGGCTGCACCCGCGGATGGAAGCATCGTTCTCTCTCACCATCCAAAACGGGGACATTTCTGCTTCATCAATCTGTGTATAATATTCCTCCTCCTCCTCCTGCTCCTCCTCCTGAAACCTCACGTAATCACGCCGAACGGGCAATTTTTCTTAGGGCCACAAGGCTCACTCATATAATTTTTCTAAACAATTTTTATACGTTTCAATGCTCTTAAAAGCGTTGAAACTTTAACTTGAACCAATTTTTCGTTAAACTGGGCTGCCTCCAGGCCTAGTTACCACTTAAGCCACATTAACCAAAGCGATTAATGGGTTTCACCTGCCCTCTTGGTTTGCCATGGCCAATTTTTTGGATGTACATTAGTACTATTGATACAGCAATTTTTGTGGGCCCTCGCCTACAGTGTAATCAAATGAATTTTTAGCCCACCTGCATTACAGCTGACGTTACATCCGCTGTGTTGGGCAATGCAATGGGATATATTTATGTACCGCCGGTGGCTTCCTGGCACCCACCCATGCTGTGGGTCCACAGAGAATTATAAATGCATCTGTTTCCACATCTAAAGAACCCCAGTCAGACTGGGGCATGCAGTGTGGGCCGAAGCCCACCTGCATTAAGCACGACATTACTACCTCAGCTGTGTTGGGCAATGCAATGGGATATTTTTATGTACCGCCGGTGGGTTCCAGGGAGCCACCCATGCTGTCGGTCCACAGGGACTTCACAATAGGGAGTTGTAGCTGCCTGTGTCTATGAATTAAAAAACGCGGTCTGACTGGGGCATGCAGACACCTTGACAGAATGAATAGTGTGTGGCACATAGGTTCCCCATTGCTATGCCCACGTGTGCAGCTCCTGATGGTGGTGGCACAGGATTATATTTCTCATTGCTTCTGTACAGCATTGTGGGCTATCGCCCCGCCCCTTTTAAAGAGGGTCGCTGCCTAGCCGTGCCAACCCTCTGCAGTGTGTGCCTGCTTTTCCTCTGGCAGACGCACTTATAAATAGACATGAGTGTGGCGTGGCATGAGGGCAGCTGAAGGCTGGGCAGGGACAGTTTGGTGTGCGCTGTGGACACTGGGTCGTGGGGGGGGGGGGGGTGGTTGGTCAGCATGTAACCCAGGAGAAGTGGCAGCGGAATGTCATGCAGGCAGTGATTGTGCTTTGTTGGAGGTAGTGTGGTGCTTAGCTAAGGTATGCATTGCTAATGAGGGCTTTTCAGAAGTAAAAGTTGTTGGGGGGGGGGGCACTCTTGCCGGTATTGTGGCTTAATAGTGGGACCTGTGAACTTGAGATGCAGCCCAACATGTAGGCCCTCGCCTGCCCTATCCGTTGCTGTGTCGTTCCCATCACTTTCTTGAATTGCCCCGATTTTCACACATAAAAACCTTAGCGAGCATCGGCGAAATACAAAAATGCTCGGGTCGCCCATTGACTTCAATGGGGTTCGTTACTCGAAACGAACCCTCGAGTATTGCGAAAATTTCGTCCCGAGTAACGAGCACCCGAGCATTTTGGTGCTCGCTCATCTCTATTAGTAACTGATTTCATTACAAGGGGATGTTTTGCCCTGTAACTGGGGCTTGTATGAATACCCCAGCTACAGTGAAAAAGTGTGAAACTAAAAACAAAAAGACAATGTGAATGACCCCCAGATGGTCTTATATGATGTCATGGGTTACATAGATGTTCGGAAAAAAAAGTCACATAAGGAAGTAAAAAAAAATTAAATTACAGAATAAAGTAAAAATATAAAAAAGAAAATGGCTGTATGCGCCCTGTAATACAAAACTATACAAATTTATGGATCAAAACGTCCAAAACAAAATGTTGCTGATTTGCAGCGGATTAGGATGTCATGTGCCCGTTGCCTATAGTAAGGTTGATAAGTGCTATGTCCACATAGTACTTCAGTACATTCATAAAGGATACATTTTCTATATGCGCTATCTATTTACGAATGGATTGTCATGATGAGACCAGAACCTCATTAGGGAGCAATGTAATAATGGAAATCTTATATGTTTGGATGGTCTCGTATAGTAGCTATGAAATATTTGTCTTCTCTAATATGTGTCATATCCTGCTTATATGCACGTTGAGCGTGGAAGGGTCACATCACTGTATAGGATTTATTTTTATGTTTCGTACATAGACACTCACTGGAAATGTGAGCAATCCATCAATGCAATCATTGTGGTTGACTTTACACATGGAAACTAACTGCTCGTTGGGTTAGCATAGTTTGTCTAAAGAGATTATCCAGTTCTTCAAAATTGATGGTGTATCCTTAAAATAATCTATCAACAATAGATTAGATTCCCACTACCGCTGATCAGCTGTTTAAAGGGGCTGTGGCATTCCTGTGGGCTCCATGCCACCTTCCTTGTTCACACTATTTATAACGTACAAGGCTGTTCTTTTATTACTGGTTGTGTAGTAGCCCAGTACATGCTTTTCTGGCCCCCTTCATAATGTCATACATGTGATGTCTTTGCGCAAAACTGTTTTGTCATTCTGTTATGTTTATTGCACAGCTACAGCAAGTGAGAGGTTAAGTGTTTGCAAATCCTGGAGACTGTCTGTAAATGTATCAATTTCTGTCCTGTCACGTGGTGTGTGAGAGGTTATAAAAGGGAGTGTTTGAGAGCGGGATGAGCGTCCATCACAGTGCAGGAAGTAAATAGTCTTTAACAGTAGTACATCTACACGGTGATCCAAACTTCAAAACGTGTGTGAACGATAGACTTGGGGAGTACCTCCAACCAGTGATCCAGACTTCCAGACGGCCGGGTGTGAAAGACAAAAAATGGGTGTACCTCTATGCGGTGATCCACTAGATCCGGACGGCCATGTAGGAAATTATCACGTAGACAGTACCTCTGCACTGGGCCTTGACAAGCACTCACTCACGGTTGCTTTCGCTCTGCTTAGGTGGGGCTCACGCCTTCCTCCTTACATGCACATCCAAGCTGGGAAAACCTCTACTCCTCCATGCTTCACTACATGAGGGTTAAAGGTACTCCCTTATAGCTGGACCTCTTGATTATGACTCCAGAAGACATTTCTCTAAGTTGTGCCTTGTATTGTTGAAGTTTGCCAAGTAAAGTTTATTCCAGACTCTGACCATTCCCAGGGACCTGAGGTACTTCATATCTATCTGTGGCTCATTTTATTCTCCGCTGGAGTTCATTCTGGTGTGTACTGAAATGGTGGCATCACCTGTGACAAACTCTGTCCCTGTTCTACCATCTATTAGGCATCCTTATCCCAGGGGTGTCCGGGAGAGGCCCAGCGCTGCCCTGGCCTTGGCTCCGTGTGTCCCTCCGGGAGGGAGCGTGGTAGGTGCCGCCATGACAAGCCAGCATCTTGCCCTCCCAGCTCCTTAGCATATATAATGTGTCTGGGGTCACCCTACAGGACTCTGCAGTTAGTGTTGCAACTTTGTTCCACTGGACAAAGAAGTGCACACCTGGGTATTGCCATTTTCCTTATCAAAGTCTGGCATAGTCTACATAGTCCGGCAGAGTTGGCATTAATTAGAAAGGAATATCAGACAACTAGTAACATCCTGCTATCAAGTTAGTCATATATTTGTAGGAAGAATAACAGAGGAATAGCGCAATGCAAAGTTCAAGAAAAAGTGCTGTAGAATTGCATTCCTTATGGAATAACAAGCATTTATCTGTCAGGAGGGCTGATATAGTGGAATGTGCAATGACATACCATGACACTATTGATCTACACACAGACGTGTCTATTCTTACCCAGCTTTTAGTTTTATGCTATTTAATATTTGGGAATGGTTGCACCCCCCACAAGTTGCCTGTTTGTGTTCCAGTGTTGGATTAGCATTATCCCTCCAGGTATTTGTGAGCACTTCTACTAAAGAAGGTTACATTTTCTGGCATCTGTCATTTATCTTGGTCTCACAGATTGATGTGGTACACATCTAAATTTTAAGGCTATTTGCACAGATATGTTTTTCTTCTGTCCAATATTTGGACCGACAAATTGGTCTGAAAATCGATTGGACATAGGCTGCATTCATTTGAATGGGTGCGCGTGCACATAGTCTTTTTTTTTTGCTTTCAATGCAGACTGATAGTCCGAATAAAAAAAAAAATTGCTGCATGTGCTATCCTAGTCCGATTGAGAATCTCAGGCGCAACTTTTAAAACGCCTGTGTGCAAATGTGCACACGGCTGGATTTTTATTGCGGAATCCGCAATCGTCACGCACGCAGCCGATACACTGTTTTCCGCACCTATTGAAAACCTAGAACATTCACATGTCCACTCAGATGAGCGGATAGCAATTGTGATTTCTGCAAGTAAAGTTAAAATCGCAGCATGTTCTATTTTTGTGCAGAATCTGCATGGACAACTTTTATTGAAGTCAATGGAAGCCGTCCGACCTACAGCCTGCCTGCAATTGACATTGCAGATAGGCTGCGGTACAGAAAAACAAATATTTTAAATAAACAGCGAGCATCCATGGTCTTTCACATTACGAAAAGTGAAGGTACGCAGGGTTGCCAGCCGGGGTCAGAGACGGGCACCCGCATGCGGAATCCGATGCGTTCGTGTGCAGCCGTGCTAAAGCTGTGCGATAAGAGATTACATTAAGATAGGATCTTACATTTAGGGCTTATTCACACGTCCGTATATCAGCCTGGTTTCCTGCCCTCTCTGCGCCCCTCACCAGTATTTGCAATGGGAGGGGGCGGGCAGAACTTTGCAAACAGTGGTGAGGGGCAGAGAGGGAGCGGGAGCTCAGTGCACTGTGCCCGGCTCAGCCTGCCTCCTCCACCTGCAGAAAAGGACACCATACATCGGCCGGACGTGAACACCTGGCCGATATACGGACGTGTGAATAAGCCCTTAGTGTGCTAGGTGGGACTACACAGCTGTCTATTTCATGTGTAAAAGGTTTTCTAAAATGTATTGTACATGCCACATAAAGGCCAAGTGTTGTGTATTTGCATGTACAACAGTGTTTTTTTTCTGTACTTTTTGCATCCGCAAAAAAAGACACACTGATGCTCTAAGCCATTGTGATGGTCAATTAGTTTAACTCAATACTGTAAATTTACGGCGTTTGGTCCTGGGCTTTAATCCCAGAAGATAGTAAAAATACGTCAAGGATTAAAGCTTCTGCAATCAATCAGAAGCATATTGGGCTGTCAGCTGTTAGTCACAGCTGATAACCCAGAGGAGGAGGGAGAAGTGGCTTTTAACCCCCACTCCCTCCTACTTTCTTTAGTACACAGTGCTCAATGAGTGATATGTACTAAAGAGTAAAAGTGGAAGTGTTTCTTCCACTACGTGAGCCGGCAATCACGTGACTACCGGGATTCCATGGCACAGCAGAGCTGCAGAGTCTTACAGAGCCTGATCAGCTCTGCCAGTGACTATTGTCACTACAGGGGATGTTTTCCCTGTAACTGGGGCTCCTATGGATGCACCAACTACAGTGGGAAAGTGTCAAATAAAAAAAAAAACATATGAATGTTCCCCAGAGGTCTTATAGGATGTCATGGGGGACATAGATAGTAAAAAAAAATAATTACATAAATAAGTAAAACAAAATTACAGAATAAAATTAAAATATATACAAAAGAAAGAAAATAACCCAACGCCAACCAAAACAGTCGCCGCATGCACCCTATAATCCAAAACCATGCATTTTATATATCAAAGCGTCCGAAACAAAACGAGGAACCTGTTCACATACTTTAATTTTAGCATGAATAAATATACTAATTAAAAAATATAAATTTTCTTTAACATTTATAGTTTTCGCGATTTACCCCCAATAAAACAAAAAAAAAGGAATTCAGTGAAAAAGGTATGGCGTGGGGGAAAAAAAGCAGCAAAAATAATTCTGGTAGCGAAGGAAAAAAAATAGGGCATACACAGGAAAATTAGAGCCTGTTGTGTTTTTTTTTTGTATGACCGAATTGTGCTCGCCAAATACGTGCATGTAAATGCACCCATTGAATTCAGTGGTTCTCTTTTCTACATATTGCGAACACAAATTTTCCGTGTACAAATTTACGCACAAATCCGTCCATACGAACCTAGCCTTTGGCCAGAGTCACATCGCCATTCTTTTATCCAGTAATCGTGGATCTGTTTTTTTTTTCTTTTCCAAACCAAAAAACAGATATCCAACTGCTGAAACTGGACAACCCCTATAATTACGTTTCACTGCTTGAAAAACAGAACAGACACAGTTGTAATGGAGCCCTGCTCCGGATGTGAATGAGCCCTTAGACATCTATTATGATCCGTTTTCAATGGATCCACTTTTAGGGGCAGAATGTAGCTCTAGTTTTCAACTGCACATGTACAGCTTTATTGAAAGGATCCACTAAAGGCCCATTTACATGAGCAGATAATCGCTCAAATGATAGTTTGAGTGACAGCTTTGAGCGATTATTTTACTTTAAAAATAATTGGTATTTTAAGTAGCTTTTCAGCTACTTAAATGCCAATTATGTATGATAATGAAGCCTTCCCTGAACACAGCTAATAGCCCAAGGCTATTATTTGCGCTCAGATCCTTTGTTCTTCACGGGGAAACAATGCTATCAGCAATCACAGTGGAGAACGACTGGTAAAAGTGATCCCTAAAATCAAGCTCACTTAATTTTAATGATCAGCGAAAAGAGCCCAAAATGCAGGTGCCCCGCTCCCATTTACACGCACAGATTATCGCTAAAACAATCGCCAATGAGCGAAGTTTTAGCGATAATCGTTCAGTGTAAATAGGCCCTTAGTTGGTGATGTGAGAATTTGCATTATCAGAGCACCTGTAGGCACAGAGAGCTTAAGGTTTGATGGAAAATTCCATGAAGGCACCTATGGTTGTAAAGTGCTGGATGGCAATTTTAGAATGTGGCAATTGTTTATTTATAACTTCTGGTAGTTTTTTTTTTTTTTTGTTGTTGATAAATTGAGGACACCTTTGTGTTTGTCAAAGATGTGAAGGTTGTCCAGTCAGCAGATGGATCAACTTGGTCAAACATGGCCAAGATGGGATCATTGCTGAATAATAGGTGGGCAGGCTCACTGAAACAGACAAGTTTCCATTGACTCCTCTGGAATTAAGTAAATAACGGAACGAGATACGTTGTTTCCATAACTCCTGATTTCTGGAAACAGCATAGCTCACTGTAATACGCTGTTTGCAATAACTCCCCTTGGCTTCTATAGGAGCAACCAACAGTGTAACACAGAACACTCACCTGTTTCCATCCTCTTTGCCCCTGCATTCAGAGTGGCTGGGGACAGTGGGGGCCTGCAGCTATCAGATTTTAATGGCCTATACTGTCGTATACATGGTATACCCCTTTAAACGGAATGTATCAGAAAATGACCTATTATATAAATAACATTTTTTTAAAGCAATTTTTAATATTTTTTTTGTTTGTTTTTGGTGACTAATTAAAGATGAGCGAGCGTACTCGGCCACGCCCCTTTTTCACCCGAGCACCGCGATTTTCGAGTACTTCTGTACTCGGGCGAAAAGATTCAGGGGGTGCCGTGGGTGAGTGGGGGGGGGGAGAGGGAGAGAGAGAGGGCTCTCCCCTGTTCCCCGCTGCTACCCCCCGCTCTGCCACGGCTCCCCCCGCCCCCCGAATCTTTTCACCCGAGTACGGAAATACTCGAAAATCGCGGTGCTCGATCGAGTAATTACTCGAAACGAGTAGGTTCGCTCATCTCTAGTGACTTTACTTTTTTTTTTTTTTTTTTAAATCTTACATTTACAAGCATGTTAACATACGCTCTTCTAAAAACTGGCCATATAGTTAGTTGTAA
Source organism: Eleutherodactylus coqui (assembly GCF_035609145.1). Classification (NCBI taxonomy): domain Eukaryota; kingdom Metazoa; phylum Chordata; class Amphibia; order Anura; family Eleutherodactylidae; genus Eleutherodactylus; species Eleutherodactylus coqui. Next base: position 98,053,645 of record NC_089841.1, read on the forward strand.
AACTGGTTTCTATATCCGAAATGTTATTTCTTTTGCCTGTGCGTTCCAGTAATTTGTCATGCCATGTGCTGTGAGGACTACCGGCTTTGTCATGTGCTATCACCCCGCACACAGGGGTATTTTATTTATTACTTTATAGACTGTAAATAAGTAATAAAATAAAGACACTCTGTCATCAGATTGCGAGCAGCGGGATGCTTCCACCGCACAGGGGGCATTAATCACCGGCGACAGGATTTCCCTACTGGCCGGTTTCTTAATGAAATGAGGGGTGCGCCTAACTAGCTAAATTTCACATTGGATGCTTAAGGCTTTTAAACTGAATCAATACAAGTCAGGATATCCTGCATTTGATGTGGGTTTACCGTATGCAACATTTAAATGGGTGATTTAGTATTAAAGCAGTGATTTTAGTATAAAAGTACATCTGTGACTGTATTCTAGCATTTCAAGGGGTCGTCCCACCAAAGGAAGTTGTTCCCTACTAGTAGAAAGCCAGAATAAGGACTGTGTGTGATTTGTGTGTATGTGTGTGTGTGTGTGTGTGTGTGTGTGTGTGTGTGTATATATATATATATATATATGTGTGTGTATGTATGTGTGTGTGTGTGTGTGTGTGTGTATATCTATATATGTGTGTGTATATATGTATGTGTATATATATATATATAAAATTTTACTTTGTTGAAAAAAATCAAGCACCTAGAAGAAGTTGTTGTGCTGCAAAACTCTGCATTCAGTTACAAATGCAGATATGCAAGTTGTGGAGTGATTAGATGAACGGTCTTCCCACTTGAGGCGGTTCCACCCTTGGTCCCTCTTTCTGCTGGTGTAGATCTTATAGACCACTAGACATGGCTCTACGACACAATTAAAGAGATTTTGCACAGTTAACAGTTTGAAAGCGGGCACGTTATTGGAATGCAAGAAGCTAAATGGTTGTATCAGCGATTTTACAGCCACCTCGGTCCTTCTCATCTGACTATTAGGAGGTGTTAAGACCAGTGGATGCGTGAGGGAACAGAGTGACCGAGCTCAGGACGCTCTCGACAGACTACCTATAGAGCAGATTGTCTGACGAGCACGAGTAACTCCAACTGTTGCATTGTTGGTTTTTTCTTTCCAAACTAAACACCGATTTTGATATCCTCTCTGAGTATTGTAGTCCACCCATTCCATTTATTACTTTAGTTGCCCGCCTTTGTACCTGCTCAAATTCTGATATATCCTTCTTGAGTACCGGAGCCCAAAGCTGTACACTATATTCCATGTGTGGTCTGACCAGTGACTTGTAAAGAGGAAGAACAATGCTCTTGTCATGTGCCCCTAGACCTCTTTTGATGCATCCCATGATGCGGTTGGCCTTGGCAGCAGCTGCCTGACACTAGTTGCTCCGGTTAAGCTTACAGTTAACTAAAATATCCAAATCCTTTTCCATGTCCATTTTACCCAGTGGTTTCCATTAGTGTGTAATGGTGACATGTATTTTCCTGCCCATGTGCAAAACTTTACCAGTGTTTAACCTCACTTGCCACTTTTCTCCCCCAATTTAAGGTCCTTTTGGACAAAACGATTATCGCTCAAAATTCGCTCAAAAGCCATCCTTTGAGCGATAATCATTGTTTGTAAATGTGTGCCCATTGTGCACTTACCGTGCACTTTTCATCCATCGCTGACTTCAGGTTCGCATGAAATCCTTGTGCCTCAGGATGATTAGATAAGATGGACCGCACACTGTGTTCTCCGTGGGCAGCGCTGATAACAGCTGATAACATCTTTAAACAGCTGCTAACAGCAGCTGTCCCGCTGGAGAACAATAGTGATGTATTTAGAGAACAGACCACCTGCTGTTCTCTAAATACATGCAATGAAGTACTAAAGGGATGATTAGCCCATTAGTACCTATGCAAGATGATCACTCAAAACTGTCATCTGTGTGTGCAAACGCGCCTTTATCCAGATCCTCTCGTGTTCTTTACATAATTTCGTATCATCTGCAAATATTGATATTTTACTGTGCAATCCTTCTACCAGGTCATTATTAAATCTATTAAAAATAGGTTCCAATACTACCCCCTGTGGTACCCCATTAGTAATAGTGACCCAATCAGAGTATGTACCATTTATAACCACCCTCTGCTTTCTATCACTAAGCCAGTTACTTACCCACTTACACACATTCTCGCTCAGACCAAGCATTATCATTTTATGTACCAACCGTTTGTGTGGCACAGTGTCTTGTGAGACGATAAGGCCAGTGATACACTGCCATATTTTGGCGTCCATTTTGTGTCTGTAATACAGAAGTGCATCCTGGGTCTCTTGACCCAAACTCCGAGTATTGTACATTCCTATGATGCTTGGTGTTCAGGTCAGGAGTAGATCCCAGACTGTCCAGCTGGCCACATGTGGCACAGACATGCACCGCAGTAGCCAATGGCTACATGATTACTGACAAAATAATGTGGCCATTGGCTGCTGTTGGACAAGTTTGTTCCACATTAGTACCATTTGAGGCTACACACAACTTTTTGATCACATTATATTGTGTTTCTTGCCATCCAGATTACCGAAAAGCAGCAGTTCTGGCATTATTTTCTTTTCTACATCACACACCGTGCAGTATAAATGATACGTTTACTTTATTCATCGGGTCAATATGATTATAGCAATACCAAATTTTCTTCATTTTTTTTTTTTGCTACTTTTGCGCTCGTGATATTTTTTTCTCGCCAACTGAACTGTATTAGGTCTTGTTTACTGTTAAATGAGTCATAGTTTTCAATTTTGGCCTAAGTCTGACACTTTCATTTTTGACTACGTTTTTTCAGAGGTGAATGAAAAGCAATTCTATCCTTTTTTTTTTTTCCCTTCACCATTTTTTGTGCAGCACAGCAGACATATTTTTATAGTGCAGGTCTTTATGAAGGCGGCGATACCTAATATGTATGTGTTTGATTTTCAAACTACTAACGACCACTTGACCGAGAGTACGTATGTTTGTGTGTGGGTGCTTTTCTTGCTCCGCCACTGGTGACGTCATTGCAGACCCTCAACATATATAAAACACAGAGCCTGACCGACAGAAGAACAACACAGTTAGGGCTCTTGGAAGGGGAGGACAGAAATAACAAAATTAGAATACAACTAAGCCATTATTATCTCGGACACAACTTGGTGGTCCTGGCAGTAGACACCGACCTACCGCCACCATAGAGATCTGGTGGACTGAAGGACCTGCGGTGATGTCACTGCTGTGAGAGTAGCCAATCTGCAGTTTGGTAGAAAGTACTGTATACTGGATAAGCCGACAGCTACCCCAGGGCATGTGATGACATCACTGTCATGTCATCACCTGTGTGGGTGGAGTCAGGGATCACATGACCAGGGCCTGATTACTGAGATACAGGCGTCTGCTGAGCTGGTGCTGTCTGAAAAATCAGCATGCGTGTACCACAGCAGTGTGTGTAAATCAGGATGCATTTATTAGAGCTGAGTGTGTAATATGTGTGAATCAGAATGCATGTAGCAGAGCTGTGTGTGTAATGTGTGGGAGTCGGCATGGATGTAGTAAAGCTGTGTGTAATGTAGGAGGTCAGGATGGATGTTAGTAGAGCTGTGTGTGTAATGTGTGGGGTCAGGATGGGATGTAGTAGAGCTGTGTGTGTAATGTGTGGGGTCAGGATAGATGTAGTAGGGCTGCGTGTGTTGTGTGGGAATCGGGATGAATGCAGTAGAGCTGTGTGTGTAATGTGTGGGGTCAGGATGGAATGTGGTAGAGCTGTATGTGTAATGTGTGGGGTCAGGATGAATGTAGTAGGGCTGTGTGTGTCATGTGGGAATCGGGATGAATGTAGTAGAGCTGTGTGTGTAATGTGCTGTGTGTGGGGTCAGGATGGATGTAGTAGAGCTGCCACACCTGCAACGACCTGCAAAAAAAGCCATGGACTCAAAAGAACACACCAAAGATTAGGGGGGAAAAAGCACACACACAATTGCACTGGGTGTAGGTGATTCCTACATTGTAACATTGCACTGGGTGTAGGTGATTCCTACATTGTTACATTGCACTGGGTGTAGGTGATTCCTACATTGTTACATTGCACTGGGTGTAGGTGATTCCTTGCAAACTGCAGCTAACATCTGTACACAGTTGTGTTTTTGTTTTTTTGTGTTGTTTTTTTTTGGGGGGGGGAGTTGCCCTAAGCACAGCAAAAAAAAAAATCCAAACTGAAAAAAAATGACATTTTTGACATGACTGTGTGACACCGCCCTAAAGGAGCCTTTTTCGATTTGTCACCCATAATTTCCAGTACTTTACTTGAGAGTTGTAGATATTTCCATGGAAGGACAGAGTGACCTTTCCAGCTTTGCACTTTCCGTCTCTCTACATAATTAATCGCGTTCTCTTTGTAGGGGCATTTGCTATTTTGGGTGAGGCGATTCCACAGCACGGACAATGGCGATATGTGACTTGGGACATGGATTAATTAGTTGTCCAGACAAGGCTAGAGTGAAAGATCAAATCATGTTATTGACAGGAGAGCCTACAGACAAGGTGCTTTCATCACATTTCAAGAAACGTCTGCCCTAGAGAACGGGCGGCAAGTCTTGTACAATTTCCAAGTAAATTATGTTTGAAGTCTAAAAGCAGAACAAAACCAACATTGTTTTGTGATGTAGTACAAACACTCTCGATGGGTGACCAGAATGTACTTTATTTTGTTTCCACAGATAAATCACATTTTTCTATAAGATCATAACAAAATGTTACTTCGGGTCAAATTCCCTCTTTTTGCAGAGCGTGTAACAATCAAAAGTACATCTCTGTAAACAGCTCCGGATTGAGCAGCACTTATTGAAGTTCTCTTTCTGTTCTCAGTTGACAGAGTACAATTTTCCAATAGTCAGTAGTGGGCAATTAAGTTTTTCTTTTGCACAGAACAGATAGTAAAGGCTCTTTTACACAGGAAGATAAATTGGAATCGGCATGTGACAAGCTGCAAACTATGGATTGTATATCGTTCTCTTGGCATCTATTTACACTGAACAATAATTGGGTATTTTCCACCATACATGGGATCATAAATGCGCCTCTGGTCAACCCTTCGGCCACTCTTTTCTAGTCAGCAAATCGTTACTACGCCTGTTTATACCTTAGGCTTTGCAGTAGATGAAAGATGATTTTTAGGTCCACGCGACAGATCTGATCATCGAGAATCTAATGATCGCTGCATGCATTTATACCTAAAGGCCCATTTACACGCAAAGACAATCTTTCAAACAATCATCTTGATTAAAGTGTTAATAGACACTAATGTCCATTAACACTTTATCACCTTCATTTGCGTGTAAAAGCACCTCTGGGAGCTGTTTGCAGAGCACAGCATGTGGTCTGAGCTCTGCACACAGCTCCATTGTTCTCGCACGGGCTGTCGGCAGAATACAATGTAATCTCTGACTCCCGTGCAGAACACAGCGGGCAGTCCCGGTTATTTCTCTCCGGTTAAATGATGGATTTTAAGCTTATCTTAAAATCATTGTTCAGTCGAAAAGTAAACCATGGCAACAGTAATCGCTCATCAGTGGTCGTTTGACCAAATTTTGAGCGATAATCATTGCTTAATGATTATTTGCATGATAATTGTGCCATGTACAGGATTAGCGAGATTAAATTTCCCCAACTTGGTGGCCCTTGGAGGGTCTTCTGTTGCTCCAAATGAGATGAAATTCAGACAACAACCATTTCAGACTATTTTTCGTTTATGAAAAAAGTCACTAATAAGTGACGCTGTAGCTATGCAAATCATGCTACAAAAGTTCATTAAGTCCCCTTTGGTTTTCAACAACGCTCTCCATACGCACTACAAGGCAATAGTGCTAGCCACTGAAACACCATGCTGCGCCTCGATCCCTCTTCTCAATAAATGTAGGGTGGGTTTAACTAAGACAAACTGTCCGAAGTTTGGGTTCACATTGAACTTTTAGCAAAGTCGACCTGAAACAGGATTTGACTGTTACGGCTCACTCAATGCTGAGCAGTTGGTTATCATGCTACAGTCCTATTGTTCGGGTGCTCACAGCTGGGAGCAAGTAGTCGGGTGACTTGTTTTACCGCGGTAACCTCGCAATGGCTGCATCTCTCTGGTTTTCACTTTAAATATGTTACTGTTAGAAAGCATTTGATATAATATCCATATGGTTTAAGCAATAAGTCTGCTGTGGAATTTATGAATAGGTGAGTGAGAGCTGCCTCTGATTGGTCCAAGCCCTCAGCCAATCAGAGGCAGCCCATTCAGCAGGCGGGGATTTTAAATCCCCGCCTGCTGAATACTACAGAAAGCAGTTCAGGAGAAGAGTCAGGGGGGACACGGCTGATCCCCAGCGGCTGCAAAAAGGTGAGTGTATATGTATGTATGTATATGTGTGTGTGTGTGTGTATATATATATGTGTGTATATATGTGTATGTGTGTGTATATATATATATATATATATATATATATATATATATATATATATATATATATATATATATATATATATATACATATATATATATATATATATATATATATATATATATTTTTTTTTTTTTTTTTTTTTTACACTTTTTTTGGATGCTTTTCATGGAAGGGCTTATATTTGAAGTCCTTCCCCAAAAATTACTACAGCGCTTGCCGGCAGCCCATTACTTTCAATGGAGCCGGCTGTATTGCTGGCTCCATTGAATTTAATGGGAGAACATTGGAGACCAGCATAGCGGGCAGCGCTCTTTTTGTGCGTAAAACGCCTGTGTGACCGAGCCCTTTGGGCTGATAAACGCTGCTAGCAGTGTTTTTTCCAGCCGTGACGCTGGCTTCGGTCACGCGATTTTTTTTTGTGCGCATCAGTTTTGCGCACAGAAAATCGTGCCAAAAAACGCCCGTGTGACTAAGCCCTAATGTTGATGGTTTCCTTGCCGTGAACATATGTAGTTCGCCATGGTAAATGCACTACCCTAGAGATCATTTACCAGCAGATGTACATCGGATACATTGCTTAAAGCAGAGGAGCAATATTACATGGAGTCTCTTTACTGTGTCTATTAAGTGCTGTCTTAGAATCCATGTGGGATTGCTGATGGTTTCCATAGTAACACTACAGCTGTAACACTCGTCCTCATTCAGAGAACATTCCGAACCAGTATCGCAATACAAAGAGATACGGCATCAATCAAGAAATCCTTATGCATATAGTTCATGACTTGGTGATAGCTGGTGAAAATTTGGAACACCTCACCTACTTCTTGGTACTTTTAATGCAGGACAGTTTTACGCACTTAGAGGGGTTGGCCAGTTTTTTATTTATTTATTTTTTTAATCCGATCGTTTTGATTTGAAGTTGTAATTTTGTAGAATTGACCTCTATTCCTATATATTTATACATACATAAACCTAGTATACATATTTTCGCAGCCAAACAATACATTTAAACACAACTATACATAAATGAATCCTATTAGAGATGAGCGAGCACGCTCGGATACAGAAGTTACTCGAGCGAGCATCGCTCTTCTCGAGTAACTGCATACTCGTCTGAGCAAATGCGGGAGGGGGGGCGGCGGTGAGTGGGGGGGGGGGGGGAGAGTGAGATCTTTTTTATTTCTATATAGGGAGCCTAGTTCTATGACTAAAGCATTATAGTTGGGGGCCCAATTATAGATTTGCATTGGGACCCAGAAGCTTCAAGTTACTCCTCTGGCTTCAGCTTTTGTTAGAACCGTGTAGACTGCTTGAAATAAAGGCTAGAGACTGCAGTAAGACAGTTCTGTAGTACACTGATGGATAGTGTTGAGCAAACTGAAACAGTTGAACCCTGTTTCAGGTTGAACTTTAATCAAGAACCCAAATCTCTGGCAGTTCATCTTAAATGAACCTCCTAAAAGGGGGAAATGGAAGAGAAGAGGGGAGAGAAGGAATCTTTCGGTCTCCCCCCCCCCCCCCCCTTTTTTAACTTTGCCTTAAAAAGCTCTTAAAAGTACTTACATTCCTGCGTGACCTAAGAGCGTTATACAGGGCTTTTATGACTTAGTGTTATACACCAATTTTAGGGGCGTTGGAAGTTCTATTTGGACCAAACCAAACGTTTTGCCAAAATTTGGTAAACTGGCAGACCAAACTTTTCAAAATTTACTACTGATGTGTGCAGAGAAATGTTACTGTGGAGCACTGCAGTAGTTTCCCTTTAAGGCCACTTTCACACATCAGTGCTTTGGTCAGCATTTTCTATTGGTTTTTGTAAGCTAATAGCAGAAATTATACATAAACAGAGAAAAGGTATAATAAACAGATTTGGGCCCTTTCTGTTTCTTGACCCTCTTCTTATTTTGGCTTACAAGTACTCATGAAAAATACTGACTAAAATAGTTCCATGGGAACGTGGCCTAACGGTAACTGAATGCAGGTCATATTTTTGGTGAACATCTTCTGCAGCAAATCCACAAACTATTTGCAGGGTAATCCGCAATACAATTTTTTAACAAATCACACAATTTCCTGCCGAAGAATATGCAAAACAGAAAAAAAAAACTAATTAGCAGTATGGAGTGTGCTGCGCCTCCACGGGTAATCTACAGCGAAATTGGCAACAATGCATTTTATTGTGGATTTATTGCAGATCTTTGTTTTCCTATTACAATTTTTACTAGTTCACATCAGAAATTGGCATGCTTTAGATAGACATTGACCTATAGTGTGGATTTTCATGAGTGGAAAATTTCCATAACACATGGATGAGATTTGCGAAATTCTTCATTTGCCTTGTACTATAGTACATAGTGGCTTTAACTTGCAGAAATCTGCTTGAGAAATCCACAGCATTTCCTCTGTGTGCATTTACCCCAATTCCACAGCTAATGGGCATCTATGGCGCCTCCTGAGGATACGTCATAATGTCTGAGATGGGAATATTCATTCAACATAATACTCTAGATATTTGTATGTAAAACTGTTAGCAAATTTAACTTGGTTAGCAACCGATCTGGTACATATGGACAGGTAAAAAGATGATATGTCTCCAAAAAGATATCAAAATCCCTGCATTACAAGAATACACTGCTAAATATGACATTTATATTACGAAAAGGTATTTGATGGTTTTATGAGGGATCTTATTTAAGAACAATAATATAGTGAGTAACAGCCAGCACCGCTTTATGAAAGAATGAACTTGTCAAAGCTTATCTGCTAGCTTTTTATTAAGCAGTGAATAGGAATTTGGGCAGAGAATTGGCAGCAGATGTAATATATTTAGAATCTCCCCAAACATTTGACAGCCTCACAGGTGATTAATGTAAGATTTGAAGGCTATTGCCTGGAACGTACAGCATGTAATTGAATAAGAAGTGGCTTAAGTGCTGTATCTGGGGAGCAGGTGTGAATGGATCATACTGTAAATGAAGTCTTGTTACAAGTGAAGCACCCCAAGAATCTGTATAGGCTCTGTTATAAATTAACTCTCTTTTGTACATGACACAGAAATTATTGGTAACGTAGCTTTGTGAGGTGCCGTAATTCGCCTCTTTATGAAAACTGTTTGTAATGTCAGAATCCGGATCTGATCCCTTGAAGAAAAAGCAAATCCAGGGAGGTGTCTGAGCATGTGAGACCACCCGCACTGCACACATCAAGTGGATGTTCTACAAGGGAAACACAAAAAGAATACCATTATTTCTACTCTTGGACTATATATGCAGCTCCCCAGTACCATTTATAGCCATCTGTATGCAGCCTAAGGCCGCTTTCAGATGGCTACAATGTGGCCGAATTTTAGGCATCTACATTATAACTGCAACAGAAATGAACTTTGATAAGTTAGTAAACTTTGTCAATCTTAGCTTTTTACAAAGTTCTAAGTTTGAGTAAGGCCATATTCACGTATAGCTGAGAACGAGTTGTGCCTGAGATCCTTGGGCTCAACTCGTATCACTCAGCACACAGACACACTGGGTATTGGTGTAGTATGTCTCCACCGGAAGTATGGATTGGCCGGGCTGAGCTACAGGTACCGCCCAGGTCACGTGCAAAGCAGCCGATGGGCTCCCGCACATGCACCTGAGCTGAGCTGCCGAGTGATGAGGCCCGAGTGGAGCCATTCTACACTAGTAGCGATACACCTGAGAGACTCCTACCAGTCTCCCTCCCCATACACACATGTACCGGCCATCCCTCTGCCATCTCGTACATCTCCACTCCTGTCCCCCGCCAGCTCCGCTCTCACTGTCCATGGCGCCTTCTCCGACCATCTCTGCTCCCATCCCCTGATAGCTCACACATCTCTGCTTCCGGGTTCCCCCCCTTCCCTCCTGCTGGCCCCACTCTCACTATCCATGCTGCCCCTCTCGGGGCTGTAGTCTTCCCTCCCCGGCGGCGGCTCCCTCTCACCGAGCCACGCTCGAAGTTCAGGGTACATCGGGCATCCGGGTCATAGACAGCTGGGGCTGCTTTCCAGACGCAGGACCAGGGAGGAGGTGGAGAAGGAGGATGATGGAGGCTGTACACCACCAGGTCACCGTCGCCCCTGCACAGATGTCCCGTCCATGGGGGATGCTCTGCAGATCACACAAGTCCTGGGGAGAAGATGCTTTGCAGCCTGGGTGCCCATATCCAATGTTCTGCAATCTACACTGGTGTCCCAATGAGATGCTCTGCAGTCTACACTGGTGTCCTGTCTACGAGAGATGCTCTGTGGTATGTACAGATGTCCTGTCCACATGGCTACTGGTGTAGTGCTGGCCGCTCAGTAATCTGTGAAGGTGTGTGTGCGGGAGCCAATTGGCTGCTTTGGGCAAGACCTGGGCGTTACCTGTTGCTCAGCCCAGCCAACCCATACTTCCGGTGGAGACATACTACACTAGTACCGACACCCTGTCCATCTGCTGTGTGGGGCACAGCACGTTACATGTCCCATTCTCGTGTGAGAGTCGCACACAAATTGGACCATCAGTCCGAATGAAAAATTGATCATGTGCATGAACCAATTCAACTGGGTTAATTTTCCATGCAGATTCTGTTCACAGCGGACACAGAAAGAACCTGCACCAGAATATCGGCTGTGTATACAGCCATAGTTGAATTGCAGGAGATTCAAGGTTACTGCCATATTGTGGATGCTAAAATGTTGACATCTTGCAGTCTGACAGCTGTCTTAGGGTGTGTTCACATGTAGCCGATTTTTGGTAGCAGAAAAATCCAAAGCAAATCTACATGAAAATCTGCACCATTAGTGCATATTTTGATGCAGATCCGCAGCAGACTTCGCCCCTTTGAATTGAAAGGAGTGAATTCTGCTACGGAATTTGATACAGATTTGCTGTGGATTTTTTCCACTGCGAAAAATCCACACAAAATCTGCTAAGTGTGAACAAAGCTTCACACAAACGTACATGTATTTACATGCACTTTTGCGCGGTAGACGTTGCATTTTTGTTCGCATCTATGCGTATTTGACTGTATTTTTTGCGGGCATGCGCCCTGTATATTTGCACATGCAAAAGAAATCAGCAGGTGTCCTCCCGTTTATTTCAATAGGCAATTAATTTTAATTAGTTCAGTATGTGCTGTTGTCCTGTGCCATACACATGAAAATAGAACAATAGAACATTCTATATATGTTTTTGCTCTAACGAAATGCGTGTGCAAAATACTCTCATGTGACAGAACCCAATGAAATCTGTGGGTTCTATTAACTACGTAAGGCTACAGTCACACGAGCGAGCGCCATATCGGGCAGAGAAACCCAGCCCAATATTGCGCTTGTCAACATGCGTTTTACGCCTCGCGTCACTTTCTAATCCTCCTGCACTTCTTTCACATGCATTGAAGGATCACCAAGTGTTTCTCACTGATTTCAATGGGCAACATTACATAGCACAGCTTGCGATGTGTTTGACTATCCCATTGAAAACAATGGCGATGCATTCTGAGGGATATAAGAAAATAGGACATGCAGGGATTTTTTTTTTTTTAACCTCGCAGAGTCACAGAGCAAAAAAAAATCGCAATGTGCAAGACTTGCACAAGATTCACTCTCTTGTGAATGTAGCCTTATGTCCACAGGCGGGGTAAGTTCCGTGTGCAGGAGCCCCGCCGCGGAATCCCACCCTGCCCGAGGCATGAGGACATTACATACCAGTTCAGATGTGTGCGGGTGGTCCGTCATCTCCACCATGAATGTGGGCGCACGCTCGCCTGCCGTCATGTCCCCCGCACATGTGCAGTGGAGATTTTTTTTTTTTTAAAATCTTCTGCTTTCACACGGGACGCGCAGCACACCCAGAGTGACAGTCACGGGTGCACCGCAGATCGGACGGCTTCCATTGACCTCAATGGAAGCTGTCCCTGCGGGATCCTCGGCAAAACGGAGCATGCTGCAATTTGTTTTCTGTAATAGAAGGTTCGGAAAACAAACCTGCATCTATTAATTAAGCTGTGGCACCCATGATGGTCTATGGGCGACTTGAACTCCGGATCATCCACGTGGGTGCCCCACACGGATCCCGGAATTCAAACCCACTTGTGGACATGAGCACTTATAGTGTATTTTTCTCTATTTGTAGATGACCTCAAATTCTGAGGTGCTATAAAGAATGTCTGGGCCCTGAGGGCACGAAATATAGCAGTTCTCTGAGTAAATTGCCATAAGCTATAGGATATATTCAGAGAATTAATGAGCATAACTTTATCAATTAGGTAGCTGTGGTTTCTATATCGCTGTTAACAAGAAAGGACAAATGATCTAGTTGGAAGTGATGACATTGCCCTCTCTGAATCTCTGCTCTCTGGGGTATCGCTCTCTTTGATACCTTGAAAGAAATACTCTTTTCTTAAAAAGCATATGTCACCACCTCTCCTGACATGGCTGCTGTAGTAAATACTTCTATTCCCTACAGTATAGGAATTCTGGAGCATCTTTTCTTATAAGGGCTCATTCACAGAGGCATCAATATGGCATAAATAAAATCCATTAATTTCAATAGGTTATTCACACGTGCGTGGTTTTTACGAGATTTTGAGACATGGAAAAAAATACACACTTGTCCTATTTTAGTGCGTATTACTAACCTATATAAGCCATTAAAATAAATAGTACTATGCAAAAACGGAACAGATCACAGATATCAAACCTTTTGAATGGGTTCGTTCACATTTTTGATGTTTTTCTGCATAGCATCATAGCAGGTCCCATCTTTTGGCAATATCTCCCATTGCTTTCAATAGGGCCAGCGGCAGCAGCGGCGGGCCCATTGAAAACAATGGGAGAACTCCGCAATCCTCTGCCGCGGCTCTATCCTTCATCCCCGCAGGAATGCAAGGCCGTTTCCAGAAGGAAACACCTCACATCCAGGGGTTTCACATGAAAAACGACCCTATCGCCTATGCCAGTGAGAAGCCGGCCTTAGGTACTCTCACACAAGCATCTATAAAAACGCTATGGTCTTTTTAATGCAGCGTTTAACAGTATGGAGAGAAGCGTTTTACAGGGTTTGTGTGTGCATTTGCCTGCATTGTAACTGCATATTTTGTGCAATAATGCAGGCCAAGTAAGCTCATAATATCTCATTTATAACGATTTCAAAATTCTTATGGCCCAAACATCATGCCATTCGTCTCTGAAAGATTCCTGGTGCATTACATAGACCATTACATAGACCAAAAGGCATGCAATTGAACTCAAATAAACCCATAGGTGTAGTGAGCGCAGTCTTCTCACAATCTAGTTCTGCCATAGGAACCTGCCAATACCCACTAGTAGGATCAAAAGTAGAAAAATAAGCAGCAGAGCCTAGCGCAGTAAGGGTTTCTTCGATTTGGGGTAGTGGATATGCGTCTTTATGGGTAATGTTATTGAGTGTACGGTAGTCTACACAAAATCTGAATCCTCCATTCTTTTTCTTAACTAACACTAAGGGAGTGGCCCATGGAATATGGCTATCCCTGATGACATTAGCTATATGTCTTGAATTATCTTTTATGTCTTGAATCATCCCTTTCACAGTCTGATATGATATCAGACTGTGAAAGAGATGATTCAAGGTCAAAGGTTGATTTCTCTCTTTGATTGTCTGGTCTGGTGCCACAACAGTATGTCTGCTGTTTGTATAGCCTACTTATTCTGTAGAGCTTTCAAGTAATTTATTTATTACACCTCACCAAGCTGGGTACTCATTTTACCGACCTAGGAAGGATGAAAGGCTGAACCATGCGGAGATTGAACTCGCAACCTTCAGCACTCTACGCCACAGGGTCTTGCATCTTTGATCTTTGCTCTTCCAACTCTTCCCCTAGGACAGAGTCTTAATCGTTTTTTTTCAGTACCTTCTGTTGGGCTTGGGAAGCAGAAGAGATCTGATTCTGGAGAGTTTCGAGCATTTCTGCAAAGCAAATTTGGAGTACATTCATCTCCAGGATCATGGAGGGGGCATTTCTCTCTGGCACATCAATCACCAGTACACCCTGCTGTACTAACTGTCCAGCGAGAATAGTGGGTTCCCAATACCCTTTTACTGGTATGGGTTTGCCATTAGTGGTGATGAGATCCAAGATGTGATCTGGGGCTTGTCCAAGAACCACAGGGTCCCAGTATCGCTCTAAGAATGCCTTTCATATCATAGTCACTTGAGAACTAGTGTCTAAGAGTGCTGTAATGGGTGCACCTTCTACCGTTATCAGGACTTCAGGGCAGTGGCCAACATATTTGGACCCCCACTGCTGGTTTTGCTGAGCATGGCCTACTTTCTTTCCTCCCGGGCGGTGGTGCATGGGCCTAGGAGACACCTTTTAAACTCGGGCATTCTATGGAGGTTTTACTGGATGTCTGCAATGCGTGCAGATACGATTCGGTTTTCTCCAGGGAAAGTTGGTCCTATCTCTTCAGAATGTTTGCAGGAGGCTGAGAAGGCCCATGAGAGAATGAGCATCAAGCTTTCACGTGATCCCAGGTGACTGAACTGGAAACTTGAATCTTCAATTCCCTCATTTGTTCACACACAGTCGGCACACCCTATGCCATTTCTGTCAGCTGTTTCTGCATTGTTTCCAGTTACTGGCTCTGGGGAACTTCATCCTCCTCAGATTCGGTTGTTTGGGTGGACTGGAACGAAATCAGAGGTTTGGCACATTGTAGGTGTCTGATTTCACACAGTAAAT
The DNA here is from genome assembly GCF_035609145.1 of Eleutherodactylus coqui. Taxonomy (NCBI): domain Eukaryota; kingdom Metazoa; phylum Chordata; class Amphibia; order Anura; family Eleutherodactylidae; genus Eleutherodactylus; species Eleutherodactylus coqui. The sequence continues at coordinate 98,068,831 of NC_089841.1, forward strand.
CTTCAAAGGTGTCAGAAATTTCTATCTCTGTAACTCTAGGTTTGGTACCCATCACCCGAATGACTAAATGGCTAACTCCTTGAAATCTAGGAAACTGTCATCTGGGTGTTGGACTGCTAACATTCTCAATTGCCTCGGGAGGTCTTCGGGAGCCACCCCCTCAATAAATGACTAAGCTAAATTAATTGTTTAGTTCCCTATTCTGACTCCTTCTTATTAGACGAAATCCAGCATCACTACCCTCTGCTAAATGAGCTGTAGTTAGGACAGTTGTTCTTGACTTGCAGTTAGGTACTTTTATACTGTTGTGCGACATTCCAGGTCACTATAGTATGGCATCAAAAACGCCCTGCAGCGCTGTAAGATAGCACAGCATTTGGTTCAGCACACATTAAAAATGCTTGTCTGAGAGGCCCCATTGAAATGAATGGAGGCCTAGCACAGCGGTTTTAGTGGGCGTCAAACACCTGCTAAACGCTGTAAAATAGCACCTGTGTTAGAGAGGCCTTAAAAATCTCCTTTTATAAACAGCGTTCCAAAGCATGTCTTGTCACAATGTCATACATTTTCATAGTACTAGTCTGGTTCAAAATTTTGTATTACTTCTAACATTTTTAGTTTTCCTTGGCGTGAATGGAACTAGGTCGAAACTACCCCTAGTGGTAAAGCATCGCATCATGCTCAGTCTACTCTGAAAATAACTTCTGTTGTAATTTTATAAAAACTATCAGAAATTCATTTATGTAATTTTAATACATTTGACAAGTTCACATAATCTCAACATTCCTAACAATCCATCTGTTGGTTATATGAATATGTAAATGGGTTTACTTATAACCATTTGATATCCTGCGTGTTGCAAAGCAAGCCAATAGACAATATGTTTCTAAATGGCTACCTATAATACTGCCAGTTTAGATTAAGCTGGTTTACATAGTGTTTCTGCCAGCCAGAGATGGAATTTTCAATTGTTAGTCATTCTAAATCTGTTTGGGTCCAATGGCTCAAGCCCCTTTTCCCAAGTCTTGAGAACTACATGGTCTTCATTCTATGGAGAGATGACTAGGCATGCTTCATCCCTACGGGAAAAAAATGAAATTCTGTTAGACAACAGTTGTATAATCTTAGAAAACTAATCCCTTATTTCTCTTTAGGGAATAAAGGCTCATTTCAGTTTTTTTCCGACTCAATAAAGAATTAACATTTTCAGGATTCAGTCTAAATGCATAAAGAATTGATGGTACTTGCCTGTTCTCCACAATGCCGTGGAGTCTCTGAAGTGTCTTAAAGTCTGACTTCAGCTTTTGACCAGATGTGGAGCACTACTTGACTTGAACATTTTACTTATCTCTCAATAGAGCCATTCCAGAGATCCTCTGCTGTGTAGTATGTGTATAAAATAGCATGGTCACTGATGCAGGAAGCCATTGACAGCTGAGGAAAAGAAGGCATTAAAACACATGAAAGGGAAGATTTGGGTGAAAACTGCACAGAAACATGTTGCAAAGTACTTTATTGCAAGTGTACTTATGCTTCAACATTAGCTACATACCCAGAAGCTGAAAAATCTTTCAGGATGCCTTATTTCTCCTCAACTTTTCAGGGTTGTACTAGAATTACAAGTTATTCCCTATCCACAGGTTAGGGGATAACACGTTGATCGGTTAGTCTCAATGGTGAGACCCCATCTGTTACCATGCGGCGGCTGCCGGGGCCGCGGGTGGTTGGTCGGCGCGGTGCATGCGCTCGTAGGTGCGGGCGGCGACGTGCGCGCGCCTATGAGTGCAGCTCTATGCACGAGTCCCTGGTTATGGGATTCTGCTGGGAGGTAGTTGCCTTCCTCTCTCCGCCCTTGGGCGGAGGCTTCTGTTTATAAGGCTGGCAGTGAGGTCCATTCACTGCCCGTTATTGGTTTCTGTCAGTGTGTCTGCTTCCTGCCTCTGTCAGTCTCCTGTTGTCAGCTTGTTTGCTATATCTGCCAGGTTATTCATCTGCCTCGGTCTGCTTGCATTGTCTGTTGGTTTATTCATCTGCCCTTCCTGTCTGTATTCTACCCTGTTCTAGCTTGGTACGCCAGCGTCCCTCTTCGGTCCCTAGCGAGACTAGGGACCGCCGCCCAGTTGCCTGCCTGGGGTTAGCCAGGAGTGGAGGCAAGTAGGCAGGGACAGGGGTTGCGGGTAAGTTCTAGGGCAACCCTGGCTGGCGTATCATCGGTTAGGATACCGTAACACCACCAATCCTGAGAACAGGGGTCCTGTGTCCACCCCTCTTCCTCACTGCAGACTTGCTGCACCCCCCCACAGTGAGGAGGATAATGAATTAAGTGATGGTTGTGCAAGTATACATTTTAAATGAGACTGCTGGAGATAGCCAAGTGGTAGGCGCTAGGGTATTTCCATTAGTCCCATTGAAATTAATGGAGCACTGACCCTACATACTTGGCCAGCAGAGCATTCCATATTATGTCACTGTGGTTGGGAGAAACATTTCTGCAGTGGTGAGAAGATGGGGACACAGGACCCTTATTCTCACGATTGGTAATGAGACCCCTACCGATCAGCAAGTTATCAATGACTTTAAGCTCTGTTCATATGCCCTATTCAAGCCTGCCTATTCCCCATCCAATTCTCTTTTAGATACATTCTATGTCCTATATGTATTACTTGCTGTTCTGTTGCATAATGGAAGTAGGTAGACAATGGTCACATTTTGAATTGGTATAGAGTCTTCATATAGCTCCACCTGTGATTCCATACAATAGACATTCATTGAGTCAAAGAATCATCCCTCTGAATGGTGCCTTTTAAAATAAGAGTCTCTCTTAAATATAGCCTGTGTGTTATAACAATGCCATGTGTTATTGTTTCCTAATAAAAGATATCCAGTCATTTATGACCATGACTTTGCATTATTTTGCCCATTCATTCAGATAAAATGATGTCCTTAACTGAATCAACAATAGTGAATTTAACTGCAATGCATTTAGAGAAACTAAACCACAATAGTGTAAAGGACGGTTATTGGAAATGGAGAAAAGTATAATATATAGAAGTTCTTCAGGGAAACAAGTGCTGAGTGGGTGCTACTGCCTAGGTCTGCCAATGTAAACTGGTCAAACCCTGTCGTGACCTCGGTCAGGGACATCATCCAAAATTCTTTGGTTTTGGTGGTAAATTTTGTTGTAAGTTACTCATTGACCACAGACTTTCTGCACGTGGTTACTGTCTTCCTGGGCAGTAATATGGTCACTTGAGACAATGTATATTCTGAAACCTGTTTATTTTGTTTAAGCTGGATCACGTGAGTAAACTAATAAAAAAAGGTTTGCACTCTGCTCCCTGTCACAGCACATAGCTTAGTTTATGGTGGTGTGATGACTTGACAGGTTTGATTTAATATTGTGCACGTAATATAGAATTATCATAGTAAATTAAAGGAGATGTCCCGAGGCAGCAAGTGGGGTTATACACTTCTGTATGGCCATAATAATGCACTTTGTAATATACATTGTGCATTAATTATGAGCCATACAGAAGTTATAAAAAGTTTTATACTTACCTGCTCCGTTGCTAGCGTCCTCGTCTCCATGGTGCCGACTAATTTTCGGCCTCCGATGGCCAAATTAGCCGCGCTTGCGCAGTCCGGGTCTTCTGTAGTCTTCTATGGAGCCGCTCGTGCCAGAGAGCGGCTCCGTGTAGCTCCGCCCCGTCACGTGCCGATTCCAGCCAATCAGGAGGCTGGAATCGGCAGTGGACCGCACAGAAGAGCTGCGGTCCACGAAGACAGAGGATCCCGGCGGCCATCTTCAGCAGGTGAGTATGAAGACGCCGGACCGCCGGGATTCAGGTAAGCGCTGTGCGGGTGGGTTTTTTAACCCCTGCATCGGGGTTGTCTCGCGCCGAACGGGGGGGGAGTTTAAAAAAAAAAAAACCCGTTTCGGCGCGGGACATCTCCTTTAATGAATTTCCCTGGCTAAGGTTAAATAGCTGCACAGATGTTGTTTGAAAGTAGGACTCTCCTCTGAAGTAACTTAAAGGGGTTCTGTCAAAAAAAAAATCAATACTTGCCTATTCCTCCCCTGTCAGTCGTCTTACCGCATTTTCTCCTAGCTGATCTTCTCCTGTCTTCTGCAGTCCAGGGGTTCACTTCACCGCAAGCCGGACAATTCTTCTTCTTCCCATGACAAAGCATCCATTCTTGGCAGTCTCCTTCCTTTAGGTCACTGTATGATACATCACAAGTGATGTAATGTTCATTGCAGAGAATGCCAAGCCATTGCTGAGACTGCGCAATGCGCATGCGCGCAGTCTCTGCAATAGCCCGTCATTCCCTGCTAGGCAGTGAACACTATGTCACTAGTGACGTAATCTACACTGACCTGATAGGAGCAGGTTGTTGAGAATGGACACTCCAAAACAATAGGAAGAGGATCTGGACGGCTTGCAGTGAGATGACACGGGGAACTGCAGGAGCCAGGAGAAGATAGGTGAGTAGAAGAAGCTGTAAGAAGACTGCCTGGGGACGAATAGGTAAGTATTGATTTTTTTTTTTTACATTTTTTTTTTTACGATGACAAAACCCCTTTAATCTTGTGAGAACTTTAGTTAATCAAATGACTGAATCCCCTAATGGCCCATTTACGTGCAAAGATTGTCGCTCAAAATTCATTAAAAAGAGCAAAAGTGAGTGATAATTGTTACATGTAAACGTGTAGCCATTGTGGGGATATAGCTTGGTAGGCGTGCGGTTTTCTTGATACACAGAGACGAAACACCAACGGATACAGTCCAAGAACAGGCGTGGCCTGCGTTTATTTATATCACAGCAACATAAAATGTCCAACCTTACTTCAGGCAAATAAATAATAGTCCGCCATCCAGATATCCGGCAAACAGACAATAGTCCAGAGTCCAGTGCTCAGGTCGCACTTAGCCGCTGCAGCGCACCGCAGGGCTTCTCCCTCCAAGCCGGTCATACAGGCTGCCAGGGTCCAGCAGCCATCTTAGCCAATAAACAGTCCAAGTAAACACCCCACCTGGGTGTTTGAGGTTAGGGCCGTCCCCCTGTCCACCTCTTGCCTTTCCAGGCCACCAGCCTGCAGCACCTCACTCTGCTGCGCTGGTTCTCACCCTGTGTCCTTGCACAATGCTCTTTATGTGCACACTTGATGTGGCTCAGCCTCAGCACCTGGGCTGACTGAGCTAGCCCACACCCTGGAGTGGAGGAGGTGGAATGGACAGCCTCACTACCAACCTGCCATCCATTCCCAAAAAACCCGCCCCGGATATTTTTAAACCACAGATCTCCAGCAACTGCTTGCTGGAGACCACATTACGCTCCTGGGTTTTTTACATCTCTTAGGCCGCCTGCAGACGAGCGGGTCGGATCCGGCAGCGAGAATTCTCGCCGCGCGACCCGACCCGAGCGCCTGCAGGGACGAGCGCGTACTCACCCGCGCCTGGCGGCCCCGGCGCTTTCATGTGCCGGCTGCCGCGCAGCCGGCGCATGCGCAGACCGGAGCCGGCGGCCGGGTGAGTGTGTGCCCCGCAGAAAATTAGAACATGCCGCGGTTTGTTTGCCGCGCGAGATTTCGCGCGGCCAAACCGCGGCCGTCTGCATAGGAGTGCGTATTTTAATGCACTCCTATGCAAACTTTCAGCGGCGGAAATCCCGCGGGAAATCCCGCGGCGGGATTTCCGCTCGTCTGCAGGCGGCCTTAGTGAGACATGACCTTCCTCCAGTCCCCTTAGTACCTCACACCATCATCCACTATTCGTTCACTTGTCATTGTTCGCTTAGTTTTAACCTGCATAAAAATAGTCTCTAGTTTGTTCGCTTGTCATTAGGTTTAAACAGTAGTCGTTCAAACAACTTGAAGGGAGGGGTGTTTGTTTGCCCAGCTAAACAACCCTTTTGTATATACCTAGTAAATCATTTTTATTGTTCATCCCTAATGGAATCTTGTTCTTAAACTGAAATTAAAATGCCTCCCTACTGAAAACTTGTCTCCTGCAATCGCCACCTCTTGATGTTTTTGTAACTATTTCAATGCATTCGAAACTAAAGGATTAAATGGACCTACCATATTTTTCTATAAAATGCTTTATAGCAACTGGTGTGACCGGTTCCTTTTGTATCCAGTGAATAACCAGATACTGGTCTTTGGTCTATCTGCTCTCGCTGGTGGTCTCTCTCTTCCAATGATGGCTCAGCATTTTTAGTTTATAATTGCAGCTGATGTTTCCTTGGGTTATCGCGAGATTTCCCTCTGGCACCCATGTTTCAGCAGCTGGGTAGCGCCAGTTCAAGAATCCAAGCTATACTCTCTCTTTCTCGTATAGAAAAACCCAGCTGTCCAGTAGGACTGGGACAGCTCAGTCCTCACAAGGCTTTCTGCTCTCTGCAAAAACTGCTGAGTTGTCACCCAGTCTGGGAACAGGAGCTGCCTTTTGTACCCAGCCCATCAGCAAATCGACAAGTAGCGAACTCCATGTTTATGCATGGCAACAAAGTTACAGTAAAAGAAAAAAAAGTAATTCGATCCCCTGAAGGTCTTAGCAAGAACATATACTTTGTTTAATCACCTTTTATTATGTGTATATATCAAAATAAAATAACCAGTAGCAAGTAGGTCTCACAGGACCGTATAAAGTGTATGAAACATTTAACCATAACATTTTCTTATGTAGTTTCAAAACATAGTTTAGTTTATGCATTTCTCCTTTTAATTTTATGATTAATCATAATCAACTTTTACATGGCATTGTTATAGGAAGGGGATAAATCCCCTAGGACTTATTAGGTCAACAATTCAAGCTTCTACATTGCCTAACCTATGGATCCGGTTTACTAAAGGGGTTATAATAAAATAGATGATAACTATAGATCCATGTTGTCAAACCTAAAGGCGGTAATATCTGTTACAACTTTTAACACAACCAAACTTAACTCTATATAGGTTTAATATTGATAGCTTAGTAGAAAGGAATGTGTCAGGGAAGAGAAGGGAGAAGTAAGGAAGGAAGAAAGAAAAAGAGAGAAGGAAAGAGGGAAAAAAGGGGGTCAGGGGAGTTTCACAGATACATACCAAAGGAGTAAATTGGGTGAGGGGGGTGGGTTACCGGCCATTGGCAGCTTGTGGGACAGTAGGAATGCTTTGCTCCACTCCTCTGGTGTTATGGATGTGGCAAGCTCTTCTTCCCATGCTTATAAAAGCAGGGTCCTCAGTAAATTGGTCCTCAATCAACTAGCCATAAGTTTGTGAGAGGCATCGGATTGGAGGCGACTTTTTAGTAAAGACCATTTTAAAGGGAGTCAGAGGGGCTGTGAACGCAGCGTTGGATATGTTAGTGTTGAGATGCAGGTTTTTAAGTTCGGTGAAGGAGAGTGTCCTGTTTCTGTTCAGAATCTAGTGGATTCTAGTATCATCTGACTCGGACTACCCCATAAATCTGTCTGTTGCAAGGCCAGGGGGAAACTCAGGATTATGGAAGAGGCGAGTCAGAGGGCCTCTTTGTCTGGATAGAATTTTTTTTGCAGTAACCCTATCCTATGTGGTGAGGAAATCTGAGGCGAAGAAGAAGCATTTAACCAACATATACTTTATAAAGTCCATCAATAATATACCTAAATATTCATACATCAGTATTTAACCCCTTACATAATCAATATTTAGCTCTGAATGGAGTCACACAATTTAAAGGGGTTGTCTCACGAAAGCAAGTGGGGTTATACACTTCTGTATGGCCATATTAATGCACTTTGTAATATACATCGTGCATTAAATATGAGCCATACAGAAGTTATTCACTTACTCCGTTGCTGGTGTCCTCATCTCCATGGCTCCGTCTAATTTCAGCCCGATTAGACGTGCTTGCGCAGAAGGGTCTTCTTTCTTCTGGTCAGTCCTGGCACGAGCGGCGTTCTGGCTCCGCCTCCTTCTAAGCATCATCGCGTAGCTCCGCCCCATCAAGTGTGCCGATTCCAGCCAATCAGGAGGCTGGAATCGTCAATGGAACGCACAGAGCCCATGGTGCACCATGGGAGAAGACCCGCGGTGCACCATGGGAGAAAACCGCAGTGCATCCCTGGGAAAAGACCGGCGGCCATCTTGGGAGAAGAATTTTATAAGTTCATCTTTCATCACATCGGGGGGGGGGGGGGGTGACAGGGGGAATGGGCTAATTTTAAATTTTGATGTTTTGCCTCGGGACAACCCCTTTAAGCCCCTTTTCACACTGTTTTTCTTAAGTGGTATTCTATTTAGAAAACCCCTTTCCACCTCAATAACCACATTACGGTGTGTGATGTAATACTATTATGACTGCGTATTGTAATCGTTTTCTGTACCATTGTCTCCTAGGTATTTAAAGTCCAATACTCAAGTATGAGAATAGCATACGTATATTATGCTGCATGTCCATATCAGAAATAAGAGGTGCATATATTGTATCACTTGGTTTTGGCACAAGTAAGAAAGAGTCTGTGGGTAAATATTTTCTGTCTTCCAGAGAGATTTTCTATGGGAAGGCTGAAGTATAATACATTTTTATGTGATCTTGTCTGGTTGGTTCTTTTAAACAGCTGCCGCCTCTGTAAGAATGTAAAATCGGTATCAGAAGCTGAGTGTTTTAGACTGTCATCCCCCAGCTGATCTGCTTAATGGAGGCTTTCATCCAATAAAGGAAAATAAATTCATGATAGAAGCATCTTTATGTGCCAAGTCTTGTGCCAGTACAGATGGAGCAAACTACTGGATGTGCAGAAAATTTGGTGAAGGTTAGCAGAATCTGAGAAACAAAGACTTAAAGACTGAGCTACATATACCACAATGATGAGACTCAAACCACTATTAATATCTTTTGGGGAGTACCTGTCATTTCAGGTGACTTTTTAGAATGAGCTGAATTAAGCTCATGCCGAAGGCATTGTGTGTCCTCTTAAAGACTTCATAGTGTGCAATGAAGCATCAGGTGTGATTTCACAGGGACTGGTTTCACTTCCTCGGAGAAACCTTACTTCTAATTATGTCATTGGAGGAGGTTTTAGAAATATGGAGAGGTGGAACCCCAGCAGAATACCAGTGCATATATAATGAAGTCACTAATGTCTTAATGGCAGTGACATTGCCAGGCATGTCCCCAGAACAGTTAGTTGGCGATGTGGTATGCCATGATACAAAAAGCCAAGTCAGCACTTCCAACAAAGGTGCATGTAAGCCATGGCTGCACCTCATACAGTAACAGAAACACACACTTCAGCACTCATACACATTCAATACCTGAATAAAATGGCACAAATGTTTATACTTACTGGATAAAAAAATGCAAGGTTCTTAGTGCACATTTTGATCAAAATATATGGGACAATTCACTGCATCCAGGCAAACCTTATTGGATGTGCTCATAACTTTAAGAGACACCTCTCTTAGAGCCAAAAGCCTCCAAATGGACTCAAGAAAAATAGGTTAGCTAACTATATATTTTCATTAAGACACTTGGGACAAGTGGCTCCAAGAGAGGTATCGTTCAGAGTTAGGAACTGATCCAAAAAGATTTGCCTGGACGGATCAGCTTGGATGAGCCCACATGTTTTGATCAAAATATGCTCTTAAAATCTTTGTGGTTAGTATAAACAGTTGTGCAAAATTTTATTTAGATATTGCTGAGGCACGTGTTACTGTGGTGTGAAATGTTACTGAGGGTGACTACCCACTACAGTTTTTTTTTTCCACTGCGAAATTCGCAGCGTGTTTTTTTTCTGCAGGGGTCTATGGCACTTGTAATGTGAAAATCGTGCAAAATCGCGATTTCGCGGTAAATTGCAATTTTGCGCGCTCACGATTTTAACATTACAAGTCCCATAGACCCCTGCAGAAAAAAAACCGCTGCGAATTTTGCATTGAAAAAAAAAAACTGTAGTGGGTAGTCACCCTAAGAGTAATATGAAATCTTTGCAAGAGAAAGCATTTTGCTGAAGGTGTGATGAAAAGGCAGAATAGAGATCTGGTGGTCACTATTTTTTCTTACTTTTTGAAAAATGCACTTTTGGAAGGCATTGGGGGCATGATCACCATCCCACTGCTGACTTGAGGCTTTATTCGAAATTGAAACAAAGTACCATCACCGAAGGGACAAAAGGTTTTAATAATGACTTGAACCCTGTGAACCCTCCATGTAGCTGGCAAAGTTCATAAGCAAGCGGGTTTACTACACGCGTGATGACAAAGGGACTCACGTAACGTGGCGCCAGTTTCAAAGAAGGAACCTTCAATTTGAGATTTCTAGAAGACAAATATTCCTTCTGTCCCATCCTGTAAGGTTCAGATACTGACAGACTCCTCCCACTACGCAACTGCATACGAGCCCCCGTTGCTTCCAGGTTCTTCTGTACTTCTTTCCATACCCCCTGCAGTGCATCTGTGGCGACATAAGCTGCAGGACAGGCAGACGGCGCAGAAATAGCTATAAGGAAGCGGGGATGCTGACCATATACGCAAAAGAATGGAGATACCCCAGTGGAAGAACAAGTACGGTTGTGTAGTGCAAACTCTGCTAACAGCAGGAACTCTGCCCACTGATGAGCTTTTTCGCTAGCAAACAATCGTAAATATTGCACTAAATCCTGGTTCTTCTGATCAGTCTGACCATTGGTTTGCGGGTGGAATGCTGGCGAGAAGGAAAGCGACGTTCCCAGGTTTTTACAGAAGGCTCGCCAAAATTGCACAACAAACTGAACACCGCGATCAGATACAATGTTCTCGGGAACCCCATGTAGACGAATGATTTCTTTCACAAAAATCTTGGAAAATTCTATCGCAGAAGGTAGCTTCTTTAACGCCACGAAATGTGCCCTTTTTAAGAAATAATCTACAACAACTAGGATGGTGGTGAACTTCTGAGACTCGGGTAGATCGGTGATAAAATCTACCAATTAAATGCAACCACAGACGAGAAGGCACCGGTAACTGTCTCAGAGGCCCCTCGGACGACGACACCAACTTTTACTGTGTGCACAGACAGAGCATTCCTTAACAAAGTTACGGATCTCCCGAGACATGCCTGGCCACTAGTAGTGTCTAATACAAAGATCCAGATGGCCTGCGAGAACAGATGAGTGAGACTCTTCAATGACTCTAAGACGCAAGGTCTCTGGCACAAACCATCTGCCCTCCGGCACCCCCGAGGGAGCGTCCTGCTGACAATTTTGTAGATGAGGAACGAGATAAGATTCTACAGCTGCCACCACCACCCAAGGTGCCAATATATTCTTGGGAGCCACTGTCTCACTTTCCGGCGAACTGAAACTCTGGGAAAGGGCGTCTGCCTTCACGTTCTTCTCCCCTGGAATATATGTAACAACGAGGTTAAACCTGGCGAAAAACAACTCCCACCTGGCCTGACGAGCTGTGAGTCTCTTAGCGTTGGCGAGATATACCAAGTTTTTATGATCAGTATACACGGTAATGGGATGCCTTGCCCCCTCAAGATGGTGACGCCACTCTTCTAGAAACCACTTAATCACCAATAACTCATGATTACCCACGTCGTAGTTACGTTTCACCGAACTGAACTTCCGCAAGAAGAACGCACATGGACTATATTCAGATCCCCCGCTGACTTCCTGAGACAATACAGCCCTGCCCCCACCTCAGATGCATCGACCTCAATGAAGAACGGTCACCGTGCATCGGGCTGTACTAGCATCGGGGCAGCAGTAAATGCCCTTTTGAGACAACTAAAAGCCTCTAGGGCCTTAGGCGACCATCTTACCAAATCGGCACCCTTCTTGGTAAGATCGGTCAGAATAATTCTTAATGAATTCACGATAAAAATTAGCGAAACCTAAAAGCCGCTGGAGAAGTTTTTTAGGTTATCTGATCTGACCCATTAGGAGATTGCTGCCACTTTATCAAACTCCATTTGAATCTCTGTGGATGAAATCACGTAACCCAGGAAAGACACTTGTTAAGTACCAAAATGCATTTCTTCAACTTGACAAAAAGTTGGTACTCACGCAAATGGGTCAGAACCATCCTCAGGTGCTGCACATGTGAATCCTAGTCTTGGGAATACACCAGGATGTCATCGAGATATATAACCCAAAATACCCCCAGGAAGTCGTGGAAGACCGCGTTCATAAACCCCTGGAACACAGCGGGAGCATTACAAAGTCCGAAGGGCATGACTAGACATTCAAAATGTCTGAACGAGGTGTTGAATGGGGTCTTCCACTCATCTTCCTTTCGGGTGCAAATTAAATTGTAAACCCCCCTTAAGTCCAATTTAGAAAACCAGTCGGCCCCTACCACCTGATTCAATAAATCAGGAATCAGGGGCAAGGAGCACTGGTTCTTAACTGTAATTTTATTCAAAGCTCGATAATCCACACAAGGCCTCAATGTCCCATCCTTCTTCTCTACAAAGAAGGGACCTGCCCCGGTGGGGGAACTGGACGGCCTGATATGTTGTTTGGCCAGAGACTCAGAGATATAGGACCTAAGGGCTTTGTGCTCACGCCCAAACAAATTGAAAATGGCTCCCTTAGGGATGGGACTGTCGGGGATCAATACCACATACCCCACTCTCTATTGGGAAGGCAAAGTCTCAGACAGTTTCTTGGAAAATACATCATGAAAATCAGACAAATACTCAGGAATAAGTATGGCATCTGCTGAACACATGGATATAGTAGCTAAGTGACTATGACAGGACAACCCCCAATTTGTCAATTCCCGAGTGGGACAATCAAATCAGGGAATGGGCAGTGCCAACCAGGGCATACCACGCACTAAATCAACAGACATCCTTTCCATTTCCAAGAACAACGGATTCTCAGAATGGAGAACACCCACAGTGAACTGTAAAATGGGAGTTCTCAATTGTACAACCTGCAGACAGAGGGGTAGAATCAACACTAGTGAAGTGTATGGGAATCTTTAACGCCGAGAATTCAGTCATCAGCGGTCTGACAAAACTTAAACTAATCAAATTGGCGGCAAACCCCGAATCAATAAAAGCTTGACCGGACCGAGTGAAATTCTGGAAGCCAATCTGACAAGGCACCAACAACTTAGGGAGTACCTGTGATCCTAGGTGATCCTCCCAAAAATCACCTAGGATCTGAAGTTTTCTGCCGGTTCGGACTGATGTTGTAGACACTCCTGAGGACAGGTCACTACATGATGTCCAGCTTTCCCACAATAGAGGCAGAGACGATGAATCATCCGGAACTGTCGCCGTTCCTCGGGACTTAGCTGGTCCACTTCCATAGGCTCGGTACCAGAAGTTGGCATGGGAGAAGTGGGAGCGGGTCTGCTGGATTCTCTAGCCTTACGGGCCTGACCTTCCTCTTTTCTAGATCTCAGCCTCCTGTCAGCTTTAACCGCCAATTCCATTGCATCATTGAGTGTCACGGGATGAGAAATGAGTAGATCCTTGACAGCGTCAGAAAGACCCAACAAAAATCTTTAAGGGCGCTATCGTTCCAAGAGGTTTCACCTGCATACAGTCTAAATTTAGAGCAATAGTCCTCTACCTACTGCTGCCCCTGATGTAGAGACATGAGATGAGATACCGCCAACCCCGCATGGTCTGGCTCATAAAAAATACCTCCAAGTTCCCGAAAAAACAAATCAACTGACTGCAGGCAAGCCAAACTCTCGGGTAAGGAGTAGGCCCATGTCTGGGGGGGACCCTGAAGTAAGGACATAATCAATCCAACTTTCTGGGATTCTGAGCTGGAGGAGCGGGACCGCATCCGAAAAAACAATCTACATGCCTGCAGAAAAACAAAAAACTTGCTCCTCTTCCCTGAAAATACATCAGGAAGCGGACACTTGGGCTCAGGAATAGATGGGGCGGTAGAAACATGCACTAACTCCAGCTGCTTCTGGGCCACCATACGACCGGACAGGTCTTGGATCACGACCACTAAATCCTGTAACTGACTTGCGAGGGCACTCATGGCCTCCATTGGAGAGCAATTTTTAAGGGCCAGTTACTATGTTACGGTATACTACCCTTGATACGCTAGCCCGGGTGCCCTAGATCTCACCCACAACCCCTGTCCCTGCCTACTTGCCTCCACTCCTGGCTAACCCCAGGCGGGCAACTGGGCAGCGATCCCTACTCTCACTAGGGACCAAAAAAGAGATGCTGGCATACCTGGATGGAAAGGGTAGAATACTGACAGAAAAGTTGATGTAAATAACCAACACACACAATACTAAGCAGAATTGAGGCAGGTTGAAAAACCTGGCGGATAATGGCAAAGTATAGCAAACAAGATGACAGAAGCAGGAGACCAAGCGAGGCAGACTAGCTAGCACACTGAGGGAAACCAATAACTGGCAGTGATTGCAAGTCTCTGCCCGACCTAAAAAGAAAAGCCTCCGCCCATGGGCGGAGAGAGGGAGACAGCCAACTCCCAACAGAACACAACAAAAGGGAGCTCGTGCACGGCAGCTGCACTCACAGGTGCGCGCGCACGGCGCCACCAGCACCTTGCCGCCCACGCCGGCCAGGCACCCGCGCCCCCAGCAGCTGGACAACAAGCCAGGGGGACGCACCCGAACCGCGGGACCTCGCACAACGCCGTCCCGGGAGGACCAGCAACCGCTACATGGTAATACTTTTAGTAGTTGTTTTGTTTTAGCTCAACTAAAAATAGCCGTTGGTTGAATCTTTATAGTCTGGTGTAAACTGGCAATCATTTGTCTTGACTAGTCAATAAACTTTTGCAGGGAGATGTGCACTTGAACAATTGCGAACATGAACAATCATCACTCTTTGTAAAAGCACATGAACAACAGTCTTTAGTATGCTGACATCCCGCTGTAGCAACTATTTCCAGTGACTATTCGAATGATGGTTGTCCTGTATAAACCTACTATTAGGAGAAGTCAATGCTGCTCACAGGATCACCAAATATACATAATAAGGATGCATGGGGGTCAGCTAAAGTTTTTCAGTCTTAGTCCATTTATTATATGCCCTTTGTGAGGACCCAAGTTAGATAATGTCTGTGACAACCTGATCAATACATTTTTTATGATGTTCAGAAGTTAACGTGATTTATCCTCAGCAGTATGTCACATCCAGATGTATTACTGTATCTCCAAAATAAAACCACTTGTCCAGAAGGCAAGAGATCTAGACAGGATGATATATTGCAGATAAGCTGGCATCTTTTCTGAATCGGAGTATGATGATGACTGCTTCATTATAGATCTGTCTGTCTGCCCCCAATAAGTTGATCATTGTGAGATCATAACAAAGTCTAATACAGGAACACGGTGGAGATTGATTGCTTTCTATTAAAATCTGATTGCGAATCATTTTTTAGAGACAGTTTGTCGAAACCAATATTTGGATGTCAAGCTTTTCCTGTCTCCCATGAATAAATGATGGATGGCGAACATAAGCAATAGTGCAATTTAGTGTCGGTGGTACATGATCACGGTTTAAAACAAAGCAGTATCTTAATCTGCTAGAGGTGACTTGAGCAGACCTAACAGAAAAAGGGTGTTCTCGTATTGGACTTGTCAGAACAGACTTCATTAATTTGAGAAATCTTTAAAAGGGTGATTTAAAGATTGTTTAGAAAGTCTGACATTGACTTACAGGAATGCCGCCTTCCAATAGGTGGCGCTGCAGAGGTATTCCATCTTCCAATTTGCATATTTCCCAGAGGAGCATCGATGGCCTTATAAGTGTCTTCACTCATCTTCTAGGTGCTCAACCTAAGGACAAACAATACCCTTCCTGACCCACTTGAATGCCTGTGTTGTACACTAGGTTGGAAGGGATTGTCCTGAACCTCTACTAATGATTGGTGGGGATCCATCTCTTAGGATCCCCGCAAATCAGCTGATCGCTAAGCCCACTGACTGCTTGGACACTGTCTGTATTCTAGAGGCCTGCTTTGGTATTGTAGGTACAGCTTTCGGTGAATTTAATAGATGTGCTTGCAATACCATAGAAGGCTGCTGCAAAGTTGACAGAACTACCTGTTTCCAGCATTGAGAGTAGGCCTGGTGACCAGGTGATCAGCAGGAATCCTGAGTGGTGAACCTCTCGGATCCACTATTGATGACCTATTCTAAGGGTAGGCTATCAATAATAAAAGTTGCAGAGCACTCCTTTTAACATTCAGTTTTCCCAGAGATTTTGGAACTATTAGGGTCCCTGCATACTGGCGAGAGCAATATCGGGTCTTCTACGGGAGTAGAGATACTAAAGCAGTGCTAAATATGAGACATACTATCAGTTCCGGAGATGTTCTTTGATACAGTCCAACATTTGATTGCACTATGGTGTCTCCTGTAATGCAGATAGATTATCCATGTATGGGGGTTTGGTTGTTGACATAACCAAATGGTCTTGAATAATTGACTGCAAAATCTTTTGTTTCATACCCGTTCTGGTGAGATGTAAGATGGAATCTGATTGGTTGTTTAAGGCAGAAATGACCGTTCTCCATAGTTTTCATTAACATGAAGACCTGCATCATGTGTTGCATAGGTCCACAATGAGACATGTTTATCAGTGGTGTCAAAAAGTCATTCATTTGATACCACGTTGCATCAAATTAATCAGAATGGCTTATGCTACGTACGTGCGTTGTCCACGATTGGTAAAATATGGCTGCTTTCTTCCAAAAAACACACCACCCCTGTACACAGACCATGTATGGTATTGTAGCTCTGTCTCCTTATCTTAATTGAAGCTGACCTGCAATACCAGACACGACCAATGGACAGGTGTGGTGCTGTTTTTGGAACAAAGCAAACATGTTTTTCAAATCCCGAGAAATCACTTTTTAACACTTTTTTTCCCCAAAAACTACATTATACTAGACACCCTCTATTTCCTTACACCCCCTCTTGGATGTTGTACATGTACGGTATTTTAGGCTGTATTCACTCTTTGTGTTTTTTTGCACCAGGGAAAAACGCATACAAAAAATACATTTTTTCAAAAGCACCAATAATAATAAGTGACCCCCATAGTAGTCCCAGTAGTAATAGCAACCCCCCTCCTACTGGCATCTGGCTGGTCAGCATGCCTACGGGCATTACACTCACCCAGCCTGCAGCTGTGGTCTGGTGGCAGCAGTGCAGAGTTTGTGACTGCTGACCTCTCCGCTCAGCATCTGCACTGCACACAGGACAGTGCACACAGACATTGGCGAGAGTGGTCAGCAGTCACACTCTGCATTGCCACCGCCAGACCACAGCTGCAGGCTGCGTGAATGAAATGCCTGTTAGGTTGCTGCATGACTGATAGACCACATAAAAAGAGGTCGTGGGCAGGGGCGTAACTATGGAGGGTGCAGAGGATGCGGTTGCACCCGGGCCCAGGCGCCTTAGGGGGCCCATAAGGCCTCTCTTCTCCATATAGGGAGCCCAGTATTATGAATAAAGCATTATAGTTGGGGGTCTTGTTACAGGTTTTGCATTGGGGCCCAGAAGCTTCAAGTTATGCCTCTGTGCAGCATGGTTTAGGTATGGGTACGGGTACAGATAGAGGGGGGGGCCCCAGATCACCTTTTGCATCAGGGCCCCTGAGCCTTTAGTCACGTCCCTGTTGGTGGGCCTTGTGTTTGTGTGCTTTAGGTGGTTTTTCCCCCCAATGACATAGCCAACTATGATATTGAATGCAGAGGCATCCTGTGCAAAAGATATCTATAAAACGTTATATCAATTTTTCATAGTGTGAATTGGTAAACAGCATGCTGCTGTATTCAGGAGGTACTTCAGGAGTATTCCCTGCTGTACACCTCCAATATACAATGCAAACATTGTGTGAATAGACCCGAAGTTGAAGAGGCCTAAGGTCTACAATATCCTTCCAAAAGTAATTGGACACCTGAGCAACAATCAAAAGTATATTAATTTACATATGTTAATACTTAGTGGGTCCTCCTTGGCCATAATTACATTAGATGCTCTCCATGGCATACTTTCTACTAACATCCGATCCACTTAAGCTGGTATTTCCGTCCATTCATCCTGCAAATGTTTAGAAAGTTCTTTATAAAAAGATGGACACAGTTCATATTTTCTGACCAGACGTTCCAGTTTGTCTTAAAGATGTTCAGTAGGGTTCAGGCCAGTCCAGTCATGGAACAGCCACATCCTCAAACCAGCGTAAAACAGCGTTGGCTCTGTGACTAGTTTCATTGTCTTGTTGGAAGTATTGCTGGCCATTCCCAGAATATTACCATGTTGTCAGTAGCACATCATTGTCTAGAATATCAAGGTATGCTTCTGTTCTTATGGTTTTTGCCAATACAACCAACAGACCAAGACCATGCCATGTAAGACCATAACAGAACATCTTCCGCACTTAACTGTTGGCACAACACACTCAGACAAAAGGCTTTCCCCAGACATCATCTACACCCGTAACGTCCTTCTGATTTGAAGATATAGTAGCGTGATTCATCGCTCCATAGAACGTTCTCCCATTGCTCAATTGTCCAATGACAACGTGCTATGCACGACTGTAGATGGTTTGATGCATCGCACTTAATGGATGGCTTGTGTACAGCGACTTATCCAATAGCGTGGAGTTCCCATTACAAACTATGGCTGACACCTCCAAGGGTCTGCATCTTATGTAGCATGGTTTACAACATGTGAAGAGCTAATAAGGCATGATCCATTCTACTGATAAGGGTGTCCAAATACTTTTGGTAGGATAGTGTATTCCGGTTCAGTTCCTGATACTGCCTGTGAGGATTTGACACAGGGATTAGCATTGAGCCTTATTTCTCTGTAAAGGAAATACCTTCCAGAAGTGGACCAGATTATAACATAGAATTTGGAAAACAAAGCTTTGTCGCTCCAGCATGTTGTCCTACGTAGTTACTGCAACGACTCCACTTATTTATCCTATTAAATGTGTCATTATTGCTTATTTCTCTTTGCCCCTTGTGTAGATCTATGCTTACAGAACAATGAATGCTGGTTCTTTAGTAACTGGAGTAAAGCCACAGCACAGTCACTATGAGTGTAAACTGCAGACTGTACCTGATTCCAGGCCATTTGAAGTGCTGTTGACAAAATGATTTTCAAAGTCAGAATAATGAAACTTTTAAGAAATCTTTACTATCCGTTACTTTAGATTCCCCTGTTTGTAATGTTACTTTGCCATTCATTACCATTTGTCATTAGCAAAGAGCACAACCTTTAATGCGATTCATGGAAACGGTCTTGTCATTCTTCAGCACTGCTGGAGGACACTTTGCTAAAAATCCAATGATCTCCGTCCGTACACAAGCTATCGTTAGCTCTCTGCCAGAGGATGTATTGTATGCACTGAGCTGGAAGCTTCAATTTGTGTAGAGAGAGTGAACAAGTGTAAATACAGAGAGCAGATATCGCATATTCTCCTGGGTGCAAAAATGGAGCTTTCAGAAGCCACAAAGTCACATCTATTAACCAAGTAAAATGTGTCTGCTAGCCAAAAAGGAACACTCATAAATACATGAGTGACATTGTTGCTTTACTAATACCGTACATGGTGTGGGAAGACAGCTCGGTAGAGTGCAGGTTTGCGGCAGTCAGAGACTGAGACAAGTATTTTAAAGTCCAGGTACAGGCGTGACCTGTGTTTATTTCAGTCCAACAAATCAAAATCAAATCCAGCCTTGGCTTCAGGCAAGAAAACAACAGTCCAGCATTAGGATAATAGGCAGTCCCTGCCTGTACAGGTCACGTTCAGCAGGTGCACCACACAGCATGGCTTTTTACCTCCAGCAGGTTTCGCAGGCTGCCTGGATCCAGCAGCCATCCAGTCTCTCCCTGTGTCAGTGCACACTGCTATTTATATACCCCTCTTCCTGGCCCAGTCTCAGCACCTGTGCTGATTGACCTTGCACATAACCTGGAGTGGAGGAAGTGGAATGGATGGCTCTACTACCAACCTGTCATCCATTCCAAAAATCTAGGCCCAAAGACTTTTAAAGAAAAGATCTCCAGCAACTACTTGCTGGAGATTACATTGCACTCCTGGATTTTCATGTCTCAAACAGTGGGACATGACCTTCCTCCAGCCTTGCTAGGCATAATAACGGAACCTATGGGGCGACGTAGCGACCATCCAGTATCGCGCCCCTCAGTACCTCACAATGGCAAAATTGTATCCACTGGTGAGTCAAGTGGAAAGGTGCCCAAACTACTGCAGATGTCAAATTACTCAATTAGTTTTTCAACAATGTTAAAAACAGTAAGGCCGTCTGCAGACGAGCGGGTCGGATCCGGCAGCGAGAATTCTCGCCGCGTGATCCGACCCGAGCGCCTGCAGGGACGAGCGCGCACTCACCCGCGCCTGGCGGCCACCGGCTCTTTCATGTGCCGGCTGCCGCGCAGCCGGCGATGCGCAGACCGGAGCCGGCGGCCGGGTGAGTGCGTGCCCCGCAGAAAATTAGAACATGCCGCGGTTTGTTTGCTGCGCGAGATTTCGCGCGGCCAAACCGCGGCCGTCTGCATAGGAGTGCGTATTTTAATGCACTCCTATGCAAACTTTCAGCGGCGGAAATCCCGCGGCGGGATTTCCGCTCGTGTGCAGGCGGCCTTAAATGTAAATAGTAATGTGAATTAAAATTTGCAAATATGTCCTAATTTGAGTTAAACTCCAGCAGAGGTTGTGTTGATTTCTTTTAGCTTGGAATATCAACAGTTCAGTAGAGATCAAGACATATATGTGATGCAGATTTTTTATTGACTATACATTTTACCATTTGTTGTTATGCTTGTTTTGTAGCCTTGGTGGCAAATACATATATACGGAACCCCTAGTTTTCTCCTTCTATACCTTAATCTTCTAATCTACCGCCCTGGCCCAGATGTTACGCCTTTGCTCTCCAGACTTCCTGATTGTCTATTGCTTATATCCTTATTTATTAACTGCTTTCTAAAACTCAACATGGAGAAAACTGAACTCCACATCTTGCCCCCATCTCACTCAACCCTTCCAACTGATGTTTCAGTCAGTTGATGGCTGCACCTCGAGATAACCTATATAAGGCTTTACCACCTGCTGCCTCCTCCAATTCGAAAATATTTCTCAAATCCTCCTTTTACCTCTGCTGAACAAAAATGCCTCCATCATTTCTAGCTTAAGATGCTTTTAGATGGATTGATTATCCTTCAAAAAATGGTTCAAAGGAATGATAGTGAACGATAATCGTTTGGTCTAAACACGAGCCAACAACCAAGCAATTATCGTTTACTCTTCATTCGGCCATTTTATGCAGGCATACAAATCATCGTTGGCTTGTTCACTTGTCTTTCGGTTTTAAACGGCGCTAGTTCAGTCCCTCTCATTCGTTTAGAAAGCGATTGTGAAAGACTGAACGATTCTCGTTTGAGCAAGCCACTTGCTCATTCAAACAATCGACTGCTGCAACATCATCCATTGTGGCTTTTCATATAACACTATTGTACCCTTCCAATCCATCCACAATTCTGCTCCCTGCTTAATCCACCTCTCCCCTCGTTCCTCCTCTGCCTCTTCCATCTGCTAATTTTTTCCCTGGCTATATATTGCCCATAGAACGCAGTTCAGACTATGGAGGAATGACCTACAAGGCTGTCAACTTAGTACATCTGACTTAATATCCTTAATATCCTCTGCTCTCGTCTTCACTGCTCCTCACACAATCATCTCCACGATTTCTTTTGTGCATCTTCAACACTTTGCAACTTGCTACCCCAAATGATCTGACTCTGACCCACCTTTGTAATCTTCAAAGACCTCCTCAAAGGAATATGTCACTTTAGTTTAGCCCTATAAACTTAGTTTATGGGCCAAAAGTAGGTGACACACGAGTCCGGGAATGTGTTATACTTGCTTTCCCCGTCGTTCCCCTGGTGTCAGCTCTGGAAGCCCACTGGTCAATGCATTGATTTGTGGCTTCCAGCGATCACACCAGGGTAACAATGGGAATGGTAAGTATAACACTTACATCCCCAAACTCAGCAGGTCACCTCCATTCCGCCCATAAGCTTAGTTTATAGGGCTAAAAGGAGCTGACGTAGTCTCTTTAAAATCCCAACTCTTCAGGACAGCCTACAATCTACAATAACCCTGCTGCCACTACATTGCCATGTGAGCAACATCTACCCGCACCTACTATCTCTTTCCTCCTTCTCTTGTAGGTAGCAAGCATTCACAGGCAGGGTCCTCTCTCCCTCTGTATCAGTCCATCACTCATTTACTTCATGTGTATTGTACTTGTTTTAGTCTTATATGTACTTAAACCTCGTTTTCATATGTACAGCACCCTGAAATTAGTGGTATGTTAAAAGAAACATTACTGCATATGTTATGGTAGTGTTGTACACGTTTGTGATTACAGGGCCATCCTTTAGATATTCAGGATACTTTTTCCATACTGTAATGAAACTTCCAATAAATAACATTTAGGCCGCCTGCAGACGGGCAGGTCAGATCCGGCGGTGAGAATTCTCGCCGCGGGACCCGACCCGAGCGCCTGCAGGGACCAGCGGGTACTCATCCGCGCCCGCTGGCTCCGGCTGTTTGATGTGCCGGCTTGCCGGGCAGCTGGCGCATGCGCAGACCGGAGCCGGCGGCGGGTGAGTGACATTTCTGTGCGAGGCTCTGCGAGCTCCGCACAGAAATAGCGCAAGCCGCGATTTGTTTGCTGCGCGATATTTCGCGCGGCCAAATCGTGGTCGTCTGCATAGGATTGCGTTTGTGCAGGCGGCCTTACCCCATTGTGTTTTAGGGTATTATTTCAGTGTAATTATGTCATACTTACGACTTCAGGTTCTTGTCATATGATGCCATATTTTTCTTCTCCACAGCACTATTTCACTGTGACCTTTGGCCATGAGGCTCAGAAGCCATTGGAACTGAGATGTGAGGAGGAGGAGGACCGCGATGAGTGGGTAGAGGCCATACACCAAGCAAGGTAGAACAGCAAATTTTAAATTTGGTGATACTGTAAATGGATTTTCTATTCCCATTAGGTTCAGTCACGTAAATGTGGTTTTGCTTTCATCATTTAATAAATGTTTTCCAAGTTTGGAGGTCATGTTTTTTTTTCAGGCCCAGAATTTCCAAACTTTGAATATACACTTTTTTTAAGAAAGTTACAGAATCCTATTTTTGACCGACTGTAATTGCAGGAGTTCTGTGGTTTCATACAAATAAGGTTTAAAGGACATTATCTTGTGAGAGGCCTACTTTTAATGTGGGCATTTACATAAAAAAGTTAATCTAGCTAAAGTTGTCCATAAGCTTGAGAGAGCTGTTGGACTTCACTATAAATACACATGTCAGGCCGAGCATTGATATGATATTTTGCAATGGGGAGAGGGGGTATAAGTCATTGGCAGATGCTATGGATCGCCATACACATTAACATAGCTGTTGGCTCATTCGGCCAACAGCTGTCTTGCTGGACACCCTCATACACATGCATGCAGGTCATGCCAATGGCTCTCTTATCTCCTGAGAACAAAACAATTGGACAGTTGAAATCCAACTGCCTGATCCTTCTTTTACCCAAAATCTGGGGTCCCCATGAAAATTAGATGGTCAGCTGGACCTGCCGTTGAATGTGTATAGCTATGATATATTATGTTTATAGTGTGTATATTAATTTTATATGTACATTTTTTAGTTTTATTTTTGTACCGGTGAGGTGGATTCACTTCTGAGTTTTGCTACATAGGTCATGAGTAGCCCCTGAACAATTCGTGCACTTTATGAAGGGTTCAGTGGTTAGTGCCCCAATATTGGGGGTGTCTGTGACTGACACCTCTGACAGGGCCATCACCTGCTCCCAAAACAATAAAGGAGGCACGGCAGCAGGCACCTTAGTACAAGGGGCCTTAAAATATAATCCCATCTGAAAGAATAGTAACAGAATTGTCAATGTAGTCTCTCGTTTTCAGGTGGAATAAGCAAGGTAAAATTCCACGTCTTTATAAGCTACATTCCCAAACCATGCCTTTTTTAACTTACATTGGCTGGCAACCCTACTTCTTGGGGTCAATACAATAATTCCATATGCCTCTGATTTTACACATAATTTGCTGTATGGCAACTAGTGCACAAAAATTGCAATTTTTTTATGTTGGGCCCGACATAGTTTCGTATAGTGGGTGTGCTGTAGCTGTTCACAATTTGCCAGATTTGCTATAATTTATACCAAAATAGGTGTCAGTCTCACATATGTTAGTTCCACATATATATTAATGCTGGCGCATAGTTTATATAATATGCCCTGATGCGCCTACATTTCTATATTACAAACCCTCTATTTACAAGCTGCATGTCCACTGTTGACTGTGAAAGAATAGAAAAATCTAAATTACTAGTAGAAAGCCCATCACAGGACTGCAATCTAATCTGAATTTTATATATATATAATCAATCATATATGTATTTCAGGCTCAGTGAAATCATTTTGTGGAAATAAGCATACTAGTTATAATACAAAGGTGTCAGCTATTTCGACTACATGTAATACCCAACATGGAGGTCTGTTTGCATGTTCCCCACTGGCTTACTTTTGTAGACACTGCTGGAATTTTTTCAAAAGACTCCACAGACTTTTCTTTTATTATTAGCACATCTAATTGAAATATCTCCCAGTAAACAACATTCCAGTTAAGTTTTTTTGTATGGGGCAGGTCACCAAAAATCACCCCAGCACCACACTCTTATGAAAGCTATCTAAAAGAAGATCTGCCCATAGCAACCAAGCACAGCTTTCATTTTACCTCACAGTACAAGTGTGTGGTGCCGGACTACTTTTCCATAGCCCACAATGTAGATGCTATGGTGATGATGAGTGAATGTGTAGTTACATAATGCAGACACATGAGGGCAGAGCAGTTTTACTAACAAATCGCAACAGGCTAATGGCTCACTTTCACAGGGGCATTTTGGCTGCGTTTTAAATGCATAATACGCAATGCTAAATTCCCATAGATTTACATTGGGGCATTCAGAACTGCTTATTTTAGGCGTGTTAAAAAAAAACGCAGCATATCCTATGTTGGTCTGTATTATGGACTAAAATAGCCCATGCAAGTCAATAGGAACGGCAAAAATATGCAGTGAATATGCATGATATATGTTTTTATGTAGGAAGGAATAAGAAATCTTCACCCTCCTAGGTTGTGATTTTTTTTTGTTTTGCGTACATAAACATGTGGTCATCACTACGTTTTTATGCTTGCAGAAAACCCAAAATATACAGGGGATATGCGTTTTTCGGTTACGTAAATACGTTGTGCCCATGTCAGTGAGCCTCAAGGGGTGTGTGTGTATGTATGTATGTATGTATGTGTGTGTATGTGTGTATATGTATGTATGTGTGTGTGTATATATATATATATATATATATATATATATATATATATATATATATATATATATAGTTAGTGTGTGTGTGCGTGCGTGTATACTCAAGTATTAGCCGAGTATAAACCAAGTCAAAAAGTTTTACTGCAAAAAAACTGGTAAAACTTATTGACTTGAGTATAAGCCTAGCTATACTCGAGTATATACTGGGTAAAAAAAAAACGCAATACTCACCTCTCAACCAGTGTCTGTGTCCCCGGCGCGATGCTCTCCCCGGCGGTGTGGCAAGCTGCTTCAGACTTCTCCTTGCTGTCATCTCCCTGGCTTGGTTTTGAATTCCCCTGCCATTAGCGCTGTGTAACTAAGCGCTGTGATTGGATCGAGCGCCAGCCAATCACAGCCAGGATCATTTATCGGGGAAAACTGACCCCTTGTAAGGAGGTTCTAGTATCCAATCACAGCGCTTAGTTACACAGCACTGATGGCGGGGGAATTCAAAACCAAGCCAGGGAGATGACAGTGGGAAAAAGTCTAAAGCAGCTTGCCGCACTGCTGGGGAGAGCCTCACGTCAGGGACACAGACACCAGCTGAGAGGTGAGTATTGCTTTGCTTTTTTTTTGCTTTTTTTTTTTTACCTCACTCGAGTATAAGCTGAGGGGGGGGGCTTTTTCAGCACATTTTTTTGTGCTGATAAACTAGGCTTATACTCGAGTATATATGGTGTATATATGTATGTATAATATATATATTTACATTACAATTTGGTGGCGTTTTTTTTTTCTGTTTCTCTCTGAGTTATGTGCATTGTTTGGGCATGCTCTAAATATGGCATTTTTGGTTCCATTTTCCAATCTTTAAAACTTCATTAATAGATTATAAACACAATAGCAGTTTTGCCTTTGCTCCATGTGTGTATTTTTTTAAAATTCCATTTAAGCCACCTAAAAGCACAATAAACATGAGCCCCTTTAGGATGAAATGGATAGTAAAAAAAAAAAACTATTATTCATTTTAAAATCCCAGAAATGGAAAGACCTCTAAATGCATCCTCGGCCTCAGTGATGTCCAGCAATGTCTTCAGGACTGCTATGCTCACATTTGAATCTTCTTGCCATGATTTGGCTGCTACAGTGTTGTACAGGATTAATATGTGTTACTGGACTGGGACCTGCTTCTCATGTAGAATTCTCCGCCATATATGGTAAAACACAAATAATAGAATGTATTGAGTTTTTGTCTTTCAGCTATTCAGACATCCTGATAGAGAGGGAAGTGTTGATGCAGAAGTACATTCACTTGGTCCAAATTGTAGAAACAGAAAAAATTGCAGCTAATCAACTGCGACAACAGCTTGAGGATCAAGACACTGAAATTGAAAGGCTGAAATCAGAGGTATTTGTCTGTGCAGAGCGCGTGTTTACTGAATATTTGTATACTTCATCATTTAGTGAAGTGACATAATCAAGTTCTTAAATAAAAGAAAAATGGGAACTGCAAAACCAACAGTACAATACAGTATATACAAAAACCAGGGATGCGGAATGTATGCAGAACGGTAGTAGTTGTCAAAATAAGGGTACATTCACGCGTAGCGGAAATGACGCACATTTTCTGCGCAGGGAAATCTGCATTAAATTCTGCATCAAAACCGGTGTCAAAATCCATCTCGTTGGTGCAGATTTTCATGTGGATTTTGACGCGAATCCACAGCAGACTTCACCCCTCGAGTGAAAGGGTGAAATCTGCTACGGATCCGTAACAAAAACTACATCAAAATCCGCACTCTTTATGCTACATGTGAACGTACCCTTAAAGGAGTATTCCAGGATTTTTTTAACAAATGACCCTTAACCTGGATTGCTCGTCAGTATTTGATAGACAGGGGTGTGCCGCTCTGGGCCCCCCGTCCATCAGCTGATCGTCCTACCCACTGTTAGGACATCAGTGGTCGGAGGAAGCAGGGAGGCAGTGCTAGCTTCACTCTCATTGAAATCCGTGGGAGTGCCACACTGTCCCAATATTTTGTCCTGAACAGAGAAAAGATTAGTTAAAAAAACAAAAAAGCCTTGATTGCCCCTTTAAACAGATTGTCATCTAGAAATCAAGATGATAAAAAATGACATTGAAGCCATTGCTATACTTGTCAGTTTCTCCAAAAGTTGGTTATCATCCAACATGGCATTTATTACAGCACCAAACTTTTGTCATCAACTTCCCTAGCCTCCCAAAACGGCACTTCTACCTATTTTTATAGTGATACAGCACTTAGTGCCATATCACTAGATAAGTAATGAGTGTGGAAAAGCTATGTGTCACACAACCTTCTCAAAAATGAACATCTCAGGAATGGCTAAATGGTACAGAGGAGAGCAATAGGAGAACTTTTTTTTTTTTGTTGAGAAACTGCTTAACCCCCTCCTGCTGCAGCCCCAGTGATACAGCTACATGAGGGCTTGTTTTTTGTGCGATGAGTTGTAGTTTTCAATGGTACCATTTTTAGCATACCATATAAGGTATTGGAAAACTAAAAATATTCAAGTAGGATGAAATGGGGACAATACAAATGCATTTTTTTAAACATTCACTGTGCAATAAAAATGATATTGTTTATTGTATGGATCAGTGCGATTACAGCAATACTATGCTACTAGACCTGTAGTTTTTTTTACTGTAGTTAGTACCATTTTGGGGTACATAAGACACCTTGATCATGTTTAACTTTTTTTTTTTTCTTGGAGTCTGGGTGACTAAAAAAAGTTTTTTCACAACATTCACCCTGCGGTATTAATAATGTGGTATATTAAAAAAATAGGGCTTTTTATTGACCCAGCAATACCAATTTTTAAATTTTTCTTTTTTATTTATGTGTTGACTAGGAGAATGTTTGTTTGTTATTTAAACTTCTCAAATATCTTATATTTTTTTTGCAATAATTAAGATGTTTATTTTGATTTAACTTTTTTTTGGGGGGGGGGTGGGGGAAGGTCCATTTAGACACAAAGATGATCGCTCAAAATCTGTCAAAAACTGACAGTTTTGAGTGATCATTTTGCCTTAGCTACTAACGGGCTAATCAGCCCTTTAGTAGCTACCCAGCTTCATTTGCATGTATTTAGAGAACAGCGGGTGGTCTGTTCTCTAAATACACCGATTTTGTTCTGCTGCGGGCAGCAGGCTACATACAATGCCGTCAGTGCTGCCCGCGGAGAACTCTGTGTGCGGTCCCTTTTATCAGGGACGACGGCTTTTATGCTGAGCTGAACTCTTGAGATTGATGAAGAGTGCACGATGGGCACACATTTACACGCAACGGATATCACTCAAAAGCCATTGTTTGGATGAATTTTAAGCGATAATCGTTGCGTGTAAATCAGCCTCTAGTTCCCATAGCGATAATGCAGTATTACATTATACTTCATTTTCAGAAGGCCCCAGGCTTCCATGAGACCTGAATCGCACCCTGCAATCTCAGCAGGAGGAGCTGTTCGGGACATATCAATCCCCATGAGGACGTTAAATGCCGCAGTCAGAATTGATAGCAGCCAAATCGCTAAGAAGAACTAAATTTAATAAAGAATAACCTTTATTATAATTGATTAAAATCCTGTCAGGCAACCAACTAATTAAACACGAACCTATATACATGTAGTTTTTCTTCAATAATTCTGGATGTTGATCATTGGAGAAAGGTGAGTATAATATATACTGTAGTCTTGTTGTCGTTTCTTGATGTTTTAATTTTTACGTATTACTGTACCTGTACCTATAGTTCTCTACTTGCAGAGTTCACATATAGAAAAAGTATAGATAAGTCCATACGTGCTTTCCTTTGTTTTTAGAGAAACTAATACAGGGCTACATCCTGCATATATTGAGCCACCAAAATAGAATGTACCCAATTGATGGTTTATAGTGTATTCGGGCAGATCACATACAAACACTATTGCGCAAACACACAGTGGACCAGATGTACAATGTTACCAGTGTAGTGGGTAGTATTGTGTGTTGCCCAACCAAATTCCCTACCAGATATTTTTCAGTACTAAGTCACAGGTTTAGAGTGCCATTTGTTATCCACAGCATTTCCTTTCTCCACAAAAACGGATTAAGAGATCCTTCCTATCAATACTGTAGAAAGAGAACTGACCATAAAGGATATGGGGAATTTTAAAATTTTACCCATGTAGTGGTTTTACTGCCCTATTTTATTTTATTCTTGAGCTGTCAAAATTATTTCTGCTTTTTCTCCCCCATGACACATAGGGCTGTTTTTTGTTTTTTTTTCACTGACTCCCCCCCCCCCCCCCCATTTTTTATTTTTATTAGGGGTAAAAAGCTAAAAAAAATTTACAATTTGTATATTTACACTAAAATAAAGTATAGGAATGGGTTCCGCATTTTGTTTTGGACATTATGATATATAATATGTATAGTTGTGGATTACAGGCTGCATACGGTGGGGGTTTTGGTTGGCGCTGGCAATGGGTCATTTTTCTTATTTTATTCTATAATTTTTTTAAAACTTCTATTTGTAACTATATTTTATACCATCTATGGCCCCCATGACATCATATAAGACCTCTGGAGGTCATTCACATTGTTTTTTATTAATTTCACACTTTTTTCCACTGTAGTTGGGGCATCCTTTGGAGCCCCTGTTACAGGAGAAAACATCCCCCTGTAGTGACAAAAGTCACTGGCAGAGTTGATCAGGGTCAGCTAGGACTCTGCAGCTCTGCTGTAACAGGGAGGAACCCGGCGCTCACGTGATGCCCAGGTGGCATAGTGGAAATAATACTTTCACTTTTTAGTACATAGCACTCATTGCCTGCTATGTAGCTGGAAAATGAGAAGGCAGAAATCGTTAAAAACAGCGTCCTCCTTCTCTTCCGGGTCCTCAGCTGTGTCTGACAGTTTAAGATCCAACTTGCTTCTTCTTGATTACAGGAGCTTTAATCCCACGCCATAAATTTGCTATCGACACAGGATTAATGCCCAGGACCAAGCACCCTATATTTACTGTGCTTGGTCCTTAAGGGGTTGAAAAAAATTCATTTTTCATTAATAAAATTAAATAATAAATGTTACAATATGGCACAATGAAATTCAATGTTTTTTTTACCAGTTCACAAATTTTCTGTTGACCAGTTTTCAAACGGTTTAGCCCAGTCAAGTCTTTTTATCTTTATTTCTTTAGTCACTTTCTGTTACTTGAAAGCTCTTGAGGCTCAATGTCTAAGATCCAGAAGTCCCCATCGAACAGTTCTCAAACTTATCAAAACTCCTTGTTGTTCCAGCATACACTTCAGCGGTCTGCTGGATGTTTTACGACTCTTTTTGCTATTCCCTGTTTAAAACTGAGTTCTCTCGAATGGTTGTTGCTATTCTGTGACCACATTTACCAGAACATCTGGGTGACAACTGTTCACTTGATAGGAACTTCTCATCCATGAACAACGTCTTTCAGCAGAATTTGAATTTACATGGCATTAGGCTCAGTCAATTTACTCAAAATAGTCCTATGCGATAATATATTGTCTGTTTTTATGATGGCTTCTTTAATATTTTATAGAAAATAGTGTTTTTCATAAAGGACAGCAATTCAAAATGAGTCCGTAACCACTAAAAGCCGCTAAAGAAAAGTCAATGCAATTAATTAATTTTGTTGATATTTCTATTAATTTGGCCAACACTGTATTTCTATACTGACCACCAAACCTCCAGAGTACTATGGGACTGCCTGAGATTGTTAAGCACTGTGCCAGCGCAGAAGAGCGCTGTCCCCGTGCCGTATGGCCGCAAGCAAAGATCGTGGTTATACAGCTGTAAAGATCACATGAAGTAGCCCATTTACAGCATCCGTGGTACAAGCTGCGTGCTTTTGCAGCTCCCATAAGAGCCTATGGAAAGCATCCAGCAAAGATAGGACAGGTCCTATCTTTGCGCGCACCAGGTGCGGGCAGAGCACTCGCATGTCCTATCTTTAAGACATGCGAGTGCTTTGCGCAGCTACAATTCCTGCATCTGAACGCTTCTGTGCGCTCCTAACCAGCGCAAAAACAGCGCTTATGTGAAAGAGGCCTTATAGAGATGAATGGATCTGCAGCAGGGATGCTTGACCACTGCTTCATTCATTTGAGGTATACATCCTTCATATTGATCGTTGGTAGAGATGAGCGAGTATACTCGCTAAGGCAAACTACTTGAGCGAGTAGTGCCTTATTCGAGTACCTGCCTGCTTGTCTCTAAAGATTCGGCTGCCGGTGCGGGTGAGAGGTGAGTTGCGATGGTGAGCAGGGGGAGGGGGGGGAGAGAGGCAAAGAGAGATCTCCCCTCCGTTCCTCCCCACTCTCCCCCACCTCCTGCCGGCACCCGAATCTTTAGAGACGAGCGGGCAGGTTCTCGAATAAGGCACTACTCGCTCGAGTAGTTTGCCTTATCAAGTATGCTCGCTCATCTCTAATCATTGGGGATCCCAGCAGTCGGAACTCACATTGATCAACCGTTTTTACCTTATCAAAAGAATAGCAGATAAGTTTGAAAGCATGACCAAACTTTTTAAACATTTTTGATGTCCTGATGAGACCCCATTGATTGCTAAAACAAACTAGCAGAAGAGTTCAGCTGAGCACTGTGTCCATTAGGCTTTCATTGAGTGTAATGTGCGGACTCCATAGACTTTCTATGCAGTCCATACACTACTCCAAGCAGCGATGGAAATGGGCAAAAGGGAGTAGCACCTAAATGAAGGCTTCTGGACGTTCGTTTTAGCAATTGTTGGGGCTCTCAGTACCCAGACCACCACTGTCTCACTGTGACTTGTCAAAAGTTTTGGTTACCCTTAAAATTGTAGATGACATCTTTTAAGATTATATTTCCACCTGTCTTCCATTCTTTATACTCTTGCATGTACTTTTCTGTGACAACCAAATGCAGAATATCTGATAATCCCGCTTTTATCCCAATTATTGGGATTATTAGTACTGACCTGAGACCACTGTATACCAGTACAGTATATTGTTTCTTATGAAGTAATTCTTCTACTAAGGAGTCAGGTTTATTTCCCCACACTGGCATTGGTCGCCTTGCGCAGGATGGGGTCTTGGATCTTCACCACGTTTCTCTATTATCTTAGACATGGGTTGATGGCTCTATTTCCACAGTCGTATTCATTGATCAGTGCAACAAGATTATTTTTGTGTATTGTTTTCCAGCAGCCGCTCAGTATAGCGTCCCACAGGATTTGTATGGATTCGTATGTTAGAACAATGAATGCATTGTAAGCGCAGAAAATGAAAACATTATGAAATCCCTGCTGTTTACGGGTTATTTGGTATAAGCTACAAAGACTGTGCGTGCATTGATTAATTTCTTTAATCTTTGCTGTGGTTGTGTCTAATTTACCGCATTGTGTTTAAGGCCAAATTAAAATTTTTAGGAAACTTTCCGCTGGGAATCCTTAGTTTAAGTTTCCCAAAAGGAAAATAATGCAGATTCTGTATTAAGGGTTAGACAACTATTTGTAGTCACGTATAACAAAATTGTACAGTTCATTTTATTTATAAAGATGACAAAACAGACATTCTTACACTGCATTTAGGATTTTCTCATTGTGCCGGATGCGTGTTGTATGAAGGCATGAGACCAAAATGGATGATCAGAGGTTCATGATAGAATTGCCATGTCATTCCCCGAGCGAGGGGTTTCTGGAATAAATGGTGTCAAAGAATTGAAGATAGTTTACATATATAGCAGATTAGATAGTTAATCAGTGTAGTATTTTTTAAGCCACCCAGGACTTTTACTAGACATCATTTAGGGATGCCAAGAAGCCGGTAGACCACTGGCCAGCTGGAATTAACACTAGAAGTTTTTTCAGATGCAACATCCTATCCTAGTAGCATTCGGGTTGATTATTGTGTCCGCTGTTGAAAGACTTGAGTCTCTTGGGGTCTTCTAGCGACGGACAATACTAGCATATTGATGCCTTGTGCATTTAGCTAAACTAAGCAAGCTTACCCAACTATATTACTGTTTTTAGGGTACAGATTTCTTCTTCTATCTGGATGATTATTAGTGCTGCGTCTCTTTAGTAAATCAGCATATTAGGGTGCTCCTTTATTTACTAGGAGATGATTGACAATCCAGCACAATTTGGCATTTGATTATTATGACCAGGGTGACTCTGGTTGAGCCTACAGATAGCCAATTACCTTATTAATCAGCCCTCTTGCAATTACTATGCACCAATTATAATTTTCTCACTATTTATGTAGTACGCTCTGATAGATTGATGAATACAGCTAGGTTCATGATAAAGGTGTCATCATCAAGACATCTACTAGCTTAATGACGTATTTATAGGTTCCTGATGAAATGTCGTCATAAGACGTAGAAACGCGTCAAACCTTTTGAAATCCTATTTGGAACCTTTGTCAGATAGTAATCTAATCTGTAGAGAACATTGTATATCTACTTCACTCACTGGCATGATCGTCACAGACCTGATCCACCCAATCAGTGTGAATCACATTTTCACATAAAGTATAGATTCTATCTGTGCCCTAGGTACTTGTGGTTTCTGGAGTTTCCAGTACAGGCAGTTGGTGTGGTGTCAATTGTTTAATTGGGCCTCATTAATAATATATTGAGCACAACTAACAAGCCAGTGGTCATCCCTATATATTAAGGTCGTACTTGCGTCACGTATCCACTGTACTGCTTTATCAAACGAGTACATATACATGTGTTTATTGTATGTCAGTCTGTTGGTAATAGTCCGATTTTAATTTGAGTCAATAAAATATTTAACTTTTAATTTCTTCCGAATTGTTGCGATTTCATTCATTCTCTTGTAAGAGTGAAATCCATATACAACACATGGGCTTTGTCATAGATTTATTTATTTAAATGGTCACTGCGCTTCAAGACAATTTGTGTAAATATGATATGCAAACCACTTTATTTAACTAAGGCTACTCTCACATAGGTGTTTTCTTATAGCAATTTACCAAGCTTTTGTAACTCCCGCTGAAAATGCTGTACTGAGCCTCAATAGATTTCAGTGCGGTATCTCAGACGAGCGTTTTAGGTCAGCGTTTCTAAGGCCGCGCTAATTGAACGCTGTCTGTTCTATTTTAGTGCATTGTAGCGCTTTTTGAGACAGGCCTCAAATGATGATTTTGTGTTGAAAAGTAACTCTATAAAGTTCTGACCTCCTGGTGTCTCTATTCCTATTTGCTGTCTACTTCCAATTATAAAGAAAAGGCCGCCTCTAGTAACAGACACCTGAGATGGGTAACAGGAAGTGGGCTGGACAGTGTTGTCTCATGCTGCCCATAGAAGTTTATAGAGAGGAAAGGTGGGGTAGGGGGATGCTGCGGAGGGAGGAAGACTGGCAGACATGTTGTTATAGCTAATTGTGTTCCCAGCTATTAAAATCACATCTATGCTGCTCAGTACTTGTGTACACTGTCCTCCTTGAAGATGCTTATTGTTGTGTGCTACACAGTGTTCGGACTCATTCAGACAAGCGTATGTTTTGCGCGCGCATAATGTACGCTTCTAAAAGAACCAATGGGTTCGTATAGAAGTGTTCATATGCGCAGAATTTAAAGCGCAAAACAGCTCGCTCCTAAAAAAGATGCACTATCATTGATGCGTGTTTTGCAGGAGTTTCAATTGACTCCTGTGGGAGCAGGAGTTAATGGAAACTTCAGCGCAGGGAGTAGCTTCCCCACTGCTTACGTCAGTTCATTTAAACGGTGCTTCTGGCTAGAAGCACCTTTTAAATGTCCCGCTGTTAACCCCGTAGTCCCCACGGGGATGAGGAGACTCTCAGAGGGTTACGTTAATCCCGGCGGGAAGTCCCCTCATTACTGAACACTGTGACAGCACTGTTAGTGTTAAGTGATGAGGGGACTACAGCGGGGATGAAAGAATCCCCTGCTACAGTTGTCATAGCTGTGGTAGAGGACTGCAATGCTATCCCATTGCTTTCAATGGGGCCGGCGCTGCTGCCACCCCTTTGAAAGCAATAGGATGAAGGCAACCCCAGTAGCGATGATTTTTGGGGGCGGAGGGGGGCTTGAAATATAAGCCCTACCCTGAAAATCATCCATAGCTGTAGAAAAAAAAGTGATAAGCGAGGAGTGCATTTTTTCATGCACAAAAAAACACGCTTGTCTGAATGAGGTCTTAGGGAACAGAATTTGCTATTTTCTGCTTGTACAGTATATAGAAGACATGATAGTTTGGTGAATGCTGAAAATTAGAGATACAACCTGCAGAGAGGAAAACTGTTGAAAAATACAGGATACAAGCCATATATAATGTACAGAAATAATGTTCCTTATGTACACACACTGCAGCTTCTTCTGAAACGTTATCTGAAAGAGCGGTTGCATTTTAAGTACTGTATTGTAAAACACGAAAAGGGGAGGGAGAAATGTTTCCACAATAGAATATGAAGAATGAAACAATTAAAAGACACATTATCTTCTGTTTACCAGATTGTAGCCCTCAATAAAACAAAGGAACGGATGCGTCCTTACCACATCAACCACGAGGAAGAAGACCCAGACATCAAGAAAATAAAAAAGGTAATTGAACCCACAAGAAACATGCCAGCAAGTATAAACCATGTGTCATTTAGGCTCTGTTCACATCTGTATTGGGGCTTACATTTCTAACAAAAAACACTATGCTGTGTCAAGTCCATCGCAGGACATGCACCATTGGTGCCTGACAGACCTCATTGATTCAGGCTTCAGTCGAGGCATCTGTTCTGTAGGTTTGCTGAAAAAATAGTGCTGCATTCTGTTCATTTAAAAAAAAAAAAAAAGAAAAAAAAAGTGGAACGGTTCAAAACGGAGAATAAAATGCTGATTAAAAACTGGATTAGTGCATATCTAGTGTCATAGAATCATAGAATGGTAGAGTTGGAAGGGACCTCCAGGGTCATCGGGTCCAACCCCCTGCTCAACGCAGGATCACTAAATCATCCCAGACAGATATTTGTCCAGCCTTTGTTTGAACACGTCCATTGAAGGAGAACTCGCCACCACCCGTGGCAACCTGTTCCACTCATTGATCCCCCTCACTGTCTAATATCTAATTTGTGTCTCCTCCCTTTCAGTTTCATCCCATTGCTTCTAGTCTTTCCTTGTACAAATGAGAATAGGGGTGATCCCTCTGCACTGTGACAGCCCTTCTAGTTTGGTTATGAATGGGTTAATTTTTGTATCTCTATGCACACTTGACATTCTGATGAGTGCTCATAAGAGAATTGATAACAAAGAAATGACTTGTACGTAAGCCAGTTGTTTCTGCTATTGTTATACAGTTATGATTGCAATGCATACATCATGGTTGCAGACACAAGGCTGTCATTGTTCTGCTCTGCTCTTGTTGCCTACTTTTATTGTTGCATTATTTCCATACCCAAAATAATACACTGACCAGAAGATGACCCGAGCGTGTACTGATAGTCTGTATTCCATAATTTCGTAATGCATCTTTAAAGGAGCTTTAAGCTCTAATTCTCCTGCATAAACATAGTTTATGTCCTATGAGCCCCATAAACACAAGTTATGAGTAAACAGCGTGTGCGGGTCTTGATGCGGATTTTGCTGTGGATCCACAGCAGATTTGACCCTTTCATTTGAAGGGGTGAAGTCTGCTGGGCATTAGTGTCAAACTCCGCACAAGTGCTGCGGATTTTGATGCTTAATTCAATGCAGATTGGGAGCTGTGGAAAAACTGCACCAATTCTGCTACATGTGAACGAAGCCTAAGTAACATTAAGCCCATTACAACATAAAGCACTTTAAAAGAACGCTTTGGGGTTTTGTCACACACCAGAATACTCAGGCTGGAGAACATTTTGTAGTGCAGAAAAACCGGCACTAAAATCACATATTTAACATGCAAATTTTGCCACAGATGTGAAAATGGCTTTATTTTCCTGCAATTCAACTTCAAAATCTGCATTTAGACATGTGGATTTTGGAATATTTTGCAGCATCTTGTCAGACATATTTATCTTTAGGTGTTGGTCAGGAGCCACATTCATAAAAAAAATGCAGATGAGACATTTGATGTGAAGAAATTAGAAACTGTGAAATTGCAGACGTTTGGATACAGGGGCGTAACTATAGAGGGTGCAGTGGATGCGGTTGCACCCGGGCCCAGGAGCCTTAGGGGGCCCATAAGGCCTCTCTTCTCCACATAGGGAGCCCAGTACTATGAATAAAGCAATATAGTTGGGGGCCCTGTTACAGGTTTTGCATTGGGGCCCAGAAGCTTCAAGATATGCCTCTGTGCAGCATGGTTTAGGTATGAGTACGGATACAGGTACAGATAGAGGGGGGGGGGGGGCCCAGGTCACCTTTTGCATCAGGGGCCCTGAGCCTTTAGTTACGCCCCTGCTTGGATATATACTTTTGTATAAAATTTGATCTACTGGTATTATACCATCCATATTGCCCAAGGGGTCAGATTAGGTCTAATTTTATTTGAGTGGATGCTGTATTGTAACCTGTGCGTTTTGTCCATGATTGAGGACATCAGCGGTACAGACAGCCGGGGTGGGGGGGGGGTCATGCATGGTTTCCGAGTCACTGGTTGTGGACTAACGCTTTAAAGCGTTAACTAGACATATTGGTCAGGTTGTCTGTTTGTGTTTATCCAGGTTCAAAGTTTCATGCGTGGCTGGCTTTGTAGAAGGAAATGGAAGACAATCGTACAAGACTATATATGTTCTCCACATGCGGAAAGTATGAGGAAGCGAAATCAAATTGTGTTTAACATGGTGGAGGCAGAGGCAGAATATGTCCATCAGCTTTATATCCTTGTGAACTGTTTCCTCCGGCCTTTGAGGATGGCTGCAAGCTCCAAGAAACCACCCATCAGCCATGATGATGTCAGCAGCATATTCCTCAACAGGTAACCTTTCTTCCTCCCATTTTGTCATAAAATTCAGTTTATTTGCTAATGAGGACATAAACCATAAGAGATCTAAAGCTTCATATTAACTGCTCTCTTAAGATCCAAAAATTACTGTTCTAGAAAATAGAACTTGATAGCAGTCCAAAAGATCAAACCTTCATGGAGCAGACCTGTCAATCACACTGGAGTCACACCCACACTCTACTGCTCCGCTTGTTTGAGCAATCACCGCAGGGGCTAATACCGTATAAGCAGGGGTTCTTGTTGAAATATACATGTCCGTTAGTGATAAGCAAACCTTTCAACAGTTTGGCTAGTTTCTTGAATTTGGGCAAAAAATTAATTTCGCTCTAAATTGGTTCAAACTGAACCCGGACTTCACCAATTCACCTAAAAGTTGTGTATAAGGGCTTCAACAGACGAGCGTGTTTCACATTTCACTTGCTCCTGCACATTTCTTTCTGTGAGGCGTGCCTGCGCTAATCCTGTGAGTAATTGCGCAGGCACCGCTCATTCACATGAGTAGAGGAATCCTGCCCAACTTAAATGGCTAACTAGTCTAACAAGGTGCCAGTGATCGTGAGTATGCACAGCGTTTAGCATGCCTACTATACGCCTATATGGGGCTCCTTGGTGCGCTAATATGCACAAAAAAGAGCAGGTCCTATTTTTTTTTTGCTCCTTGCTGTTTTAGCGGGGGCAAAAAAGGGAGGATGAACCCGTTGAAGTCAATGGGTTCTAGTCTCTGCATTTTGCGGGGGCGGGATTTTCCCAGGCGCAAAAACAAGCGAAACCCTTATTTCTGTTGAAGACCCAAGACTTAGAGCCATAAAAGCTCTGTATAGAACACACTTAGGTCACCTAGGAGTGAATCTAAGTACTTTTAGAGCTATTTTTAAGGCATAGTTAATGTCAGACTAATGGCAATGTGTATGGCTATGGGTAAACGGATAGCATCTGGTGGAAACTAACAGCTTGTTAAGGAAAACACTGCACTAGCGGATTTTTTTTATTCTTTTTTTTTTTAAGTAAAAAGAAAGTAAAAAAAATTCACCCTTTTTGGTGACAGATGCCTGCCAGTGCTTATATATGCACGGTGGTAACAGAAGCAGCAATGGCTTTTTTCAAGCATTCCAAAAATGATCCTTTTTTGGGAGTAGCAGTAGGATTGCTGTTCTGGAAGTGAAGAAATGTTTTGGAGGCTTTTTGTTTGTTTGTTTTTTTTTAAA
Source organism: Eleutherodactylus coqui (assembly GCF_035609145.1). Classification (NCBI taxonomy): domain Eukaryota; kingdom Metazoa; phylum Chordata; class Amphibia; order Anura; family Eleutherodactylidae; genus Eleutherodactylus; species Eleutherodactylus coqui. Next base: position 98,108,358 of record NC_089841.1, read on the forward strand.
CAAATGATAGGCTGGAAAAAAAATTATCCCTTTTTTGGGATCATCTGATTGATCTGTGCTTGTGTAGGTCTGGTAGTAGCAGCTGCAGAAGTGATGGTAGAAATGGCTGTATCAGCAGCGGCCCAACATTAAACAATGGATAGAACCGGAGATCTGTGGTTGTGTAGGCCTGGTAGTAGTAGGCGGCTGCAGATGTGGTAGACTGGGGGTAGCAGCGAAACGACACCAGGGTGGTGATGGTGGTAGTAGCAATTTGACAACAGCAATGAAAGCTCAAATCAGTGGCATCAGGCACAGGAGTTTTAAAAATCTCCCTGATCCATGCCTGATTCATTTTCACAAAAGTGAGTTTTTCCACGCTTTTGGCGTACAATTTTGTTTGCTTAGGGGTAACCACACCAATTACTACTCTCTCCGATGCTACATTAGAGAGTGGACTGAATAGTACACCCATAGCAAACTAGGCCAGTTCTTGCGATGTTTCATTCTGCTGACCCAGAAGTCTATGGGGTCTGGGCTCAGGGCATCTGCCAGAGAAAGGGCACAGTCCAGGTACGACTAAACCTGGTTGTTTAGGTGGGGGTGAACCTCCATTTCATAATGAGGATTTGTGTCAGGTCAGCATATTGGATATAAAACCATTGTCATCATGTTCTCCAAACCACATCGGCTGCTGTTACGTATTGGCACAGTAGCGCTGGCAGAGGTGGTGGAGTGTTGACTTAGCGGGGAGCACGATTGGCCCCCCTGGTCAGATATGCTGCTGTTAGAAAGCTGTGGCAAGTTGGCTACAAAGCTTCTCTTACTAATGAGCCAATTTTGCCGACACTTTTGATGTACGGATGCGACTTCTGATGTGATACTCAGGTCATAGGAAAATACAATTCAGTCTGAGGGAACCATGTTCACAAATCTCAGACTGCCTTATTACACCACATACAGAGCTTTATATATTGAGTAGGCAGGCTTATTAAAAGCTAACACTTAGGCCTCATGCCCACGGCTGTGACCGACTCCACCAGTGGAAAATCGCAGCAGAGTCTGTCACAGCGCCCTCCGAATACCCCATACTCACCTCCTCGAATCCGCTGTGCGCGTCCCGCCTGGTGCGCATGCGCAGGACAGCGTGTGACGCACCGGCAGTGCAGGATGACGCGGGCAGCGGTGGGCAGGGACATGTAATCACACGATATTTCTGCTGTGCTACAGAGGAAGTATAGCGTGACAGTTGGCTTCCATTGACTACAATGGAAGCCGACCGTGGGTATTCCCATGGCAATTAAAGCATGCCGTGGTTTCTTTCACGCTGCGGAATTCTGCGGTAAAATTCCGCAGCGTGAACATTGAGATATTGGGTTCAATAGAACCTAATAGCTGCGGCATAATCCTGCGGATTTCCGCTATGTGAGACCCAACCGTGGGCATTAGCCCTTATTGGTTCATCTTGTCTTTTAACTTGAGACAAAGAAACAGGAAGTATATTTTACTTTCACTTATGCCAGTTACGTACATTAAGGTACAGGAAGTCAGAGAGGGAGAGTGAGGGGACCGGTGGGGGATGTCGCTGCAATCTCAAAGTATCCAGTTACATTGTGTTCCTCAGCTAACTCTATGGGAGACTATTACATAGACAGAAAAGCAGACTGTATCTACTTTTTTAAAGAGAGGAACCTCTTTTAGACAACTACGTTTATAAATGGGAAGTTAATAAAAGGTAAAGTTAGTATGCAATATAATATGCTTCAGCCTGCTGGCCATAACAGAGAAGCAATAGCTTATAAGTCCTCGTACCACATTTAGTTCTACTTAGAATTACTTTAGTTCTTGGATCTCAGAACAACTCTTAATACAATGCTAATGAGGGACAGCAGCATTGGCATGTGTTGAAGTGTTCCAGGGTTTTTCACATACATTGTCCTTGTGTGTAATTGGACGTTCACAGAGGAAGAATTGGTGTGCCATAGCTATTATAAACCAGACGGGATGAAGATTGGCATTACACAGATTTATCTTGGCTTTCCTTTATGCACAATCTTTGTATAGGATATATTCATCTATCTCTGTGGAGCTTAGCCTGGAAACAGGACTAACATGATGGACATCAACCACAATTGGTATTCTCAGAAATGTCAGCCATGCAGATAAAGATTTGTGTGCATCAATCACCATTCCAGTGATTCAATCCAAGATTGCCATGTTTACTAAGAAGAGCATTTTATCTCCTATGTCATTTCTTCTGCTGCTCTTGTGTGTTTTGGGGTGGTCACATTTTTATAGCTGTTGATCAAATAAATGACACAGAAGGTGACATCCTGTAATTGATAATGAATGATCTATATATTATCTAAACTGGATACATAAATGTATTCCTCTCACATAGCATTTCTACAGATGGCTTGATGCTGAACATCTTTCTCCAACCCTATAAAGATTGGTCTAAATTGATTGGATTATAAAATGCTTCTTTGAATTATGAAGCCCTCTTCAATGTACATTAACTTAAACAGCCTAAGGCAGTGATGGCGAACCTTTTAGAGCCCAAGTGCCCAAACTGCAACCCAAAACCCACTTATTTATCGCAAAGTGCCAACATGTCAGGGGTCGGGACTTTTCACAACGTACGATTTTACCCCCGTCGTTCTAAAAAGGACAGGGCCGCTGCAAAATAGACCGGGTGCAGATTCTGACTGCTTTTTGGATGTGGAAATACTGCACAATGTCCTCAGTGGAAAATACTGTGGAAAATTCTGCAGCATTTCTGCATCCAAAAAGTAGTCAGAATCTGTACCCGGTCTATTTTGAAACAGCCCGCCCATTCCGCCAAATGTAAACACACCCCAGCGGTAATAGTGACACCCCCCGCCCCAGCGGTAATAGTGACCCCCCCCCCCAGCACCCCCAGCAGTAATAGTGACCCCCACCCCCCAGCAATAATAGTGACCCCCACATCACAGCGGCCCCAGCGGTGATAGTGACCCCCACAGCGGCTCCAGCTGTGATAGTGGCCCCCACCCCACAGCCGCCCCAGCGGTAATAGTGTCCCCCACCCCACAGCGATAAGTGACCCCACCCAGCGGCCCCCCCAGTGCATTAGGGACACCCCCCAGCGGCCCCCCCAGTGCATTAGGGACACCCCCCAGCGGCCCCCCCAGTGCATTAGGGACACCCCCCAGCAGGCCCCCCAGTGCATTTGGGACACCCCCCAGCGGCCCCCCAGTGCATTAGGGACACCCCCAGCGGCCCCCCAGTGCATTAGGGGTGCCCCCCCAGTGCATTAGGGACACCCTCAGCGCCCCCCCCCCTCAGTGCATTAGGGACCCCCCCAGCGGCCCCCCCAGTGCATTAGGGACACCCCCCAGCGGCCTCCCAGTGCAGCAGGGACACCCCCCAGCGGCCTCCCAGTGCAGCAGGGACACCCCCCAGCGGCCTCCCAGTGCAGCAGGGACACCCCCCAGCGGCCTCGCAGTGCAGCAGGGACACCCCCCCCAGCGGCCCCCTAGTGCATTAGGGACACCCCCCAGCGGGCCCCCCAGTGCATTTGGGACACCCCCCAGCGGCCCCCCAGTGCATTAGGGACACCCCCAGCGGCCCCCCAGTGCATTAGGGGTGCCCCCCCAGTGCATTAGGGACACCCCCAGCGCCCCCCCCCAGTGCATTAGGGACCCCCCCAGCGGCCCCCCCCAGTGCATTAGGGACACCCCCCAGCGGCCTCCCAGTGCAGCAGGGACACCCCCCAGCGGCCTCCCAGTGCAGCAGGGACACCCCCCAGCGGCCTCCCAGTGCAGCAGGGACACCCCCCAGCGGCCTCGCAGTGCAGCAGGGACACCCCCCCAGCGGCCCCCTAGTGCAGCAGTGACACCCCTCAGCGGCCCCCTAGTGCAGCAGTGACACCCCACAGTGCCCCTCCCGAGACCCCCATACTTACCTCCTCCTGGAAGCTCAGCTTCTCTTCTGGTCCCGGAATGCATATTAACTTTTTCTTACCCACTTCTGCCTCAATAGGTAATTCCCAGCAACCTGATTGGTTGAATCAACCAACCCGAACAACCAATCAGGTTGCGCCTGATTGGCCCCTGCTGGTATTCACAAGTGGTGAGCGGCCGATGGGGCGCGTGCCAGTAGGAAGGGCTCTGCGTGCCGCCTCTGGCACCCGTGCCATAGGTTCGCCATCACTGGCCTAAGGGCTCATTCACATGGGGATAAATATGGAGTGAATAGAGGCAACTGATTTCAATGGCTTTATTCAGATGTGCAGATTTTTCATACAATTTTCAGTTGCATGAAGAAATAAATCACAGTATGTCTTATTCTGGTTGGTATTCAAACTAAAATAAGTCATTGAAATCAATGTGAATGTACAGTGAATAGGCATGACACATGTTCACTGCATAGTTATGCTAGAATGTAATTGGGCTTTTTTTTTTTTTTTTTAGTGCACGCGAAAAACTCAATGTTCACGCGGAAAAATAAAAAAGCAACTAGCATGGAATATGATGTGTTTCGGTCCTTAAATACGCTGCATATTCACAAAGCACAATCTGCATACGCTTGTGTGAATAAGCCCCCGGGGATTGGAATCAATTCTCCATAATTGAATTCAGTAAAGTCCGGTAATAAAAAGACAGAGACCTTACCTGGGGCATATTTCTAGGCAATTTGTACAACAGGGCACATATAACCGCCCCCATACAATATAACGAGTCACATTAAGGAAATGCTATTTGGCCACCTAGTGTGCCCTGACCCTTGCATATTTAAGAATAACATAACAAAAAGTTAAAAGGGGGTTCCGAGGCTGCACTCCATTTTTAAAATCAAGCCAAATGAGTTTTATTTGTGTCGATATATTGGGCCCCAGGCTCATTTCAGGGTCTTCAATCTGCTGCCTGTTCCTGCCATGTGTTGTCTGTTTGCATGTTTGACTTTCGTGTGCATCACTTCCGCCCATCCTCTTCTATATAAACGGTCAGCCTTTTTTGCACTGGCATTGTAGCCATCTTTAGTTTTGTCCTCTGTGTCTTGTCCTAAGCCTTGGACTGGAAGCCGGTGGAATTGTGCATGCGCCCCCTTCAAATTCCACATCGGTTTCAAACCCTGTACTGGAAACTAGTGAAATTATGCATGCACTCCCTTCAAAGCATTATATCTGGTCCTGACCCTCCACCCTGCAGATCTGCATCTTCGTTGATATCAGTCAGCCACAGGCAGCAGTGGAAAAAGAATGAATGTTGTTGACTTCAGCAAAAGATTCAGAAACCCAATACCAATGCACCTTGTGACTGGCTGTCATACACTAAATGATCACTGCATTAGGAACACCTACTCAGTAACACGTTAATCAAGCTTTTTGGGCGATCACCGCTTACAGACATTGGGGAATAGATTCCACAAGCTGGCGAACATCCTCCATAATTAACTCGACCCATGTCTGCTGCAACAGCTTCATTAGTTGGTGCACGTTTTATGGGTAAGTGGGAGTAGATCTCACAGCCCTTTACAGTGTATACTTAAACATGTTCAATGGGGTTACAGTCTGGTGAGTTTGGGGGCCAAAGCAGTGTGGAGAATTCATTATCCTGTTTCTTCCACCACTCCCTAGTGATCCAAGCTCAATAACACGGAGCACTTGCGTAACTATAGGGGATGCGGTTCGGTTAAGGCCTCTCTTCTAATTTATTCATAGCCTAATACTATGAATAACACTAATACTATAGCCTAATACTAATACTATGAATAAAGCATTATAGTTGGGGGTGGTGTTACAGGTTTTGCATTGGAGCCCAGGAGCTTCAAGTTATGCCTCTGCGTTAAGGGTTTAAGAGAAGTTGGGGGGCCCTAAGATAAACTTTTGTACCTGGGCCCATGAGCATTTACCTACGCCCGTGACACGGAGGGATGTCCTGTTGAAAGATGGCACTGTGGTCGAGAAAGACTTCCAGGGTGTGGGTGCAGCTGGTTAGCTAACAGGTCCCTGTTGCACCCGCTGCGTCCCTAGTAACCCGGCGGCGACCAGGGTTACAGCAGCCAGGGGAGATTACTAGAACCGGGGCTCCCCTGCGCCGCGCTTCTGCAACCCGGGTGGTAAGACTGGCAGTGCGGGCACAGCGGCCCCGAGAGTTGCCGGTTCTGACAGTACCCCCCCTTCTACGGGGGGACACCGGACCCCCATGGCCAGGAGCAGGCTTGAGAGGGAAGGCCCTGTGGAACGATCGGACTAGGCGTGGCGCATGAACATCCCTGGCAGGGACCCACATCCTATCCTCAGGGCCAAACCCTCTCCAGTGGACCAGATATTGTAGCACACCTCTAACCCGTCGGGCATCAACAAGCCTTTCAACTTCATACTCCATTTTCCCCTGTACCAGAGTAGGAGAGGGCAGGTTCTGGGTGGGTAGAACTGGAGTCACGTACCTTTTTAAGCAAATTTTTATGGAAAATCTTGTGAACCCTCCAGGAGTCAGGAAGTGACAACTTATACGCCACAGGATTGATAACCTGCGAAACAGTAAATGGGCCAATGAACCGAGGAGCAAGTTTCAGGGACGGAACCTTAATTCTCAAATTCTTGGATGACAATAAAACTTGCTCCCCAACCACAAAAGGTGCCGAGAGCGTGCATCTTTTCTTAGAGCATTTAAGCAGTTTCTCTTGGGAACCCTGAAGGTTCTTACGAACCTGGGCCCAAACTGTGCACAGTTCATCAGAGGATATGTCAGCAGCCGGATTGTCCGAAACAAAAGGAGCAGAGAGCGAGAATCGGCGATGGAACCCATAATTACAAAAAAATGGTGACAATTGAGAAGACGAGTTAACATGGTTGTTAATTGCAAATTCGGCGAGAGGTAAGTAGTTGGCCCACTGAAACTGGTTATCAGAAACAAAAAGTCGCAGGTACTGGATCAGTTCTTGATTCATACGTTCCGTTTGTCCGTTAGACTCAGGATGGAAAGCGGAAGAAAAAGACAAATTAACATTTAGATTTTTACAGAAAGCTCGCCAGAAGCGAGCGACAAACTGTACCCCTCTATCTGAAACAATATCCTCAGGGATCCCATGTAGCCGACCAATCTCCTTGATGAACATTTCTGACAAAAGTTTGGCATTAGGCAGCTTGCAAAGAGGAACGAAATGTGACATTTTGGAGAAACAGTCAATTATGACCCAAATGACCGTTTTCCCCAGCGAGGACGGCAAACCAGTAATAAAATCCATAGACAGATGGGAACATGGCCTGGATGGAATGGGCAAGGGAAGAAGAGGACCCTCAGGACGTCTCCTGAGATTCTTCCCCCTTGCGCAAACCGGGCATGCGGACACAAACAACCGTACATCCCTGGCCATATGCGGCCACCAATAGACTGGATAATAACTCTTGAGTACCCCTGATACCGGGGTGACCAGCTAGGACTGAAGCATGTGTCTCCTCTAACACTTTCAATCTCAGTGACAAAGGAACAAAAAGTTGGCCTTCCAGAAGGGCTTCAGGGGCAGATTGTTGAGCAGCGTGTATAAGAGGTGAAAGGTCGGAGGAGACAGCAGCGAGAACCACCCCAGGGGAGAGAATACTCTCAGACTCAGAAGTTTCCGGGGTACCAAAACTCCTAGACAGGGCATCAGCCTTAACATTCTTAGAGCCGGGTCTATAGGTCACAACAAAATTGAACCAAGAAAAGAACAAAGCCCAGCGGGCTTGCCGAGCATTTAACCTCTTAGCGGGGTCTAAATAAGTGAGGTTTTTATGGTCTGTGAGTACCGTGATCTGATGACGAGCCCCTTCCAAAAAATGCCTCCACTCCTCAAAAGCCCACTTAATAGCCAGTAATTCCCGGTTGCCTATATCGTAGTTCCGTTCAGTAGAAGAGAACTTTCTAGAAAAATAGGCACACGGTCTAAGGTTAGTGAGTGTGGAGGGACCTTGGGACAGTACCGCTCCTACACCAAACTCCGAGGCATCTACCTCCACAACAAACGGGCAGGAAAGATCCGGTTGTACAAGGACGGGCGCTGAAGAGAAAGCCGCCTTTACGGTATCGAAGGCCATAAGGGCATCAGAAGACCAGGTACTCACATCTGCTCCCTTTCTGGTGAGGTCCATTAAAAGTTTAGCCACCACGGAGAAGTTTTTAATGAACTTGCGATAGTAATTAGCGAAGCCGAGGAAGCGTTGAAGAGCTTTCAAAGTACCTGGCCGGGCCCACTCCGTAATGGCTTTCACCTTCCCAGGATCCATCTGGATATATAAAAGAATAAAGTAGCGAGCAGCGCCAGAGATGGTTACTTGTTATTTAAAATGCATCAATGGATGCTTCTTTATTGCATTTCAGAAATCCAGTAGCGCACAACGTTTCAACCCAGCAAGGGTCTTTCTTGCTGGGTTGAAACGTTGTGCGCTACTGGATTTCTGAAATGCAATAAAGAAGCATCCATTGATGCATTTTAAATAACAAGTAACCATCTCTGGCGCTGCTTGCTACTTTATTCTTTTATATTGATGGTCTTTGAGGGCTCAAGGGAGTCGGGTCCTCTTACGTGAGCTGTTTGCGCATTTTTCTTTGCTATCTCCCGCTTTCGCGGTTGAATCCAGCGGAGTGCTGCCGCGACTTTGATGATTGGATGAAGGATCCATCTGGATGTCACATGGTGTGATGATATACCCTAAGAATATTTTTTGTACCCCGAAAACACATTTCTCGAGCTTTGCAAACAGCTTGTTATGTCTGAGTCGAGCCAACATGGTCCGAACATGTGTACGGTGGCTCGCCAAGTCGGAGGAAAAAATCAGAATGTCATCTAGATATACCACGACGAACACCCCCATGATATCCTGAAACACAGAATTCATGTACCCCTGAAAAATGGCTGGGGCGTTACATAATCCAAAAGGCATCACTAGGTATTCAAAATGACCGAGAGGCGTATTGAAGGCGGTTTTCCTCTCATCCCCTTCCCGAATGCGAATGAGATTGTAAGCTCCCCTGAGGTCAAGCTTCGAAAACCACTGGGCACCAGCGACCTGGTTGAGGTCAGGAATGCGCGGAAGAGCATACTGGTTTCTGACCGTGATTTTATTTAGCTCCCTATAATCTATACAGGGCCGGAGACCCCCATCCTTTTTCTCGACGAAGAAAAAAACGGCACCCACTGGGGATTCTGAGGGTCGGATGTGCCGCTTGGCCAAGCTTTTCTGGATCTAGTCCTTCATGGACTCTCTCTCTGGAATGCGGCCTTTAGGAAGTTTGGCCCCAGGAGCCAAATCAATTTTACAATCCCATTCCCTATGAGGGGGCAGAGCTTCAGACAATTGCTTAGAGAAAACATCCGAAAACTCGGAGAGGTAATCTGGTAGGGAAATCCCCTCGCAGGTGAAGATACCCACCTCAACCAGACATAGGTGATTCACACAGCGGGGACCCCACTCTACCAGTTCCAACGTGTCCCAATTAACTACAGGATTGTGCTCCCGGAGTCAGGGAAGACCCAAGACGACGTCCACAGACAAGTCTCTCATCACAAGAAATATGCAGGACTCAATATGTAGGGCTTCTACTGTAAACCTTACCTCCGGGGTAACCAGATTAACTAGACCTGCCTGCAATGGAGTGGAATCCACTCCTGAAACCAAAATTGGGGTCTCTAAGCATAACAAAACCCCAGACAGTTGAGCCACAAAATTAAAATTAACAAAATTTGCAGCAGCCCCAGAATCAACGAAGGCTTGCCCAGTACGGTAGAAAGAATGGAATTCTAGGGTGCAGGGCAATAACATCTTGGACATCACAGGGAGTACCTTAGCTCCTAGACAGTCCTCCCGACAACTGCCTAGGAGCGGAAGTTTTCCTCCCGCGGCTTCTTATTGCAGGTCGCAATGCGGTGACCCGGCTCCCCACAGTAGAGACAGAGATTCTTCTTTAGGCGATATTCCCGTCATTGCTTAGGGTTCATGGCTCCCAGCTCCATGGGCTCTGTGGTGGGAGGTGATAAAGTCGGGTTATTAGAAGAAGTGGATGTGGGGAGTGGACTGGTCCGAGTGGAGTGTCTGGCCCTCAAACGTCAGTCGGCCCGAATAGCCAGCGACATGGCTTGCTCCAAGGTTCTAGGCTCCGGGTGGGCCACGAGTAGGTCCTTAAGACCCTCAGACAGACCGGCCAAAAATAAAACCTTTAAGGTGGCATCATTCCACCCGGATTCAGTACGATGTTGGCGGAATTGGGAACAGTAGTCTTCCACCATCTTGCAACCCTTGCGCAGGGCTAGAAGTTTAGAAACTGCGTAGCCAGCCCGGTCGGGTTCGTCATAAATTTGGCCCAAGGCGGAAAAAAAGGCGTCAAGGGACAGTTGGGTGGGAGAGCCAGCAGGTAACGAGTAGGCCCAATTTTGGGGCTCTCCCCTCAGGCGGGTAATTACTATTCCCACTTTCTGGTATTCAGTATCGGAGGAGTGGGGTCAGAGGTCAAAGTAGAGCTTGCAGCTCTCTCTGAATGCGAAAAACTGACTTCTCTCCCCAGAGAAGCAATCAGGAAGCGTAGCCCGAGGTTCTGACACCGTTCCTGGGGCAGAAGGGGGCTGCATGGAACCCGCAGCCACCACTTGTTCCTGTAGCTGCAAGCGGGTGGTTAGGTCCTGGGCAAGGTTCGTAAGGACCTGGACCTGGTTTGCTAAAGCTGCCACGGCCTCCATTGAGGGGTTCAAAGTTGCCGGTCGGATACAAGGGTCTGACCTTCCTTCGGCCAGTGTTACTGTCAGGACAGGGTCCGGGATAATGGAAGTCCCTGAGAAAACCCGCAGCCCCTGTCCCTGCCTTCTTGCCCCCCTGGGCTTACCCCAGTCTGACAACTGGGCGGAGGTCCCTACACTCACTAGGGAAGCGGGACACGGGAAAGACAAACAGACACTGGAGACAACAAACAGTAGAATGGTCAGACTATCCGGGTCGGCAACAGGAGGGTACGCGGTACAGAGGGGTAAGGCAAAACGAAGTCAAGTCCAAAAGCAGAAGTCAGAAAGCCGGGGTCACAACAGGAGTTAAAACAATATGCGGGTGCAGCTGGAAGACCAAACTAACACTGGCAATGCTGGAAGGAAACAGAGACATTTAAATGCTGTCAGAACTCCCACCCTGACAGCAGCAGGACCCAATCAAGGAGACTCTGGGAACACCACCCCCAGCTGGCTGAGCAGATGGATGCCAAGGAAGCACGCCTGGTAGTCATGGAGATGGGGACGCGCGGGGCGGCACCCGCTGCGTCCCTAGTATCCCGGCGGCGACCAGGGTTACAGCGGTTAGGGGAGATCACTAGAACCGGGGCTCCCCTGCGCCGCACTTCTGCAACCCGGGTGGTAAGACTGGCAGTGCGGGCACAGCGACCCTGAGAGTTGCCAGTTCTGACACCAGTATTATGGTATGATTACTTATGGTCCTAGGCCATGCCAGGATAATGATCCCCAGATGATGACACCACCGCCATTATCTTATTGAACACCAGTGGTACACGCCAGATGTGGACCCGGCCATCCATATGGTTCAGCAGGAATCAGGACTTGTCACACCGGATAAGACAACGTTGGCGATGACACAGGATCTTTAGGGGTACCTTTGTGGGTCTTTGTCTGTTGAACCCCAATTGATGCAAGGTACGCTGCATGATCATTGTGAAAATCTGTCTACCTTCCTCAATGTTGTACTGCTGAATCAGTTGGTCCACAGTGCTATGTCCTGAAATACCAGAGGTGCCACCTGACTGTTGCTCCTAGGATAAACCACACGTGACCTGCCACTGTGTGAACTTCTGTGGGATGTCTGTCTATGGTTCAACCAGTCTTGGTACACTCTTGATACGGTGGTTTGGGAACAGCCAACAAGTGTGATTGTTTCAGAAATACCTGCACCACACACCTCTGGGCACCAATCTGCTTGCGGTCAAGGTAACTCAAGTTACTATGTTTACCCAAGACTTCCAAATATTGTCTTCTACTGCACAGATCAGATTATCTGTCAGCAAATCGTGGCCTTCCTATCCGTTTGTACAACATTACTGATCACAAAATGTCACGCACCAGCCGGTCCTAATGCAATGATCCTTCAGTGTAGACATATATCTTGGTGAGTGAAATAACAAAATTGAATTGTAGAGCTATTAATCTACCATCTGATCGTAGAAAAGTAAGAATAGTCCCGGAAAACCCCTTTAAGCACTAATGTTAAAATTTTGTCAGCATTCATTTATAATTCAGTACTCAGACCAGACACATATCCTGGCAAGTGAAATAATAAAAATGAATTGTAGAGCTATTAATCTGACATGTTTAACTGATTGTAGAATATGGGGATAGTCTTGGAAAACCCCTTTAAGCACTGATGTTAAAAAAAAATTCTGTATTTTATTTATAATTTAGAACTCGAACCAGACCCTAGGCTTTTCCACTGAGTTCATTCAGACTCCACATCAGAGCAGACCCACATGTTCATTCAGACCCAAAAATTAATTCTAAACCACACGCTGATATACTTACAGTACTACTTTGATGCCCTCCTTTATGCTTGATTTTTGAGTGCTTCCTCACTCAAGATCCAGATATCTGTCAACGTCAGATCCTTTATAGTAACATAGTGTGTATGGCTGGAAAACGTTCACCGATTACCCGGCATTGTGGATCCAAAGGAAGGCAAAAAACCCCAATGAGGTAGAAGTTAATTTTGTGCCATCCGCTGCATAGAAGATCGATATACTGGCCAGTGACAGGATCTTATGTATGCTGCATAGAATATCTTGATACTAGCTAGTAACAGGACCTTGTGTGCTGGGCTAGACCCCTTTGAGCCATGAGCTCCATAGTAGCCACACTCTACTTCTCGGAGCACAAGGAACCAGCTCTCTTCTGAGCAGCTGTTCAGAATCGATGAAAGCTGAGTTTGTAGAGCCCCTTTCCACTCAATAACTACTGCCTCAGCTGGTCGTTTGCCCCTCCCAGTGGTAGAGATGGCTCCAGCTAACACTACCCCTCTTAACCCATTAAGGACCAGGTGCAGTAAATATACGGTGCCTGGTCCTGGGCTTAAAGCACCACCGATAGTAAAATTACGGCGGCGCTTTAAGCCTCCTGCTTCTGCAATAAATTAGAGCAGGAACGGGTTATCAGCTGTTAGTGACAGCTGATAACCAGGAGGAGAAGGCAGGAGGGGTTTTTAACCCTTCTTGCCTTTCCTTTCCCTAGTACACAGTGCTCAATGAGCACTGTGTACTAGAAAGTGAAAGCAGAACTGTAGCTTTCACTACGGGAGGCAGGGGGTCATGTGACCTCCGAGGTTATCTGATACAGCAGAGCTGGAGGGTCAAACTAGACCAGTGACTAATGTCACTACAGGGGTTGCTTTCCCCTGTAACTGGGGCTTCTATGGATGCCCCAGCTACAGTGGGAAAGTGTCAAATAATAAAAAAGTGAATGTCATCAAGAGGTCTTATATGATGTCATGGGGGACATAGATAGTAAAAAAAAACATAATTACATACATCAGTAAAACAAAATTACAGAATAAAACAACAATATATACATAAGAAAGAAAATAACAGAAAACCGGCGCCAACCAAAACCATCGCCGTATGCGCCCTGTAAACCAAAACCATACATGCTATATATATCAGAATGTCCGAAACAAATAGAGGAACCCATTCCCATACTTTATTTTAGCATAAATACGCTAAATAAAAAAAACATAAATGTTAAAATAATTTTTTTTAGCATTTTACCTCCGATGAAACTAAAAAACGGGGAAAAAAGTCAGTGAAAAATATATTTAAAAAATCACCCTATATGTCATGGGAAAAAAAAACGCAGTAAAAATTATTTTGGTAGCTAAAGGTAACAAAATAGGGCAGCAAAACCGCCACATGAGTAAAATCTAGAGATGAGCGAGCACCAAAATGCTCGGGTGCTCGTTACTCGGGACGAAATTATCGCGATGCTCGAGGGTTCGTTTCGAATAACGAACCCCATTGAAGTCAATGGGCGACCCGAGCATTTTTGTATATCGCCAATGCTCGCTAAGGTTTTCATTTGTGAAAATCTGGGCAATTCAAGAAAGTGATGGGAACGACACAGAAACGGATAGGGCAGGCGAGGGGCTACATGTTGGGCTGCATCTTAAGTTCCCAGGTCCCACTATTAAGCCACAATAGCGGCAAGAGTGGCCCCCCCCCTCCCAACAACTTTTACTTCTGAAAAGCCCTCATTAGCAATGCATACCTTAGCTAAGCACCACACTACCTCCAACAAAGCACAATCACTGCCTGCATGACACTCCGCTGCCACTTCTCCTGGGTTACAAGCTGCCCAACCCCCCCCCCCACGACCCAGTGTCCACAGCGCACACCAAACTGTCCCTGCCCAGCCTTCAGCTTCCCTCATGCCATGCCACCCTCATGTCTATTTATAAGTGCGTCTGCCAGAGGAAAAGCAGGCACACACTGCAGAGGGTTGACACGGCTAGGCAGCGACCCTCTTTAAAAGGGGCAGGGCGATAGTCCACAATGCTGTACAGAAGCAATGAGAAATATAATCCTGTGCCACCGCCATCAGGAGCTGCACATGTGGGCATAGCAATGGGGAACCTATGTGCCACACACTATTCATTCTGTCAAGGTGTCTGCATGCCCCAGTCAGACCGCGGTTTTTTATAAATAGTCACAGGCAGGTACAACTCCGCAATGGGAATTCCGTGTGCACCCACAGCATGGGTGGCTCCCTGGAACCCACGGGCGGTACATAAATGTATCCCATTGCAGTGCCCAAGACAGCTGATGTAACGTCAGCTGTAATGCAGGTGGGCTAAAAATTAATTTGATTACACTGTAGGCGAGGGCCCCCAAAAATTGGTGTACCAACAGTACTAATGTACCTGAGAAAAATTGCCCATGCCCAACCAAGAGGGCAGGTGAAATCCATTAATCGCTTTGGTTAATGTGGCTAAATTGGTAACTAGGTCTGGAGGCAGCCCAGTTAAAATAAAAATTGGTAGAGGTGAAAGTTTCAACGCTTTAATGAGCATTGAAACGTATAAAAATTGTTTACAAAAATTATATGACTGAGCCTTGTGGGCCTAAGAAAAATTGCCCGTTCGGCGTGATTATGTGAGGTTTCAGGAGGAGGAGCAGAAGGAGGAGGAGGAATATTATACACAGATTGATGAAGCAAAAAGGTCCCCGTTTTTGATGGGGATAGAGAACGATGTTTCCATCCGCGGGTGCAGCCTACATATTGCTTAGGTATCGCTGCTGTCCGCTGGTGGAGAAGAGAAGTCTGGGGAAATCCAGGCTTTGTTCATCTTGATGAGTGTAAGCCTGTCGGCACTGTCGGTTGACAGGCGGGTACGCTTATCTGTGATGATTTCCCCAGCCGCACTAAACACCCTCTCTGACAAGACGCTAGCCGCAGGACAAGCAAGCACCTCCAGGGCATACAGTGCAAGTTCAGGCCACGTGTCCAGCTTCGACACCCAGTAGTTGTAGGGGGCAGAGGCGTCACGGAGGACGGTCGTGCGATCGGCTACGTACTCCCTCACCATCCTTTTACAGTGCTCCCGCCGACTCAGCCTTGACTGGGGAGCGGTGACACAGTCTTGCTGGGGAGCCATAAAGCTGTCAAGGGCCTTAGAGAGTGTTCCCCTGCCTGTGCTGTACATGCTGCCTGATCTCCACGCCTCCCCTGCTACTTGGCCCTCGGAACTGCGCCTTCGGCCACTAGCGCTGTTGGATGGGAATTTTACCATCAGTTTGTCCGCCAGGGTCCTGTGGTATAGCATCACTCTCGAACCCCTTTCCTCTTCGGGTATGAGAGTGGAAAGGTTCTCCTTATACCGTGGGTCAAGCAGTGTGTACACCCAGTAATCCGTAGTGGCCAGAATGCGTGTAACGCGAGGGTCACGAGAAAGGCATCCTAACATGAAGTCAGCCATGTGTGCCAGGGTACCTGTACGCAACACATGGCTGTCATCACTAGGAAGATCACTTTCAGGATCCTCCTCCTCCTCCTCCTCCTCAGGCCATACGCTGAAAGGATGACAGGCAAGCAGCATGTGTACCCTCAGCAGTGGGCCAAGCTGTCTCTTCCCCCTCCTCCTCATCCTCCTCATGCTCCTCCTCCTCCTCCTCCTCAACGCGCTGAGATATAGACAGGAGGGTGCTCTGACTATCCAGCGACATACTGTCTTCCCCCGGCTCTGTTTCTGAGCGCAAAGCGTCTGCCTTTATGCATTGCAGGGAACTTCTCAAGAGGCATAGCAGAGGAATGGTGACGCTAATGATTGCAGCATCGCCGCTCACCATCTGGGTAGACTCCTCAAAGTTTCCAAGGACCTGGCAGATGTCTGCCAACCAGGCCCACTCTTCTGTAAATAATTGAAGAGGCTGACTCCCACTGCGCCGCCCATGTTGGAGTTGGTATTCCACTATAGCTCTACGCTGCTCATAGAGCCTGGCCAACATGTGGAGCGTAGAGTTCCACCGTGTGGGCACGTCGCACAGCAGTCGGTGCACTGGCAGATGAAACCGATGTTACAGGGTGCGCAGGTGGCAGCGTCCGTGTGGGACTTGCGGAAATGTGCGCAGAGCCGGCGCACCTTTCCGAGCAGGTCTGACAAGCGTGGGTAGCTTTTCAGAAAGCGCTGAACCACCAAATTAAAGACGTGGGCCAGGCATGGCACGTGCGTGAGGCTGCCGAGCTGCAGAGCCGCCACCAGGTTACGGCCGTTGTCACACACGACCATGCCCGGTTGGAGGCTCAGCGGCGCAAGCCAGTGGTCGGTCTGCTCTGTCAGACCCTGCAGCAGTTCGTGGGCCATGTGCCTCTTCTCTTCTAAGCTGAGTAGTTTCAGCACGGCCTGCTGACGCTTGCCCACCGCTGTGCTGCCACGCCGCGCGACACCGACTGCTGGCGACGTGCTGCTGCTGACACATCTTGATTGTGAGACAGAGGTTGCGTTGGAGGATTTAACAGCCCAGACAGAGCCAGGAAATAATTTTGCGCAAGCCTGCTGTAACACTTAGCTGGCTGCGTATAAATTTGGAGAAGTAATACACCCAGCAGAGACCCAGAACACTGAGGACAGTCACAGGCAGCCCAAATAGATTTTTTTCCCCAAATGTTTTTGCAAAGGCCCACTGCCTATATTCAATCAATATGTCTTCTGTCCCTGCCTAACCACCACTTCTGGCCCTGGAGTATTACTGCAGGGCGCAATGCTCTGCACGGCCGATATACCAAAAAAAAAAAAAAAAGTGCAACACTGCAAAAAGCAGCCTCCACAGTACTGCACACGGTTAGATGTGGCCCTAAGAAGGACCGTTGGGGTTCTTGAAGCCTAAAATACTAACACTCTCCCTATAGCAGCTCCGGCACCAGCAGCACTTTCCCTGAACTATGTCAGAATGCATCTGTGGCGAGGCGCGGGAGGGGCCGATTTATATACTCGGGTGACACCTGATCTCGCCAGCCACTCACTGCAGGGGGGTGGTATAGGGCTTGAATGTCGCAGGGGGAAGTTGTAATGCCTTCCCTGTCTTTCTATTGGCCAGAAATGCGCGCTAACGTCTCAGAGATGAAAGTGAAAGTAACCCGAACATCGTGTGGTACTCGTCACGAGTAACGAGCATCTCGAACACGCTAATACTCGAACGAGTATCAAGCTCAGACGAGTACGTTCGCTCATCTCTAGTAAAATCCCTAAAGTGCCTGGTCCTTAATGGGTTAAGTTAAAAAATTGATGTAAATGTATTCAGATTTTATGTACATTTTTTCAGCAATTCATATTATGAGTAAAGTTTTCTCTTGTGCTGTTGACTGTTGCGTACTTATTTACAATTATTTCAGACCAAATGTCAAATGCTTCTTAGATTTTTATGCGCTCTTTTGCCAAGAGAACCGGAAATTAAAAAGACAATTATAAAAGTTACCTTCATGTTCATTAAAAGAGAAATATTCAGCCCAGTTCACAGAGCTCATTTCTATAATATGTAAACATGTTCCATATCGCTGAGTTTCTCATCAAAAGTTTTGATTTTTCTACCCAATTTCAGATTTGCTTTTGAGGATTCGCTGTAAAATGTTCTTTCTGGCGTTAATGAGACTTTTGCAGTAACCTCCTGAGCGGCATTGATTATCTTCCTGATGCGTTAGTCAGTGTTCCCGATGGATAAACATGGGGACAAACCTCATCATCAAAGAGCAAGTGTCTAGAAGCACGTAGCCCCGAGAAGCTTCATTAATCCTAAATGCAACTCCTACAATCCTACTACCTGTAGTTAAAAGAGGGCTTTTATAGTTCCGTCCCTGCGCTGCTTCCAAAGGTTTAATGTAAGGCTATGCCAGGTAGAGGAGCCAAGTGGATATCTGTGATACCAAGAACAACCTTGTTGCACATCTATGTTGTAGAAACAATTTTGGTACATGATATTTGACAGTTTTTATTCTCATTTGCATTGCTTTTAAACACTGCTGCCCCGGCAAGCAGAACAGAGTCCGGAACAATCCAGAGTCTTAAAAAAGTAACTTGATTGGCAATAAATGAATGTATTTTCCTATCATGAGGTCTTCTAAAACAGGATTTCGAAAACTCAATACAACATAAGTGAGCTGTAGAGTCATGTCATAAAGAGCATCAAATTAATCCCATAAGGGCTCACACTCACTGGCGTTTTTTTTTCTCTTGCACTGTGAGAGTGAGTGAAAACACTCGCCTCGCAGCGCAAGAAAAAAGCTGTGATATCGCCAGTGTTTGCAATGGGGCCAGCGGCAGCAGCGCTAGTCCCATTGAAAACATAAAGAGAATACCACAGATTTCTGTCACAGCTGTGGCAGAAGTCCATCATGCCATCCTATTGCTTTCAATGGGGTCGGCGCTGCTGCCGGCCCCATTGAAAGCAGTGGTTTTGTGGCAACCCCTGCAGCATGATTTTCAGGGAAGGGCTTGAAATACAAGCCCTTCCCTGAAAATCATCCCTAGCTGCTTAAAAAAACAAAACAAAAAAACTTTACTTACCTCTCTGCCGCTTGGACGCATCCTCCGGCTGGCTCCACTGCACTGCTGTCCAGCACTTTCAGCAGGCTGGGGTTTAAAAATCCCCACCTCCTGAAAGGGCTGTGCTGATTGGCTGAGCGCTCAGCCAAGCGCTGGCTGTAATTGGCTGAGCGCTCAGCCAATCAGCACAGCCCTTTGAGGAGGCAGGGATTTTTAAACCCCCGCCTGCTGAAAGTGCTGGACAGTAGTGCAGGAGAGCGAAACGGAGGACACAGCAGAGAGGTGAGTAAAGTTTTTTTTTGTTTGTTTTTTTGTTTTAACCATCTAGGGATGATTTTCAGGGAAGGGCTTATATCTCAAGCCCTTCCCCGAAAATCATGCTGCAGAGGTTGCCACAAAACCATTGCTTTCAATGTGGCCGGCAGCGGTGCCGACCGCATTGACAGCAATGGGATTGCATGCTGGACTTCTGCCACAGCTGTCAGAGCTGTGGCTGAGGATTCCTTCATCTGTGACAGCTGCGGCAGATGTCCGCGATATTCTCCCTATGTTTTCAATGGGGCTAGCCGCTGGCCCCATTGAAGACACTGCAATATCACAGCGTTTTTCTTGCACGGCGAGTGTTTTCACTCACTCTCGCAGCGCAAGAGAAAAAAAAAACGCCAGTGGGTGTGAGCCCTAACAGTCATATAAAAATGGAAAAACACTCCTAAAAGTCACTTTTTTAAATTGTAGATTACGAATTTTGGTGAATTTTGACCCCTTAGGGTGCATTCAGACGACCATATATCGGCTGGGTTTTCACGCCCAGCCGATATACGGCGTCTCTCTCTGCAGGGGGAGGAGGCTGGAAGATCCGGGAGCAGTGCTCTGAGCTCCCGCCCCCCTCTCTGCCTCCTCTCCACCCCCCTGCACTATTTTCAATGAGGAGAGGCAGGACAGGGGTGGAGCTAATTCCCAGAACTTAGCCACACCCCTGGCCCGCCTCCTCTCATTGCAAATAGTGCAGAGGGGTGGAGAGGAGGTTAGGAGCTCAGAGCACTGCTCCCGACTCTTCCAGCCTCCTCCTCCTACAGAGAGGGACGCCATATATCGGCCGAGCGTGAAAACCCAGCCGATATACGGTCGTCTGAATGCACCCTTCGGCTGGTGTCAGATGGGCATAAGCACATTTATGCTGCGCAATGTGCATTGCATATTTGCATGTTCATGTTTTGCTGTATTTGTGGCTGCGCAAATCTGGCACAATTGCACACATAAAAAAACATACAACCATGCTGCCAATAACTGAAATGAGTAATTAAGTTCATTGGTTCAGTATGTGGTGTGCAGGAAAATAAAGCATGCTGTGTTTTTTTGGAAACTGGGTGGGGTTGGTGGGTTCATGTATTTAATGTATGCACAAAATACACTTATGTGAACAAACCCATTGAGGTACGTTTATAGAGGAGCAATTTCAGGTACAGATATTGTATGAAATAACTTTTCTTAATTTTTTTTGCTGGAGGACAGTGGTAAAAACAATTTCAGCATTATTTTGAGGGGGGATCTAATTTTGTGGTGTTCACCATGTGATATAGATTGACTTTATTTTATGAGTTTTTACTATTACGACACACCAAATTTATGTTTGAAGACTGTATGCAGGCTTTTTCATAGGATGACTTCTAGTTTTTATTGGTACCATTTTTGAGTAGCATAGAAAACTTTTTGATTACTTTTTATTGCTTTGGTGAAGTGTGATACACCAATGAAATTGCTATTTTAACGTTTTTGGGGGGGGGGTGCAAAATTTACAGTGCTAGATGAATAATATAATATTTTATAGTAAGGCCTCATGTCCACAGGCGAGGACCATGCGTAACTGTCCAGGTCTTCCTTTTTCTTTACTGCGGATGTGTGCAGAAGCGCAGCGTTTTTATTTATTTTTTTTCAAACTCGCGCTTTCCCGCAGAATCCGCGTCTCGTCCGCATTGTCACTTGTGGACCGGACGGCTTTCATTGACT
This sequence comes from Eleutherodactylus coqui, assembly GCF_035609145.1. Lineage (NCBI taxonomy): Eukaryota > Metazoa > Chordata > Amphibia > Anura > Eleutherodactylidae > Eleutherodactylus > Eleutherodactylus coqui. The sequence goes on from NC_089841.1 coordinate 98,129,374, forward strand.
TCAATGGCAGCCGTCCAATGCGGGAGCCGCACTGAAATGGAGCAAGCTGCGATTTGATTTCCGCAAATCTGCATGTTTTAATTCAGCTGTGGACGCCCATGTTCCCCTATGGGCAACTTGAACTTTGGATTGTCCATGCGGGTGCCCCGTGCGGATTCCGCAATTCAAATCCGCATGGACATTGGGCCTAAGGGCTCATGTCCACGGGGAAAATCAGGCCCGCTACGGATTCTCCATGGAGAATCTGCAGCGGGTCCCTCCTGCCCCGCGGACATGAGCGCTGAAAATAGGAATAAATCAGAATTAACTTACCTCTCACACGCTCCGGATACTTCCTTCGCTGCGGCGTCATCTTCTCTCGTCGCGGCCGGATCTTCTTTCTTCGGCTCGGCGGATGTGCGTGATGACGTCGGTGACGTGCCCCGCGCATGCGCTGGGCCGAAGCAAAATGATCCGGCCGCGACTGAGAGAAGATGGCGCCGCAGCGAAGAGAAGAACCGGAGCGGGTGAGTAAAATCTGATTTGTGTGTCCCGCGGATCCGGACGGCTTCCATAGGCTTCAATAGAAGCCTGCGGGAGCCGTCCCCGCGGGAGACCCGCATGAAAATGGAGCATGGTCCAGATTTTTTCATGCTCCATTTTTTTTAAAATCCCTTTTATTGACCATCCGCGGGTATTTATCTACCCCGCGGGTGGTCAATGCATCCCTATGGGGTGCGGATCCGCGTGCAGGAGAAGAGTTAAAATCCGCTGCGGATTTTAATTCTTATTTTGCCCGTGGACATGAGCCCTAAAGGTTGTTGTGGATGTTGTAACACCAATTATGTGTAGTTTTTGTTTTTTATTTCAATATTTAAAGCATCGTGTAAGGGGGGGGGGGGGGGGGACATAAAAAAGTGTTCTGTGCAGACCTTTAGATGGTAAACGCCTGCGGGATTTAACAGCATAGAGGAGTGATTAGATGATCTCCTCACTGCTTTTGTGAGATTAATATCACAAGCAGGATTTGACTAAAAAGTAGGCACCTGTATGTAGATAACATAGGATAAGTAATTAGCTTTACTAATTACTCCCCGTCTTGCAATACGACCTCTGCACAGGTCAGAGAACATGTCTAGAACAGTCTTCCATAAAAGTCAATGGGTCAGTGGCCCTCCATTGTGTGAATGGCCCATGAAGCTGCTGTAAAGTATATCTCTATGTGCTGTTAAATGTAGCTCAGGAAAGATGGCTGCCCCACAGTCTTATATAGACAACAGCGGGAAAAAAAATGATACAATCACAAAATAAAAACGGTTAGAAAATGAAAATATAACCTTATCCGGTTTTAATTAAGAAAGCAAATTTGGGTTCTCTAATCCCTTTAACTTCAAGTGGAGGGGAAAAATTCAATGTGTATCCCTTAAAAACAGCACCAGTGTAATAAATATGTTCAAAAGGTAATTTTTCTGATGTGGCATTCCTTTAAAACATGCCTTTTCTGCTAACACCTAACTTGTGAATGTCCAAAATTTCTGGACAAATTAAGCCGTTCTTCTGTCCATCTGGGCTCCTCTCCATTCAAAGTGGTACAATTTTTAGTTTAAATTGGAGTGTCATTATTGGGCCTTATATCACAGGAACAGAGGCAGTATACAGTGTAAAGGACTTGTTACTGACTGTGCTATCGTAGCAGAAGGGAAATACGTAGAGCTAATGTAGAGCACGTGATATCATTTCTGTATAATACAACCACTAGAGATGAGCGAGCACCAAAATGCTCGGGTGCTCGTTAGTCGGGACGAACTTTTCGCGATGCTCGAGGGTTCGTTCCGAGTAACGAACCCCATTGAAGTCAATGGGCGACCCGAGCATTTTTGTATATCGCCGATGCTTGCTAAGGTTTCCATTTGTGAAAATCTGGGCAATTCAAGAAAGTGATGGGAACGACACAGAAACGGATAGGGCAGGCGAGGGGCTACATGTTGGGCTGCATCTCAAGTTCCCAGGTCCCACTATTAAGCCACAATAGCGGCAAGAGTGCCCCGCCCCCCCCCCCTCCCGCACTGTCAGCATAAAGATCGTTCTCCTCTTCCACAGCTGTAACAGCTGTGGCAAAGAAGAACGATGTTAGCCCATTGAATTCAATGGAGCCGGCAATACAGCAGGTTCCACTGAAAGCAATGGGCTGCTGGACAGCGCTGGATGAATTGTCGGGAAGGGCTTAAATATATAAGCCCTTCCCTGCAATTCATCCAGAAATGTGTAAAAATAAAAATATATACCGTATATACCGGCGTATAAGACGACCCCCCAACTGTCACCTTATACGCCGGGAATACAGCGGAGCAAAGAATAAAAATCATTACTCACTTCCCCCGGCGTTCTGCGGTGCTGCTGCAGGCTGTCGCTCCCTCCTGGTCCCCGGCAGAGCATTGCTTTCTGGACGCAGAGCTTGAAATCCCCGCCTCCAGAAAACACACGTGCCTTCAGCCAATCACAGCCATTCAATGACATCATTGTGACAGTTGGGGGGTCGTCTTATACGCCCCGTCGCCTTATACGCCGGTATATACGGTATATATTTTTATTGTAACACATTTCTGGATGAATTGCAGGGAAGGGCTTATATATTTAAGCCCTTCCCGACAATTCATCCCGCGATCGCCGGCAGCCCATTGCTTTCAGTGGAACCGGCTGTATTGCCGGCTCCATTGAATTCAATGGGCAAACATCGTTCTTCTCTGCCACAGCTGTTACAGCTGTGGCAGAGAAGAATGATTTGTCTTCTATATGTTCTCAATGGGGTTGGCGCTGCTGCCGCCGGCCCCATTGAGCGCATATAGAGAAGAGAACAGGAATCGCAGATCGCAGATAGGTGCGATCTGCGATTTCTATGGCCTAAGAAGGACCGTTGGGGTTCTTGAAGCCTAAAATCACTCCTAACGCTCTCCCTATAGCAGCTCCGGCATCAGCAGCACTTTCCCTGAACTATGTCAGAATGCATCTGTGGCGAGCCGCGGGAGGGGCAGATTTTAATACTCGGGTGACACCTAATCTCGCCAGCCACTCACTGCAGGGGGGTGGTATAGGGCTTGAACGTCGCAGAGGGAAGTTGTAATGCCTTCCCTGTCTTTCTATTGGCCAGAAAAGCGCGCAAATTTCTCAGGGAACAAAATGAAAGTGACTCGAACATCGCGTGGTACTCGTCACGAGTAACGAGCATCTCGAACACCCTAATACTCGAACGAGTATCAAGCTCGGACGAGTATGCTCGCTCATCTCTAATAACCACTTGATATTTTGAGTATTTCCGTTTTAGTTATTGTTGTAGGGGGGGGAGATCGTACAAGAGGTATATTTTTTGCGTTTTTGCTTTGCTGCTATATTATATATAGGCAAAATAAAGCATGATAGCACTGGTGCGTGACTGTCACCAACTTCAGGACCCCAAGATTTTTGCTGACTGGGTATAAGTGTTTAAGAAAAAAATAACTAAAATAATGTGCAATGATCTTCGATGTACTTTGTGTCTAATGCTCTTCTATACATAGTTGGCTCTGTCCTCCCTATGCAGAAATCATTGTTAATCTCACAATCGTATAAGTCACCAGCTGTGCCTTATTTATTGCATGGAGGCTGATTATTCCTGACCTTTCTCGCTGACGACCTATAATTTCACCTTCGGTTCTTCATTTTTCATTAATGAATAATTTACATGTTTTATCATTCCTTATTTTCCTTATTCCAGTATTATTTATCTATTTAATAACAAGTAACTAGAAATTGCTGTAAAGATGGGACTGCTTCACCGGTAGCATTTGATGTAATGACTAAGAGGCATATAGAAATCATATCATATATTCTTTTATTTGTCTCCTGCAGTGAAACCATCATGTTTCTCCATGAAATCTTTCACCAGGGTCTGAAAGCAAGAATTACTAATTGGCCTACTTTAATTTTAGGTATGTGAAATGTGTTATGCAATCCTGTTAATATGTAAATTAGATAATACAAGTTGAATGGCTACTATGTAGATTTATGGGACATGTGCACAATTGTCTTAAAGGGGCACAGCCTTTTCAGACAACTTATGCTCATCTAATAGCCTGTGTGTGTGTGTCATCAATCTTGTAGTATACTTTTTTCATTTTCTCTTGTTAAAGCAAGGCTGAAGTGGCTGCCACAAAGTGTCTCCCTTCCAGCTGCTTTGTAGTCCACTACCTGTTGTTAGGTTTTGAGCTTCTGTAGTTACTGGGATAATGGGGATGTTTTCTTAGCTGCAGGGGTGGGGCTATTTTCATAGGCTACCCACGTGCACTCACAGGCTGACAGATCTGCAGACACTGTGTTTGCAATCTCCACATTATTTACGTCTCCTGCTGTTACAACCTGTGTGTGCACATTAGTTTTGGCCAGAATGTCTCAGCATGCCTGACTCCTACAATACTGCCTCTCTGCTAATTGGACCAGAGCAATGTAATGTGGACAGTAAGGGAAAGGAAGTATAACACCTTTAAATACTGGGCAGCAGAAAATGAGGAAGACCACCTGAAAATCAAAATTCTAGAAACATGAAACAGGATTCAAACAGCGGTAAATGAGAGGGTAAGGAGAGCCTGTTAGTGTCGAAAACTTGTTCAAAACTCTGGTACACTTAAAGATTCTTGCTTCATTTTAAAATATGTCTTGTGCTGGCTGAGATTGCCTACCGGTAATTTTTGCCACTGAATTATATATCACTGATTCTTCTCTTAATGACCAAACTGTTGCTGAAAATGAAGTATTAGAGGAAATTAATTCTTCAAGTAGCAGTTTGATGTTTTCTCAAGTGATGCAGTTTCCATTTCACCAAGACACTTGGCTATTAATTTTATAATTATAGCTTTGCTAATCCACTTTTATTAAGGCGATGCTATTTTCCCCACTTAATATTTAAAACCTAATCGGATAATACTATCTCGCATTTGTTCTAAAATAAAAAAAGTAAGCAAAGCTATCTTTTGTTATATGTTAAAAGGGACTAATAAACAAGTAAAGCCAATATAGGTATAAATATATTAAGATATAACTAAATTCATGAAAAAATGGGGTGTGACTTAAATGCAACAAGAAAACTAAGCTCATCAATAGATGGTGTAAAGTTAGAAAAAAGTGTCAAAGTTCTCTTCCAGCATGAGCCATTGTGATAAATGTTGTGCATTTTAGACAGCCTTATCTAACTTTGTACTGGGTAACTTTTAACCCTTTCCAATCCACTGTCTGACCTCTGAAGACATTATGATTTAAGGCTGTACAGCTCCGATGTTGGAAGACATCCGTTTGGGTTCTCTTACTGTATATTGCCAGCCTCTCTGCAGTCGGAGCCTATCCAACGTGTCACCTCATGCAGTACTGCCTTTAGCCAGCAGATAGCGCCATTCTATAACGGCAGAAAAAGAGTAAGCCCCCTAGGAAAACCAGGATACAAAGTGGATTGGAAAGGGTTAAACAGGTTTAGTAAATCTGCCCAAGAGTCTTGCAACAGAATACAAACATGTAGTGTAAACCTAACCTAACACAGTCCCCGACATAAAATCTATTATATGCTAGAAAGCTGCAGATTTTGTGTATATTCTTCCCATACAAATGTATATTCATTCCTGCACATTATAGGAATGGGATAGTGTTTGTTCCCCTACTTTGAATACAGCAAAAAATTGTTCTAAAACCATATGCTTTTTTTAATGTGTGTGTGTGTGTGGTTTTTTTTTTATGCAGTTTTACACCTCAACTGCACTGTCTGGATATACCTTTGAATAAAGCTACAAAGTCCTTCTGATAGATGGTGCCAAATATATATATTTTTCTTCTTGGTCCAGTGATATAATTATTAAGCGACATGTATGATGGCCATGTTCTCACTTTTAGTTGTATTTCGTATATGCACAAAATTTATAGACATTTTAGCCTTACTAAGCCAGCCTTGTGGCCCAATAGATTTTACTATAATTTACGCCAGAAAGTACTGCAAATTATAGCAGAAATCCAATGCAATGTCAGTCCAGGCTTGCCGAGGAAACTAACCAACAGGTTCTGGAAAAGGGCACAAGAACAGACTGAATGATGTTTAGAACACAAAGGATTACAGGGTTGTCAGATGTCCAAGGCAATACAATTGACGGTGGTAGAAACCGAGGTGAGGCCTAAGATCTTTTCCGGATCTACATCGACTAAACCTGCCAACTAAGTGGAACACCCGCCCTGAAAAGGGCAACCCCACTTTTGGAACCTCACTAGATTCCTTATATGTCTCTAGGTGTAAAGTGAAGGAAATGGAATATGTGAGAACAGGACGGGACAGAAAAGACCAATGAACCAGGCTAAGTTAGAGTTCGGGAGCAACAAGAAGTCCTAATACTCATCGTCCAAAGTCTGTAAAATAAAGGCACTGATAGAAGCACTCAGAAGTACAAAGGCAAACACCCCTAATCACTACGTCTGACCAGTATACAAATGTATTACCAACATCCTCTGCAAAGAATAGGCAGAATAAATACTCTGTCAGTCTATCAGTTCGAAAACGGAAGGAAAATGTGCCTCCCTCAGCGTTCAGCACTGAATGCCACTATGCATTCGCCAACAAGCACATGTGTGTGGTGCTGATGCCATGATGTCACACCAGACCATTCCATGCACCCTATCCCTGTCAGCGCCATCGGCGCCATGACTTGGTGAAGTTTAGTTTTTAGATACACAAATGACCCCAGATGCACCACATGTATTAAGACGTTTGTGCCACATTTGGAGCATCATCTTCCGTGGGCACTGCCCCACTGATCTTGGTAAATGTACTCCATTTTCTTTACAGATGAGTTTTTCACATTGTAGTTAGAGATGAGCGAGCATACTCACTAAGGACATTACTCGAGCGAGTATTGTCCTTAGTGAGTACCTGCCCGCTCGGAAGAAAAGGTTCGGCTGCTGGCGCGGGTGAGCGGTGAGTTGCGGGAGTGAGCAGGTGGGAGTGGGGGGGGAGAGAGGGAGAGAGATCTCCCCTCCATTCCCCCCTGCTCTCCCCTGCCGCTCCCCGCCCCCCGCTGGCACACAAATCTTTTCTTCCGAGTGGGCAGGTACTTACTAAGGACAATACTCGCTGGAGTAATTGTCCTTAGTGAGTATGCTCGCTCATCTCTAATTGTAGTTAATTTTTGAGACTATAGCATGTGTGCTTCCATTCATCTTATGGCAAGTAATTTATCTTACAACTACCTGAACCATTACTCAGACCTTTCTTCTTTTCTTGTCCAGCTGATTTGTTTGATATTCTCCTGCCTATGCTGAACATCTACCAAGAATTTGTACGGAATCATCAGTACAGTCTCCAAGTGCTGGCAAACTGTAAGCAAAACCGAGACTTTGACAAGCTCCTCAAGCAATACGAAGCTAACCCAGCATGTGAAGGGAGGATGCTGGAGACATTCCTGACATACCCAATGTTCCAGGTAATGGCAGTGACATGACTGACTGCAATCAGTGGAATATGGAACGCAGATTTAAAATACGACATATGCCAACACAATGCTACAAATGCATACATTCCATCACATTTTCTTTGATTTCAAACAGCTTCATGTTCAAGCAAGTGCTTTATTTTCTTTTTTTATGTGCCTCTTTTTGATGATTAAAGTATATTATTTCCGATTTCACTTGGCAACTGGGAGTCCTTGAAATCCAATTTTTGGCTACATGTTAATTGTTTGATAGCGCAATTTGTCATGCTGAACAGATAAATCCACTTCTTTCAAACAATGAGGATTGACCTGACCGTGGATAATTATTGGTTGATCTGCAGACAAATAGCCTATGTTACCATGGTTGTAGCATCTATAAGGCCTATTGTGTCAAACAATACAGAATTTTCTAATCCATAGACAGCTACAGAGATGGGGAAGTATTTGTTTCCTACCATTATTAACTACTTATGCTGACTGGATGAACAAATATCCACTCAAAGCATTACTCTCTGCCCTTACTGAGCCCGGACAGGTTATGCCAACTAATTCAGATACAGCTGAAAGTCATATGTCTATACGTCACCATACACATCAAAGTGATTGTCTAGTTTAGGAAAACTATTTCCAGATACCCTATAAGAGGGTTCCGAGTTAATATGGGTGGTTTCCCAGTCATGTCCCTCATCTATCAGACAGAACAGAGAGCTGATACAATGCACATCTCTTGTTATGTGAGACCCGACACGTCCATGTATTACGTGGACAGGCCAATGATTTCAGTGACTCTGTCATGTTTCATTTCAGCAGTAGTGAAGTTAAAGGGGTTGTTTTGAGATTTTTTAAATATTTTTTTTTTTACATTTCACAAGGTAAGTTTTCAAGAAAAAATACAACTTATCTTTTAAGTGTCCTGATTCTCCAGTTCCCACTGCTCCAGTCCCAGAAGCTGCAGCGGTCACATGTAGTTCATTGTTGACCTGACTACTGTAGTGGTCATTGTGTACATAAATGCTTAATTGTAAAAATGAGAAAATGATGGACTGTAGGCGCAAACCTTGTAATGTAACGCACATAAAAAAGGGCTTAAACAAATGTATTCTTTATTAATTGATATATATTATAATATAAAATTCCTCCACTTCTATTGATATTTATTTTTAACTTTTTAAAGTGAAAAACATTTTTGTCACAATAAATAACTTAAATAACTGAAAAAGATTTGTTTACGTCCATAACACAGTCATGGTGAGCATCTTAAAATGTAAAATTTAAATTTTTCGAGTTCTTTTGATATTTCACTCTATGAAATTTGTAAAATGTACAATTTTTATTTGAAATCTAATATGTGACCGCACGTACAGATATCATACAGTATTGCTTACAAATGTATCTTTTCTTTATGTAGATACCTCGGTACATTATAACTCTCCATGAGCTTCTGGCCCATACACCTCATGAACACGTGGAAAGGAAAAGCTTAGAATTTGCTCAATCTAAACTGGAGGAACTTTCAAGGTAAGCCACCAGGGCTGTGATTACACCAGGCTTTATTTGCAGGTTAAAGGGGTTGACCATTTAACCCTTTCCAATCCAATTTGTATCCTGGTTTGGGTTGTTGGAGGGGGCTGTGAAAAGATGGAGACACCGTCTCTTAAGTTTTGACATATGCAAGTATGTAAATATATACCTTGTTCCATCTCTGTGATTGAAGGCCTCCTGTTGTCATGTATGGACTATGTAAACACTGTAGATTGATGTTCTCTACATCCATAGGATGTAGGATGGTGGCGGACATTTAATTTTCCCATGTAACCACTTCCTCAGGGTAACCGTAACGTTGTATGCAGTGCAATCTGTGGGCAACATGTTATAGAGCAAAAGAAGCCGAGCAATTTGGTAAGAAAAGATCAGTATAGCTTGTAACTTTTTTTCATTTTAATTCCGGCTTATTCTGCATCTAAGAGTCTAGTGGGCGGTCTTAACAGTGATTAGCAGCTATCTCTGTATGCATTCTTATACAAGGGAGACTATCATTCTTTGATAAGACTGCTCCTTGGACTCCCAGGTCTACAGTCAGCAGGAATTAAAACTAATGAAGTACAAGTTGTATAGAAGTAAATAAGTATAACAAGGTGAAAGCCCTCACTTACTGACTGACTCGCACCCTAATTCTCTAACTTCCCGGTGTCATACAAACATTAAATTTGGCAGAAGCATTGTCTAGGTCCTAAACAGGAAATGTAAAGGGGTCACAACTCGATTATTCAATTCTAAGCGCGGAAATAAGTGACCCTCTATGTAATGTAACTAATAACACACATCTGTACCGCACAAATGGTAAATTTGCCACAACCATTCTTTACGTTCTAAAAAGGATAATTAAAAGGATTGCAACTTTAATATTCAACTCTAAGCGTGAAAATCTGTGTGAAAATCCACGATACAGGAGTTATTTTCTGCAGGCTCCAGTCTGGGGGTAAATTTGAATAAAAAGGGGCGTTACCTTTTAAGGGTAAAACGTGAGGAGAGTGGGAGAGGTGGTACATTTTGCAGAGGGACATCGGTACATGCAGTCTGAGGTGAATCTAATGCTCCTCTATATGTATACATATTTTATTCCTCGGTTCCTCTGAAGTAACCATTACTTCATAAAATTTTCAGTGCGAACAACTCGTAAACACCTGTACCAAATCAACTCCATCTGCCCTGCTTCTTCTGCTTTTGCATGCTGCCTGCAGATTGGACTGCATGCTCAATGTGATGGGTTCCCTTTACCAGTTTATGACATTTTAGGAAATTTTCCTAGAAATTGGTAAATCTAAGTATGGCAGGAAGCTCAAGATTTATCTTTCTATCCAGGAAGCAGCAGTCATAGCATTTGTTAGAAACACTGGGCAGATTTATGCTACATGGCAACTTGGGTCATACAATGATGTACCAACGCTGGCTGTAAATATGAAAAAAGAAATGCACTTCACCTATAACGGTCAACTTTCTTGGGTACTAACTTTGCCTCCCGGTACTCAGATATCCCCAGGAGTTCCAGTACAGCAGAACAGTTTAACAAGCATGTTTTACCTTAAAGGGGTTTTCCAGTGAAATACTATTGATGATCTATCATCATAGGTCATCAATAGTTGATCGGCGAGGGCACGCCACTCGGGACCCCGACTGATCAGCTGAACAGGCGCGTGTTGTCAGCGCCACAATAACACAGAGGTTGGAGCTGTAGCTTCCGCGCCGAACTCTGTGCAGTGGTCGGTGCTTGTAACTGTAGGCACGGCTCTTATTGACTTCAGTAAAAGCCGTGCTTGTTCTTACAAGCACCGACCACTGCTTGGGAGGTTGGCGCAGAGACTTCTGCTCCAAATGCACAGAGGTCGGAGTGGAAGCCTCCGCGCTGACCTTTGTATAGTGGCCGGCACTTGTAACTGCAGGCATCGTTCCCATTTAAATAAATTAAAGCTGTCCCTGCAGTTACAAGCGCTGGCCACTACACAGAGGTCAGCGCAGTCGGGGTCCCGAGCAGCAGACCCCAGCCGAACAACTATTGATGACCTATCATAATGATAGATCATTAATAGTATTTCACTGGAAAACCCCTTTAATCTATCTACTAAGCTGACCACTGACATCAGACACCACTGTCCCTGAGTATCTGTAAAGATATAACCCTAATGGAAATCCTGTCTGAAACACTGACCCTGACAAATGAGAGGCCATCAATATCTAGAGACAGGAAAACCAAACTGAGCAAAGCCAATGATGAATGAAGACTAGGCAGATACAAGCTGAGAATGAGCAGATAAGAACCACAAGGCTAGGAAGCCAAGACTGAACAAGACATAACTATAGGAACAAGACTACACTGACAAGAGCAATCAAGACTATTACAAGATACTAGAAGCTAAAAAAGAATACTGGATTGAAACATTAAATGGCTTTTGCTATAACTAGTGACTCACACTGTAGAAGCTAGTAATATGTAAGCGGAGGCTAGCCAATCAGGAGCTCCTCTCCAAATGAGCCTGGGCTGCAGCAGTGTAGTTATGTGACCCACTCTAATGGATCAGCCATTGGACAGTTGAATAACTTCTCCTCTAACAACAAACTAGTGGACAGGAAATTACAACACATGGAGAGAATTTTTGCTGATTCTAATAATGTCACATCTGTCACAAAAATTCCAACCAAGAGTGATGGATTTTTGGTCACAGGTCACAAGTCGGGCAAAAAAAACAACTTCATTTAGTGACCTGTTTGACAATGGTTTCTAGACATCAACTGTGGATGTGGTTAAGCAAAGTCTAACATTATGGCTGCACATGGCTGGGTCGGATTCTGCATGCGGGAGCCCGCAGTGCAATCCGGCGCTGTGCCCAGCCGGCATCCACGCATACCTGACATTTCTTCTTCTTTACTGTACTGCTGATGGTCCACACAGCACGCCGTCGGACATGTGCAGTAGAGTTTTGTTTTGGTTTTTTCAAATCGCTGCTTTCCCCCCCTTGTCTTTAGGCGATGACGTGGAATCCGTGACCTTTCCGCAATGTCATTGCAGAAGAGCCGCGAGTCGGACAGCTTCCATTGACTTCAATGAAAGCTGTCTGTGTGAAATTCGCACCAAAATAGAGCATGCTGCGATTCTTTTCCTCCGTGAGCAGAAAATTGCAGTTGATTTCCGCTCTAGGACAGGAAAATGCGTTTTTTCATTGCATGCTATAGGCGTTTTTTGTTGCAGATGCCCGCTCCGGATTCTGCAATGCAAATCCGCCCATGTGCAGACGGACCTAAGCCAGCTTAAAGTGAGTAAAATGTCCCATCCCCCACAGCAGATCTACTGTCCCAAACGCATAGCCTCATAGATCCCATCTGAGTTCAAGTTACTAGACCCGCTTGTAATGCACTTGTCTGAATCTGGCCTTTGACACATTTAACAAGCTCAGATTTTGGCATAGTTTGTCTCAATAACCAAGTAAGACTGGCTTCTGACACATTTTGGTGCATGTGCCAATGCACAAATTTATATACTGCCATGCACCCAAGTAAATAGATCGCTCCAAGTTCTCCTTTGTAGGTTTAAGAACTTTGTGCTCTCAGTTGTCTCAGGAGAACAGTTGTATGAATGTTTCAGTTTCCTGCAGGAGTTATGCAGTGTTCAGCTTGAGGCTAATTGGTGCTTACTGGTTGTTTATGCTTGTAGTTTGTTTGCGGATCATCATATAATATTAATAGTTCTTAGTAGTGTTATGTAATTAGCGCGTACTTGTCACACATGCACTGTGGAGAGAAGTACTTGTAGACATTGCAGTGCAGAGCCGTACCAATTCACAGACTTTGCTACATTGAAAGTGTGCTATGATATCCCAGTATGTTATATATGGTTCTCTGGCAAACTACATATGTGTCCTTCCTTACCTTTCCTCTTGGCTGGAGACATCCTGAGATGAGTGTCACAAGGTGAGCTTTGAAAATAGAAATTTTCATTAAGACCCTTTTACACGGGCCGTAATCGTTAAGATTCTCTCTGGGTCGCGGGAATCCGAACAATTATTGTACAGTGCAAATGCATTCTCCGATTGAACGACTAGCGATAATTCCTTTGCTTATCCTTTTGTTTAGTTTATGTATGCGTAAAAACTAAACCGTTGGCCCATGTTAAGAGGCAGGCCATCATCTATGGACGCTCCTCCTCCATTCCTGATCATTCCTGTGTAAAAGCAGAGGAACAGTCATTGCTGGGACGACCTGTCGGGCATCAGCGCCCGGCAGGCCATCCAATCTAAAAGGGCCCTAAGTTAAACCAAACCAGAATTTGTTTATTAAAGCTAATCTCCCAACACCCATCGTGAAATATCGCTAATCAAGAGGAAAGGTAAGAATACATTCAGAAATACGGATCCAATTAGTGCCAACAACATGCTGAAAATAGAAAAACAACTAATGGCTGTATGTAAACTTGGCCGTCACATATTTTGCTCATATGTTTATAGCAATGTATTTGATGGCCCTGGCTCCGTAGTAGATGGTGCGCTGGGCTGGAGGTTGAATAAATCAATACATTTAATAATCTGCATTTCCAGCATGTTAGTAAAAAGAAACAGTTTACACATCCGCTACATTAAGAGCCGACCTAAATGCTTGCTTCTATGGATGTCTCCTGTACACATTTCCTTGTGTAGAAAGCTCTGGATTTGTATTCTCCCCCATCCCTACTTAGGTCAGTCACGTGGGGAGTTTTAAAATGAATAGAAAGCATGTTTCTGATCTAGATCAGATTAAAAGATTATTTGCCTGGGTCATTGGCTGCTGCACTGGCTCAAGAATAATTCATTCATCAAACAAATATAGATGCTATTGTGTAATATGTTATCTCGGAGAAGATACTTAAAGGGACATCACTGTGAAGACAAAACATTTACTATATAGAACATTTAGGCTACCTTCATATTTGCGTTGGAACCTCCGTTCAGAGGTTCCATCCCTTGTCTGGCACAAAACGGAAGAAATGGCGCTTTTTCTTGCGGTAAATGGCGGGCAGCTGAGCGGAAAGGGAACGGACCTAAAATATAGTAAGTGGGGTCCCATTAGGGCGGTTCTGTTCTGTCATAAGATGGATGTGTTCAGCCAGGGCATTCCCTTTCCCCAGCTAGGGAATTCTTACTGGAAACTGAATCCCCACCGTAGATGTGAAAGCACCCTTATTAGAAAAGCAATGTATATAATGTACAGATGGGTTTTTCTTTAGCTTGACTCTTAGGGTCCTTTCAGAAAAGCCGATTATCGTTTGAACGAGCGAGTGACGTCACCGCTAGCTTCGCTCTTGTGCAGCCTGTTTAGACAGGTTCATGCATCATTGGCTCGTTAAAATGAGAATCGTTCAGTCTTTCACACTTGCTGAATGAGAAGGACTGAACGATTGCTGTTTAAACTGTACAATAAGTGAATGAGCCAACAATGATTTTTATGCCCGCATAAAATGAGTGGCGAACGAAAAGTGAAGGAATATCGTTCGTCGTTGGTTCGCATTTAGACCAAACAATTATCTTCACTTTCGCTCGTTTAATTGATTTTCTTTTAATGATAATCGTTCCGTGTAAAAGCACCCTGGACGTGACATGCTATTACAGCGTGCTGAACTATCAGGGGGGTTTATTTACACTTCGAATTACTTTACAATGGGCTTTGTTTAAGGCGGTGACACTGTACTGGATGGATAGTTAACCCCCAACACTCCCCCAATGGTGTCATCTAGCAATTCTATTCTCCCATGTGAAGAGATAGTTAGAGATGAGCGAGCGTACTCGCTAAGGCAAATTACTCGCTCGAGTAGTTTGCCTTAGCGAGTACGCTCGCTCATCTCTAGAGATAGTATATATAAAAACAGAAAGTGCCCAGATAAATTTTACGAAATCTGGGGAATTCGGTGTGGCTCACCAACCACAACCCACACACAAAGCGCATTTCAGCAATTGGTTGGCATACCAAGGTCTTCAACCCTTCTAGGTACCATATAGTCTTTACACAGGTTTGACGAGTATATCCTGAACTCAACGCAACACCTTTTCAAATATGTTATATGTGTACACTGTCTTATGGATTTGTAATCTATTCATATACTTGAACCATGTCACATTCAGCTTTGTCACTGAGTAATACGATTTACTATGTTATTTTATTCCTCAATAAAACAAGTTGAAGAAAGTTAAAGCCCTTTTGTGTAACCTGTATCAGCCACAATTGCAGCCAAACCTTTCTATAATATATCCTTCAACTTTCACACCAGTATTCCATACAGATACCTCCCTAAATTTGTACTTACTCTTGTGCATCTTTTAAAATTCTCATTATACTACAGTATCTTCAGGTTTACTTGATGAATGCCGATTTTTGTTGAAAAGCATGAATCAGATCAGCATTTGGACAATTTCCAAAACCCGTGCTGTGCTACTTTTAGAACCCACATATGTAGTTGTCACAGCTTATGTGTAACCTTAGTAATTTGGCAGTATATAACAGAGCCATCTGCTGGCAGTAAGTTTAGGGACATGAAAGTCTTTTTAACTGCAAGTCTGTATGAGATTTGTGTTATTAAATAAAGGTTATACTATGGTATGTCTTAACTGATTTTCTATTTACGTTTACATAAAAAAAAAATCTAAATTTATTGGAATCTGTTCTTACACTTTGGGGGACATTTGTCGGACTGTTTTTACAACAGTAATACTGCAGTAATTGACAGCTACCTCTTATATGTAGTCCTGGTGGGCCCACTGGACCTCTAAGCTCACAAAGAGCAGACATGTAAATGAGTAAAGCATGTTGGAGGAAGAGAGGACCTGTAATTGAGCATGTTCACCTTTTTTAGTGCTATTCAGCAATGTATGTAAATCAACAAATAAATCATTTATTATATGTCGTGTTATACAGGGTTATGCATGATGAAGTCAGCGACACAGAAAACATCCGGAAAAACCTGTCTATTGAAAGAATGATTGTGGAGGGCTGCGATATATTACTCGATACAAGCCAAACATTTGTACGCCAAGGTAAGTTTTTTTTTTTTTTTTTTGGTTTTGTTTTTTTCTACTATTTATCATTGGAATGTATAACGTGTACCATATATAGGGAATTATAAATCACTTCTGTCATATTCATAGTGGCTACACTTGAGTCATATTCCCACAATCAACTTTTACCACTAAAGGCCCATTTACACAGAGCGATGATCGCTCAAAAATCGCTAAAAAGCGATCGCTTGAGCGATAATCGTTGCGTCTAAATGAGCGGCCATCGTACACTTTTCGTGCACTGCTAGCTGATCGTTAAATTCAGTCCAACCTAAAAATCGACCTACAGCTTTATCAGTAGGTCTTCTCGGGTAGTGCTGATAGCATTGTTTCCCTCTGGAGAACCAAGGAACTGAAAGCTAATAAGAGCCCTCGGGCTAATAACTGCATTCAGGGAAGGCTTCATTTGCACACTTAATTGCTCTTAAGTAGCTGAGTAGCTGCTTAATAGTTTATGCAAAATGATCGCTCAAAGTTGTTACTCAAATTGTCATTTGAGCGATCATCGCTCCTTGTAAATGGGCCTTTACTCTGTGGAGAAGTGATAAGTCTGATCAGTTTGGGTCTCGCCACTGAGACCCTCACAGATTCTGAAAATGGGGGTGCTGTGTACCCCTCTTCTCCTCACTGTATTCCCCCAACCACAGTGAGTAGGAGCTTGAATAGAGCTGCAAGGCAAGTGACACTCCATTCATTTTAATGGGACTGACAGAGATGGCCGAGTACATTCTTGGGATCCTGTTGGTAGGTGATAGAAGTGTAGAAGTCAATTCTAGTACAACCCCTTTAAGATTTGCTCACCCTCACAAAAGTCTTTTTATGACATTACCCTGCTTCTCCCAAAATAAGACAGGGTATTATATTAATTTTTGCTACAAAAATGTTACTTTTTTATGAATTTGCTGCGATTTCAAAATTGGCATTTTGGAATCGCCACGGATCGGACAGCTTCCATTGACTGCAACAAAAGCTGTCTGTGCAAATTTCCGCAAAAAATTGAGCATGCTGCGATTTCTTCCCCGTGAGCGGAAAATCGCAGTGGATTTCTGCTCGCGGGAGAGAATCTTGTAACATGGCATGTCTATGGATGGACATTGCTGCAGAGTATGCGGCAGCCGTCTGGCCGTGAATTCTGCAGCGATAATCCATCCATGAGCATTGGGCCTCAGTGAACTCTTTGGAATTGCCTCCATTTGTGCATTTATTATTAATAAAATGTGGTCTGATTGTTATCTAAGTCACAATTATAGACAAACACAATCTAACTAAATTAATAACACACTAGCTGTTGTACCATTCATTTCTTTTATTGAGCATATTGAATTAACTTTCATAGCGCAGGGAGAAAAAGTAAATTAACTTGTGAGTTTAATAACCTGTTGATCCCCTTTAGCAGCAATCACCTCCACGAAACATTTCCTGTAACTGTAAATAGGATTTATACAACACTGGGGAGGAATTTTGAACCATTCCTCCCTGCAAATGTGTTTCAGTTCAACAATATTTCTGGGATGCCTTGTGTGCAAGCCCTCATCAAGTCATACCACACAGCATCTTGATAGGGTTAAGGTTAGGACCCTATTGGTCATTCCAAAACACAAATCGACATCTTTGTCAATCATTCTTTAGTTTGTGGAGAGGAGAGTCTTTCTGGAGAGGAAGGACATTATAGGATACAAGTCTTAGGTTAATTGTCAATCCGTGTATACAGGCAGGTAGGAACTATTAGGGGTTGATCCAGGGAACAGCCTGATTGCCATTAGGGAGTCAGGAAGGAATTTTTTCCCCAAAAGGGCTAATTGGCTTCTGCTCTTGGGGTTTTTTGCCTTCCTCTGGATCAACACAGGAGGATAGACAGGCTGGACTAGATGGACATTGTCTTCATTCAGCCTTACATACTATGTTACTATGTTGTTTCTTTGTGTGCTCTAGGTCATTGCTATGTAGAGATGCAGGTAATTCCAAAGGATGCACTTACTTTTTCTGGCAACTGTAGATATATGTAGAATAAGTAGAAGAAATCTTGTTAAAATTAAGCTCTGGGTATTGCTTAGAACACTTCGAAGTTGCGGTTGAGTAGATTTAGTCCACATGTGTTTTCGGTTATGCTTGAAGATATGTTTATATGGACCCAATGCTATGTTCAATTTTAACAGTTGTACTCGCCCCTTTTGTGCTCTTGACTTTATAACACTTGCTGACTTTGCTGCCCAGTGTCCTGCAGATAGCTCATTCATGTTATTGACGAACTACCGTAACGATGCCTTTCACAATGCTTGCTCTATTCTAGACTGAATTTTCTATCTGTAAGGGTGGTTTCGCATCTGCAGTCAGGTTTCCGCTTTCCTGCTCAATTGACTATAATGGGGACCATTCAGCTTCTGCCCAGCTGCCTGGCTTTTAGTCGAAAGAAAAAGCCCTGCATGCAGAACCTTCGACTGGAAGTTCCAACGCAGATGATAGACCGGCCTAAATAGTGTAAAAATCAGTCTTAGGGCTCATTGACACGGGCGTATTGTCACCATGTTTTATGCACATGTATTTCCTGTGTGTAACACAAGGTGAATGGAGGCAATGAAACTCTGTGGACTTTCATTCTTCCATTCACACCTGCGTTGGAACTGCTTATAAAACATAGGAGAAATAAATTGCAGCACTCTTTATTTCGTCACGATTTATGTGCAGCCCTTGAAGGGCTGCGTATTGAAACGCTGCCGTTTCACAATACCTGAGAATGGACAGCATTTAAAACGCAGCCCTGTTCTGCGCAGAGCGGGGAATTTGAAAAAAAAAATCCCAGGCATGCGCAGTGCCAATCACAGCCCGTATGCGATCTCTGGCAGCAAAGTGAATGGGCTGCGATGCCACAACACTGCAAGATACTCATTTGTACACATATTGCCATGTGAATGAGCCTTTAGTAAGATATTTAGTAATTTTTTAAATACAGTTGAGGGTCACAATTATGTAACTTAGTAAAAAGTTCCAAAACAATAAATCAGTGTTTTCTTAATGTATTCTGTATTATTTATGTATGAATTACCAGCAAAGAAAAGTATATGTATTAGTAAATGTGAGATGTATCATGAGATAACTGTGATTTACAGATATTTCCATTCCAGGTACTCTCATCCAGGTCCCATCTGTAGAGAGAGGGAAGTTAAGCAAGGTTCGCCTGGGGCCTCTGTCTTTGAAACGAGAAGGGGAAAGGCAATGCTTTTTATTCACAAAGCACTTCTTAATATGCACAAGAAGCTCAGGAGGGAAATTACATTTGCTCAAGGTAAAATCTTCATGAGAAACCTTCTAGGGAACACATTGTAGCCGCTTACAATAGATGTTCAGTATTGGGTGTGCGCCATTTGTATCTGTTTTCTGGATCTGAGATTACAGATCATAAAGAAAATACAATCTGCCCATTGTGTGAGAAGTAGTTTTATGGTCCTTTCACACTGCTGCTGGAGGGTGCAGGATTGCTCAAGTGTTTGAGAGACACATATTTAGGAGCATGCAGTTAAGGATTTCTACTAAAAAGTTTGACAAGTGATAAAATATTTAGTATTCGACTTCATAATTTATTGATTATGAACAGAAAATGAACATATATAGATAGCTCAGTGACTTGGTAAGTGCATCACATTACTTGACTGGTACTTGACTTACCGGTAGCTAAGTTCACATCTAGTGGAATTGCTGTGGATTTTCCACCCAAAAGTCTAAAAAAAAATACACTTTACTCAACTTTACATTTAAAAAACGCTATAGTCCCCTCTCCTGGCACTCTACTGAAAAAAGGGTCATTGGTCCCCTGTCAATCCGTACAGCCATCCTACAGTGATGAAGTGTCATCCCACGTGACCACTCAAGCCAGAGGCGTAACCTGAAGCTTCTGGGCCCCAATGCAAAACCTGGAACGGGGCCCCCAACTATAATGCTTTATTCATAGTACTGGGCTCCCTATATGGAGCAGAGAGGCCTTGTGGGCTCCCTGATTCTTCTGGGCTGGGGTGCAACCGCATCCCCTGCATCCTCTATAGTTACACCCCTGACTCAAGCTAAACACAGGTTGCAGCGAGATCGTCTGCCCAATCATCAACCTTTTTGAATATGACAGCAGTAAGCCAATGAACAAGCAAATTTTTGTCTTTCGGCTGATTGGATCCCTAATGCCAACATACGATGATCATTTATGCATAGCACATGCTTGACGTGTTGCTGAAAAAAGCAGCTCTTGGGGGAATTTCCAATCTTGTTAATGATCTTTTGTTCCCATACTTCTAGTCATCATCTGCATATATAAAACTAATTAATGAGCTCTTGTTAAAATGTTCAGGAATTGGGTTGTGTAAAAGGGACCTAGGAAGGAAGAAGGCTGGGGCACAACTTCAAAGTTTCTTATCAGTGAGATATATCACATCAATGCTATTATCACTAGTTTGTGGATTAGTGGTGTCCTCTGATGCCCAAACACATTAGAGGTTAGCTCCCAGGTCATTGAGAACTGTGGCAAGTCTGGTTTCTGGATAGCTTGTGTTTTTGTACATTTACAAATAGAATTAATGCAAGTTTTTACATGATGGACATTATAGTACTGTTGCTCGACAGCAAAGAATAGATAGATTGATCCACACTTCAATGCCATCCACTTTATTCCTTCAAAGCGGGTCATGTCAAACCGTTTAGAGTTCTGCCAAATAATACTTCCTGTGAAGCACATAGTCGTCTGTTTACTCATCTACACCCCAAATTCATGTGATTTCTCATTTATATTTTCTATAGCTCTGAGCGGAGTGCAGAGAGTATCAACCTTGTGAGGCTTTAGGATCTTATGTCCTTTCCAACTGCATTAAATTGATGCCTTATGAAGTCCCTTCTCACTGTCAATCATTCACTCAGAGCTTGTTGCAGGAAATGAAAACAAGATGTTTTATACATAAATTTACAATATGGATTAGTGTTGTATTTGGATCATAAGGTGTACCATGAGCTTGACAACCATGAACAGTGGTCTGATACCTTGGAAACAGATTAGGTGTCATTCAAATAGTACTGGTAGGGGGTCTGTGAATTATTGCCAGTGTTGGCCTTAGATTACATGGCACCCTGTACTTTTTTTTTTTTTCTTGCCACCCCCACCCCCTTGCCGTAAGAAAAAACAATGGGGGGCATTTATTAACAAATCTATGCCAGAATTTTGGTGTAAAAAAAAATGGCAGACTTTTTGCCCTACTGTGCCAACCCCACCACTTTTCACACAAATTGGTTGGGGCTTGCCAGAGGAGGCATGGCTGCCCCGTACTGACGGATTTATGTATACTGTATACCACAAACTTATGCCAGAAATGGATTCCTGGTTGGGTGAACGCCTCTTCATGTATTCAGTCCTCTGTGCGCTGGGGGAATTCTTACTAAGCCTGGCATAGGAAATGCCGGGATTAGTAATTTTCCCCCAATGTATATTGCACTGATAAGCAGTCTGCCTGTATTCTTCTTATACAGAAAGCAACAAAATAGCAGTCTACCTGCACCACCAGAACAGCGTAGTGAATGAATACTGTACCAGAACCAAGCTCCTAATATAAATACAGCAGGAACCTTAGTACATGGATACAATATCAGAACCAAGCTCATAATATACAGTAGCACAACTAAACAATTGTGGTGCAGATACACCGATGGGTTGATGGCAGCATCTCAAAACATCAGAGGGGAAGGAGAGCGAGCCAGGAGGAGAATGATTCATGTAGCACCATAAGATGCCAAGCGAACCTAAGGGAGGAGATCGCCCCCAACCTATATCTGCCTAGTGCCGTCCTACAAGATGGTGGTCGGTGCCCTGTGCCACTGCATGGGTTGCATGTAGCGAAGGCTAGCCATGACTGTTGCCCACACTAGTCATTAGAATAAAGGGTTAAAGAGACAATGACTTTTGTGCCAAAACTCAGAAAGAAAGAAATTCCAGGCAGAAGAGACACCAAATAGCAAGGTCCCTTTATTCTAGCAATTGCAGATGGTCACAATTCAGGGACTCTCACCTATGGAGAATTGTGAATGCAACTTCGGACTGTAGGGGTACGTCCACACGTACTGTATTTGCTGTGAAAATTTCCGAAGCAAGTTACAGAGAAACCTGTAGGGAAATGTGCAATGACATTTATCCATGTTATTGAGCAATATGACTGGCTTGATCCATATTTATGGGGAACGTAGGGTGTTCTGGCCTATAGCCAGTAAACTAGCAGCATTTTAGGGTTACAGGCTTAGGCCCCCTAAAGTGTGCCCACTATATTAAGGTAAATTAAACGAATTGGCATGGTTATACTGTTTTAGCATGGAGCTGATATTTAGTTTGTGTTACTATTATGTTATTTCATTTGTACAGACAGGTGGAGTCCTTTCTTTGATTGAATGTACGTTGATTGAAGAACCAGATATTAATGATGATGACGGTAAGTAACAACATCCTATTATTTCATATACTGACCAGTGTTTTTCAATATTAATAAGAGAAGTACTCAAAGTGCCTCAACTCTGAGAGACGTGCTCTGCAAGTTCAATGTACAGTAAGAAGGCAGTTCAATACCTCTAGAGACATGCTGCATGCCCACTTGGCACTATACATGTATCACAAGGAGAGTACCCAACACTATATCGGTGTTCATGTATTAAATTCATTATAACAAATAATATACCTGAAATGGTATTGGTAAGGGTGCTTTCACATCTGCGACAGGAGTCCGCTGTCCTGCTCCATTCGGGAAACAGGAAAGGGAAATCACCGGGGCGATTTCTAGATGGAAGAGAACAGTGCCGGGCGGACCCCATTGACTGTAATGTGGCCTGCCTGCTTTCTGCTCAGCTCCTCGGCCTTTGGACTAAAGAAAAAACTCTCATTCAGTGCTTTTTCTTCCAGTTTTTTCAGCTGGATCTGCATCAGAACATCCCGTCTGAGGTTCCGACGCAAATGTAAAACTGGCCTAAATGTAGCACATATCACTGAGCCATCTTTTAGCTTGGCTTGCAATCACACATCGCACTTCATACACAACCTTCATTCACTCTATATGTGTGGTTGTACTTCTATTCTGGTAACCTGGCTTAGGATAAATAGCAGAATACAAGTTAATTGTAAAATTGCTTAGATTCTACCCGTATTACAGATTAGTGTGTTCTTAAATGGTAGGAATGCCACATGAAAGAACCTATTTCTGCAAATGGAATGCCACATGACAGAACCTATTTCTGCAAATGAAATTTCAAACAGCACAGACCCAATATACAGTAGTTGCCTGGTATTTGTTAGCAAGAGCAAATTGGCACTGGGAAAATAAAACAAAAAAACGGTCCCATGTTTTATGTAGGTCCAAATTGGACAAAGACAGGGCCAACGCAGGTCAGTGGGATCAACAAACCGTTAGCTGTAGCAACATTTGGCAGAGACTTTACAGTAGGAGAGTCTGATGTAAAATTAATAGAGATGAGCGAGTATACTCGCTAAGGCACATTACTCAAGCGAGTAGTGCCTTAGCCGAGTATCTCCCCGCTCGTCTCTAAAGATTCAGGGGCCGGCGCCGGTGACAGGTGAGTTGCGGCGGAGAGCAGGGGGGGAGAGAGGGATCTCCCCTCCGTTCCTCCCCGCTCTCCCCCACTGCTCCCCGCCCCCCGCCGGCCCCCGAATCTTTAGAGACGAGCGAGGAGATACTCGGCTAAGGCACTACTCTCTCGAGTAATGTGCCTTAGCGAGTATACTCGCTCATCTCTAAAAATTAAGCAAGGCGTTGCACTGGTGAACTGGGTCAAAGCCATACAACAGTAGATGGACCAAACATGTAAGTAGGGGAGCCAGCATACCAGTGGGAGGAGCTCATAGCACATGTATCACTGTCTTGCCCTTTATTCTCCGTTACCATATATCTCAGATGAAAATTTTCAGGTATTTTGTTGCCAATTACGAATAGATAAAATGAAAGCTTAACATAACAATAACTGTTAGTCTACAGTCATAGTGTTAGTAATACACAACCAAAAGGCTGCTAAACCACCAACACCACTATAAAATCATATGTAAATCCTTGTGGGTTTTCCTGAGATTAGCGAGCATTTTTATCAGGAAGCAGTTGTTTTATATGCGCTGTGGGCATGGAGGAGTTTAAAATAACCACAGCACGCTCTAAGAAACTTTGTGGTGCAATTTAATATTCCACCTCATATGTTTTGCTGTGCTGCATTAAAAACCTCAGCAGAAAAATGTGCCGATATTGAGGGAGATGTCAAAATTGGTGCA
Organism: Eleutherodactylus coqui; assembly: GCF_035609145.1. Classification (NCBI taxonomy): domain Eukaryota; kingdom Metazoa; phylum Chordata; class Amphibia; order Anura; family Eleutherodactylidae; genus Eleutherodactylus; species Eleutherodactylus coqui. The sequence continues at coordinate 98,153,703 of NC_089841.1, forward strand.
AAGCAAGTGTTTTGTATTTGCTCATGGCAACAAATCAGTTTTCACTTTTCAGACACCCTTTAGAGAATGAAAGCGGTGACTAATAAGCAAATACTCAATTTTTCCTTTGCACCAGTTTTGATACTTTCCCTGTGGATGTGTGAACTTGTACTTCATAGAGGCAGTTCATGTAAATGCAAGGTTTTATACATTGGTGCGAGTAAAAAGTGCACTGCGATGAAGTCCTGAAATATTTTGAGAGGCACATGCCTGTTACATTTTGTACATGTCTGGCCATTGAGTGCTCCAGAATGTGAAATCTCTGGCAGCTGTGAGCTGGCGTAAAGTAGAATAAATCCCTCAGGCTGCAGTAGTCCACTTCCCTTCTTTACCAAGCCTACTCGTTTTCGTAAAAGCAATGAACGGGGCGCCAAAACAACAAATCGTCTCCAGTTTTTGTGCAAGCATGACTTATGCCAATTTTCTGGCGTAAAAAGGTTGCACATTTTTGCACAAGTCTTGGGATAAATTCTTCATTTTCTGAAGAACGCTGGTGATAAAATCAGGGGCTCATTGTAAAGGAAAATTTTCCTTACTTTACCTATGAAGTTTGTTTTCATGAGGAGTTGATGGAATATACACACTTTTTCTTTGCAAAGGACTCCAACTGTTCATACATTCCTGCATAGTCCATAAAAATAGGAGGGAAAATTTGTAACTTTTTTCAGTGTTTTGTAGAGAAAAATGGATCTGTGATTTTCTTTGAAGCTGGGGGTTCAGTTTTTACAGATTAAGGCCGCCAGCACACGAGTGGAAATTTCGCAGCGGGATTTCAGCCGCTGGAAGCCTGCATAGGATTGCGTTAACAAACGCAATCCTATGCAGACGGCCGCGCGAAATCATGCGCGGCAAACAAACCGCGGCATGTTCTATTTCTGTGCAGGGCGCGCACAGAAACGTCACTCACCCGCCGCCGGCTCCGGTCTGCGCATGCACCAGCTGCCCGGCCAGCCAGCACATCAAACAGCCGGAGCCGCGGGTGAGTACAAAATATTTCAGGACTTCATCGCAGTGCACTTTTTACTCGCACCAATGTATAAAACCTTGCATTTACATGAACTGCCTCTATGAAGTACAAGTTCACACATCCACAGGGAAAGTACTATACCGGTACTGCTGATGTGCTGCTGTTTCTAAAGTAAAAAGAAAACCTCTTTTTTGATCATGGGCAGCCTCTTTAAATCAGGAGCAAGTGGGACAACCCCTTTAACACAGTACTTTGAGCACTTTCAAAGGCGGAAATCATTGCTGCAAAAAAATCAGAGCATGTTAATTTATTAGCTGTGGAGCAGCCAGGAGTCCTTTCCATGGTTGACATCCTTGGATTTTTGGTAGTTGTAAGAGTCTTACATGTACTTTATTTCCAGCACCCAGCAGGAATCTTAACGAAATTGTTCAGTGTAAATGTATGACCCGACTGAACGACCAACAAGAATTTGTTCGCTTCTTTGTTGTCGCACAGTTTACTGCAGATTGTGTAAACAGGCAGTCGTTCACTTGTAAACAACTGCCTGTTTATTAAGAATGGAAGCAGGCAGGCTGGAATAATCCTTGGAGCACTCTACCTACATTCACTAGCAATGACCACTCCTGCCCCTGACATGTAAAAAGGCCCTCAGACTGCAGTGTCAGGATAGCCTTACACTTCACAGTAGCTCTGCTGAATGATACATCTCACAAATTTTAAGACCGTCTACTCTGTTTAGACCACCTTTTAGTTGGCTTCATTTACACTATAAATTGCACCCAAATTTTGGTGCAATATCTCTCAATTTAGGATGCAACCATTCTTAACAAAGGAACACCTCTGTGTTGGGCACAGCAAAAAAAGGGTCCTAAAATGTCTAAAACATATAGTAAATGTGGCACACAGCATATTTGACAGTTTTCTGGTACAATTTGCACCAAAAACCGCAGAATTTGCAATAGTAAGTAAAGCCCCAGTATTCATTGCTTCTACACTAGTTCTGCGGCCTTTGAAGGATGAAGGAACCGATCACTATACTTGGGAGAGACATGAGCGTCTGGCGAACTAATGGGAGTGTATGGTTTGCCCTGCAGGGAGCTGCCTGTGTGAAGTATAAAGGGAAGAGTGTGGAGTGTAAGCAGGGTCATTATGAGAGTCCCCACATGGTGTGTAAGAGCAGAGGATGGCAGGACTGAAAAGAGATTGAATGTGGCAGTTGATTCAGGACTGTGAGGACTCACTAGAGCCTCTTGACTGTGGGAATGGAAGAGCTCCGATCAGTAACTTGGCCGTATTTCTGGCAGACGTGTGCCTCCTTTGATCAGAGACTTGTGTGCAAAAACCCAATTATATAACAAAAGTGACCGCGGAGCCGCGCCAGGCCTGCTGTGTGCCAAAAAGAACTGTAATCTTATTTGCGTTATTAAATTCTAAAGACTTTGTTGAAAGTTGGGCTGTCAAGTAAAGACTTGTTGCTATTTATCTCAACATGTGTCCTCTCTTAGGCCTCATGTCCATGGGTGGGTCGGATTCCGCTTGCGGGAGCCTGCATCGGAATCCGACCCTGCCCGCAGACGAAGACTGCGTGTAACTGTCTGGGTCTTCTTTTTTCTTTACTGCGGATATGTTTGGAAGCGCCGGCCGGCACACATGCACAGTAGTTTTTTTTAAAAAACTCTTGCCTTTATGCTGAATCCGTGGCCCGTCCGCAGCATTAATTGTGGACAGGCCACAGATCGGCCGGCTTCCATTGACTTCAATAAAGGCCGCCTGTGCGGAAACCGAGCATGCTGTGATTTGATTTTCATATCCAAAGATCTCCAAATCAAATCCTATTGCTTAAATTCAGCTGCCCATGTTTCTCTATCTGCGTCTTGAACTGCGGGTCGTCTGCGCAGGTGTCCCACGTGGATTCCGCAATTGAAATTCGCCCATGGAGATTGGGCCTTAAACTAGCTTCTTGAGGAGATCCAACATGTTGGCCATGCAGCCGCAGACCCTGCCATGCGATCCCCAGTTTTAGGCATTTCATGTAAGGACTCCAGGATGCTGTATCTACCCTATGCCACACCATTGGATAGGTGTCCTGGATATTAACCTCAATATCCCAGCTTGTATTGCCAACTAGTGTTAGTGTTAGTGATGAGTCGGTGGTTGTGAAGTGATAGTAATTGTCCCGGGGCCAAAAAAAATGGAGATGATGTATAGATTTTTAGATGCATATTATCATGTAGCATATAAGCATATTTTCATTCCATATGCAAGTTAACACCAATTAATGTTTGTTCTCTTAAACAGTTTCAAACATTATTCAGCATATCTACACATTTATTACTCTTCATGTAATGCAGGAACTGCTGAGACTTTATTCTCGTTTGCGATCTTCTGTAAGTTACGTGTTTCCGCATTTGTTGTAATTATAACTTTACTCTCTCAAGCAAAGGGGTCTGGATATGTGTTTGGCCATCTGGACTTTAAGGTTGTGGTGGAACCTGGAGATTCTACACCTTTCACTGTGGTTCTGTTGGCACCCTCACGTCAAGAGAAAGCCGCTTGGACCAGTGATATCAGTCAGGTATGCTATTTATTGTCATTTATTTACCTTTTAATATTTAGCTACATACGTCATAATAGAAAAAAACAAATCTCCTATGATGGGTCTAGGAATGGACCGAAGTCTCATACGCCATTCTTCTAATGCTTTTTCACATAGGGCTAGCTTTGTTTACAATTAACCATGGACATTAGATAATTGGAACATTTGTAATGCTGTCTCTTAAAGGCACTGCTGGAAGCCAATCCGTCATGTTTTTTTAAAAAAAATCTATAGTAACATAGGTGCCATACAATATTCCCACGGTGGATTTCTATTTGTACTCTTATATCAGTTAGGTTTGAAAACTGCATCAGAGGTTCTGTTAGGAGAAATTCCTTTGAAAATACTTGAAAAAATATGCATGTAGCTTTGTGTTTTTTTTTCTTTTTTTTTAAATCAGCAATATGCCAAATAGCATGATGGAAATCTGTCGGATCTGCATTGTAGTCAGTGTGGTCCGTCTGGCACCATCGGTGACCAGCATATGCTGGACCCAGCACCGCCATTAATTTCCTTGTTCTGCTCCTACAACAGAGCAAAGCATAGAAAGTTATAAGGACAGCTAATGCTGATATGGACAAAGACTTAAACCACTGGTTCAAGATGTAGACTTTAGATGTCCAAGAATACAAACATTTCTTCTGACGGAAGACAGATGTAGAGAACTCTGTCTCAAATGCAAGTTTTTATCGGTTACTATGAGCAGAGCTCTGAAACCTTGAATACATTGAGCCTGCTTCAGCCAATGCATCAGATGTCTGCTTCACCCATGAATACTCCTAAATTATATATTCTCTTATATGATAACTACTGCCTGAAACAAGGTGATTTATGAAAACATAGCAAAAAAAACCCTCCATAAACTTTCGTGGTGATACAGATAAAAAAAATATATATATTTTTACTGAATGGTGAACAGCGTAAAAATTAAACCCCAAAACAATGGCAGAATTTCTGGGGTGGGGTAGGGATTTCCATCTCATCCCTATTCCTCCAAAGAAAAAAAAATTTGTGAAAAAAGTTCTTCAACACATTATACTGTGTTTTCCCCAAAAATAAGACATTGTCTTATATTAATTTTTGCCCAAAAGAGGCACATTGTCTTATTTTCAGGGGAGGGGGTGGGTTCTACTCACCTGGCCCGCAACGTCTGAGTCCCTCACGCTGCTCTTCGTAGCTGCGGCAGACTGCCGTGTCCTCAGCTTTGACACAACACTCTCTTTCTGGTGACAGGGCTTTGAATACCCTGCCTCCAACAACCGAGTGCTATGATTGGATCACTAGCGCCGTTGCTCAGCCAATCCAAAACGGCACTCGATGAACCAATTACAGCCATTCAGTGATGTTATTCACTGAATAGCTGTGAATAATCGAGCGCTGGCTAATTGGCTGAGCCAGCGGCGCTCGTGATCCAATCACAGCACTCTCTTCCTCGAGGCAGGGTATTCCAAGCCTCATCACCAGAAAGAGAGTGCTGGGTCAACACTGAGGACACAGCACCCTGCTGCAGCATCGGAGACCAGCGCTAGGTGAGTATTGCTGGGTTTTTTCATGCAGTTTAGCTAGGGCTTATTTTTGGGGGCAGGCTTATAGTTCAAGCCTCTCTTTAAAATCGGAGTAGGGCTTATTTTGTGGGAAACATGATGTGTACCCCCAAAGTTGTGCCATTGAAAAATACAACTTATTCTAAAAAAAACAGGACCTCACACAGCTATGGCAATTGGTTATGGCTCTTGCAATGCAACAATGAAAATCACTTTATCATTAAGGAAAAAATAGAATCGTCACTACGGGATTAAACTACAGTTATAGACAAACACAATCTGACTAAACCAATAGCATACACATAGTTTTACCGTTCATGTGAGTTATTGCAACACATTAATGAAGCATCCACAATGCAGGTACGTGAACTAGAATTGTAACATCTTATCAGTAATCAATGCAAAAATCCAGGTAATTCAAAAGGTTTCACATAATTTAACTGTATATGACGGGTATTCTTAAAAGTTAAGCGTTGAGTTTCCTGGTACTTCTCTGTGTTATAGCAGGAGTTTCTCAGATGCTGATTAGTCATGAGAACAGTTTTCCACATGCTGTAATGTGATGGGTACATTTCCCGATTTTATGACAAGCTATGGCGAACGAAATACCTTTGTTTGGACCGATAGAAATCCTGCAGCAGTGGTTTAGAATAGAAATAGTAATTGTACAACCTCACCTTATATTACTGTCAATACTTATTTATAAAGCATGCATATTCATATTTTATGCTGCAGCAGAGCTGTGCTTAGTCCCTGTATATGCATCATCCCTGCTATATGAAGAATAGGTTTTCTATTAACAGTAGGATGAGTAAGGCAAAATAATATGATCTACACAATTTAATATGAAAGAAATCAAGGTCTTTGTGAAAGAACACAATAGAGCATGATTTATGCAATATCCTATCCATTCAGGTAGTAGAACTTGAAATATCTTTGGGGTTCATCATACCAGTCTTGCTTATATTCATGCATATTCATTCAGTACTGCCTTAATATAACAAATACAGGAGAGGAAGAATCAGAAAGATTCAGAGATTATATATTATGCCGCTGTCGGAATTATTTCACAGATCGAATTGAAACGTATGTGGAAAAGAAAATTAATCTACTAAAATAGGTGTATATATGACTTAATAAGAAGTGAGGAAGCCTTTGCTATAAAGGTAATGTGTCAGAACATTCTACATACTATAATTTAAATCAGTTCTTCATAAAGCGACTTTTTTTCTTATTTTTGATGACCATCCATATAAAAAACTGAAATATTCCAGTTGTCACACTGGCAGCTGAGGCACACATGATTGGATGAAAGTTTCTTTTGTAGCTTACTTGCTAATTTTGGGTAGTTCCACATCTGCTAGCACTTGTCGGAGTTGCTCGGTTTTCAGCTCACCTGAAAACCAAGTGACTGTCAGACCGTGTAAACAGGCAGTCGTTCATCTGCCTATTTACATGGGCCGACTGCCTGTTTATTCTGAATGCAACCAGAAGAGATCTCCAGCATGCTCTGTCTCCATTCAGTGAGCAATCATTGTTGCTGTGGAAAAGCACAGGAGAGATAATAGTTGGGATGGCTGTCGGATGCCTAAAGGGACCTGTCATGTCCCACAGCACTATAAACAACTGGGAGATGTATTTTTTACACTCACCTGATCCAGCATTGTAACCTGGTGAAGTCCATATGCCGTACGAAACTCTACTTCTTCATAATAGTCCTGTGCGCACACACTCCCATATAAGTCTATAAGAGAGTGTACGCATGGGACTCTGACAAGAGTTAGATTTTCATGTGGCACGCGGACTTCACTGGGTGACAGCGATGGATTACGGGAGAGTGAGTAAAGAAATACATCCCCTGGCTCCCTGCCACATCCTCTAACAGCACCATAACTTAGTTTTCGTTGCTGTGAGGATGTGATAGGTTTCTTTTAAGTGCCAAACCATTCCTTGTGAAAGTACCCTTTCCTGTGTAGATTGGGACAAGTCAGCAGAGTCATCTCATTATCATTGGAAGGAATTAATAATAGATTATAGCTATATTGTACCGTTAGAGATTTAGATAAGGTAGGAGATCAACACTATACACATAAGCTAGGCTTACCATGATGGCAGTAAACCATCACATCCCAAAGACTACTGTATTAAGGCCCTTTTCTACAGAGTGATTATCGTTTAAAAAAATTATATGATTGAAAATGAATGATCATTCAGTTTAAATGCAGCCAACAATCGGACAAGCAATAAATCACTCGCTTTTCGTTCATTTTATGCAGGCATAAAAATCATCGTTGGCTCGTTCACCAATCGTTCAGTTTGAATACCAATCGTTTAGTCGTTCTCATTCACTTATATGGTGAATGAGAATGATTTCTCATTAGCACAAGCCAGCGATGTATCTGCCCATATAAACAGGCTGCCCAAGTGAACTTTGACTTTGTTCACTTATTCAAACATGAAATTGGAAGGTCTGAACGGTCCCTAAGGCTGCTCTCACACATGCGTTCAGAAAACGCTGCGCAAAACCGCAGCATTTTACCACGATTTTGGGCTGAATTTTTGAAGGCATGTGATGGGTGATGAGGTGCGTTAAAAAGCACTAAAATGTGCGAAAACGCTAGTCTGCGAGGCCCCATTGAATTCAATGGCTGCGTTGTACCGAGGTTAGCGTGGTGCTTGGAACGCTGCACTAATCACGGTAAAAAGCAGTGAGTGTGAGAGCCGCCTTAATCTATTGATAATTTTCTGGTTATTAACGGCCATTCATTGCAGCTGCCATAAAGCATGCACACACTGCTTCAGAACGGCTATGTCATGCACATGCCAACGAAGCTGCCATATATACAACATTATTTCTTTATTTCAGACAGATATATTAAGAAGCTAAATTAATTTTTGGTTTAGAACGATTTGGATTTATTTCTTTCGAAGTGGAGTACCCCTTTAAGAACTATGACATGAATCCTCTAATTACATCTATTCTTTAAAAGTCACCACATTACATTTGCAAACTTAGGGAGAAAAATAAATAGCGAGGGAACAGAAGTTCTGCATAGATTGGGGACTGCAAAGCCAACCATAGTGTACTATTGATATTGTTATATGTCTGAGGAGCAGGGGTGAGGAAATTACTGTATAATCTCTGCATAGTCTGTTGGGAGAGGTGCAGCTGTGACTTGCATATGCGATTTAGCCATTACCCTTGAGAAAAGTTCAGGATGACTTCACAGCTCAGCTGGCAGTAATTTTACTCCAAATCACTAAATGGTATACAGTAAGTTGCGCTTTTTTTCCGTCTGAGCAGAGGTGGCCTTTAAGGCAAGACAATAAGATAATTGCAATTATAAAATTTAGGTTCATGCAATCCTACTAATTAAGTACTGGTTTCATTATTTGACAGTGCATTGAGAATATAAGATGCAATGGTCTGATGAGCAATGTGTTCGAGGAGAACTCAAAGGTTACCGTGCCACATATGATCAGGTAAGGAGCCATTCCTAACTAATGCATATGCCCAGGAGTGGAAAGGGCAACAAAAAATAATGCATTAAATGGAACCTACAGATGACTTTGCTTTATTCTTGGCATGAAGAGAGGCAGGTATATACAAAATAGTGGTGCAGCTACAGAGAAGTCCTGAAGCTATGGATAAATAGCTACGGTATATTGTATTGGGCTTATATCATTTCTATTGTGTTGGAAATGTCTTAGCCCTGATCTTGTCAGTGTTATAAACCAGTTGTAATATTACGATCTGCTCCGGTGACATTTCTATGACATCTATACACAGAGAAATATTTTAATATAGAGCAGTGGTGATAATGTAGTTGCCTGTATTAAGAGGGTATTATGGATTCCGCAAATAAATGTCATTCTTTGTGTAAAAAAAAGTTGAACTTTCTTTAGAAATTCGTTATGATTTTCCAGATCTCTGCTTCCAGAGGATAAAAATCTGTTCATGTGATGGACAAAGCTCCGGTAACTGTACTGTTAATCTGGGTTCACACCAACGTAGAAGAGTAGCACTATATACTGTCTTCAGCTGTCAGGAGGAGCCGAAAGTGGCCAACAAAGCACGAGCCCTGCACACTGACAGTGCAGCTACTCTCTAAACTTTTCCATTATTCAGGTATATTCTAGAAGCCAAGCAGCAGAAAAACTGGAAGTGCCGGTGGTGATTGGCACCGTCTGACATTGGACGATAGTCACTCCTGACTTTTCACACCGGAGCAGTAGTCATTCAGAGAATGGAGGCGGAGGTGGCCGGAGATATCTTCCGGTGGTCCACCTCCAACCACTGCAAACAGGCAGCCGTTAAGAGATGAGTGATTTCTCACTCTGCGTCCTGTCCGCGGTCGCATGTACACGGGTCGACTATCACCCGAATTCCCTGTTTCCAACAATTATTCCGGTGATAATCTCCCCATGGAAAGGTACTTTTAGGCATAACTGTGACAAGCCATAAACTTGGGTGTCCATTACATGGTCAAGACAAATGTTTATCCATTGGAAGAAAACAGTGAGGGGTCCTATTGAATGACTGCAAGCAGAGATCTTGAAACCTGGAGGGAATGGATTTGATATAGAAACTATATTGGCAAATTCTATACATTTTCACTGTACTGCGTAATGCATAACTGTTATATGCTGAAACTGTAATACCCCGCTCATAGGAAATAAGGAACATTACTCTTAAAGGAAACCGGTCACCTGCCTAAAGCACCATAAACTAACAAGGAGTGGGGTGCTGTATTTGTTAAACTCGCACGCTTTCTGGTTTCCGTGGTTAAAATCTGACTTTCCTCACAGTCCCGTGCATGCACTGTCCTATACAAGTCTATGGAAGAGCGTGCGCAGGTGACAGATTCCCTTTAAAATAATAGTGGCAGGTATTCTTTGCATTGTATTAGTAAAACCCAAGGATGTTAGGGTATGTTCAGAAGAAGCAGATTTTCTACAATGGAAAAGCCGTTGTGGATTGTGGTGTGAAAATTCGCAGGTGATGTGGATTTTGATGTGGATTTTGGTTTGGATTTCACCTCCTTATTTGAAGAAGTGAAATCTACATTGAAGCTACACAGCATAAATTGACATGCTACACCAGGTCACTTCTGCTGTAAGTTTCACATGGATTTTCTTTCTGCATCGTATGGATCCACATGGTCTGTACTGTAAATGCTGTGGATTTTCCATGCAGAAAATCTGCAGCAATTATGTTACGTGTGAAGATACCCTTAGATGTCAGTCACAAATGTAAAATATATTTGTTACAACCATGAGAGTAGGGAAAACTGGACGGCTGATCACTTTCAGCAACTTCACAATATACAGCTGAGGGTTCATTATTGAGATGAGGCACAGTAGTGCGATAAAACACATGGAGGGAAAGTAGTCTAGGCATTTGTTTTAGAATTCTGATGGAAGAAAAGTTGCAAAAGTTGGTTCATAGGTGGCACAGATCTGCTTTTCTGGGTACACAGACTATCCAAAGATGCAGCAAATTAACTCAAGAGATGTGCGCCTCTTAGTAAATTTGGCGCATCCTACTTTAGTGCATTGCTGCTAAAGACTGGCATACGGTCACCAGTGTTTAGTAAGGCTATGTTTACATCTGTGTTTGGAGGCTCCATCACAGATCTGGTATGAAATGCCGAATGGCTGATCTTAGACTGAACAGACCACATTATAGTCAATGTGGTCAACTCAGTGCCATTCTGTTCCATGACTAAACGGGTCCATTTAGCAAGGGGATTTCTTTTTCTCTTCCCATAACAATGCAGGAAGACAGAATCCCCAAACGCAGATGTGAAGATATTCTAAATTGCCCCATTACTATGGCAAGTACTGACAGATGCAGAAAAGTCTAAACTCTTGTTCCGTAAGACCAACATTTTCAATTTAAATAGACATTTCATTGGATCAAGATATTGGGCAGATAGATATATTCTTTATGCTCATGTGATGTTTCTCATCAGCCTTGTGAAGGGATACTATCACCCGTAGGCTTTTTAGGTCATGTAGTACATGAGACTTAATTCATCTATGATGTACTGCCTGGAAAAAAACCTTAATTGATTTCTGCACGTTTTGCATAGCAAGAGAATTGTGCAAGACTTTGTTGAATTTTGCCTAAACACCATATGAATAAGCCCCATAACCAAAATCAAACATCCCCAGGAGATCATAGAACAAGTGTAGTAGTATGTGTATTGGAAGATGGCTAGACCATGGAATCAGTGGTGCACAGAAGGATTTCAGGCTGTATGCCTCCATACCATGACTGCAATTGGGGAATTACTATACTAACTGTTGTCAGAACAATAACAAACAACAAGCAGAAAGAATTGAGCTTCTCCCTGCTGCTTGTGGCCTTTAAATACGGGATTTGTGATGTTTTTCGTATGTGATTAATATTTAAGGTCTGATGCCAGACTGCATAGAGACGACATCGATATATGCTTCAGCAAAACTCTGAACTCCTGTAAGGTCCCTCAGATTCGCTATGCCAGTGTGGAGCGTCTCCTGGAGAGATTGACTGACTTGCGCTTTCTCAGCATTGATTTTCTCAACACTTTCCTGCATACCTACAGGATATTTACCACTGCTTTTGTAGTGCTGGAAAAACTAGCTGATATTTACAAGAGACCTTTCACGTCAATACCAGTCAGGTAACTCCGACAGCTTGATCTTCAATTGGCTTGTTATTTTATTTGTATAGTACAAGTCACTTATTACTCGTACACACGTTGTTGGGAAAAGTGTAGTGATTATGGTTTATCTGCACCTTTAGAGCCATAATTCAATGTCACAGTGGCTTATATGTACAATTAATGTAGTTCTAAGCACAACTTTAAGCTATAAAGATCACATATTTTATCTAGCATTGTTGATGTATTAAGTAGTACTTTTTCCTAATTCAATGCCCGCATCAACGGACTAAACACTGACATGCCAAAAGTCATGGGACAGGAACTAATATTCTGTAGGACCACCTCTAGCCTGGTGAAGTGCATCAACTTAACATGGCATCGTTTCCACAAATGGATGAAAGGCACCTGGAGGATTGTTGAGCCATGTCGCCTGCATAGTCACCCAATGCTCTATAGTATTTCTAGATGCAAGATTTTGGGTGTGAATGCACCTTTCCTTCACATTCCATAAATGCTCAATTGGGCTCATGTCGGGTGAATGTGCAGGCCACACCATTCATAGAAACTCTACAGAATGCTCTTAGAACCAATTCTGGACAACTTAAGCTTGATGTCATGGTGCGTTATCCTACTGGAATAACGCAACATCATTGTCCATGAAGAGCTCAAATGGTTACCAAGCAGTTAAACGTAGAGGGCACCGGTCAATAACTTGTTTGTGGACCAGTGGATCCAAACCATGCCATAAGAGCATGGTGCCACCATCAGCCTGCACAATGCCTTGTTGACATCTCCAGTCCATGGGGTCTACACCATACAGGAACCCTACCATCAGCCCAAAACAATTACCATCATGAGACCATACCACTTGTTGCCAGTCCTCCAGGGCCCAGTTAGAAACCTCATGAGCCTGGGTGAGGCACTGTTTCCAGTGTCATGGCGTTAACTGAGACACTCTGGTGGGTCTTTTGCTCCCATATCCCATGGAAGCTAAAGAATGCTTCAGTGACTTGTGGGATATGCATGTGGCACCTCTTGCATTGAATGTGGATGTGATTTCTGCCAGTCGCTTGTCTGTTCACATGGGCAACTCTAGTCAGATCGTTGGTTAACATCATTAAGCACACATGGGTGGCCACTGCGCTGTCCAATGTGTGTGGTATTGCTATGCATGTCGTATTCCTGGCACACACTGGGTTATGGAATGATAAATGCCCTTTGGAAATGGAATGTCCCATCTGTCTGGCACAAACTATCATACCTCGTTTGAACTCCAATGATTCACGTCGCCTTGCCATGAGCATGCTGGCTGGTTTTCAGCCCCACAGGATAACACCCCACATCATATACAGATGTGGGCGTTCCCAAGCCATTAACTGAGGTAACACCACTTCATAATCAATTTACCGTTACATACTGCTATCACATAACTTTTGGCGTGTCAGTGTAAAATTGTTGCTCCAATATTTATATCTGTTTCTGTATTAACTGTACCTAAAATGGAAGAGGTCGTTTCAATAGATGGTTCAAATTCATGAATAACCTATCATTATATGGTTGTGACATATTTGAGGTGGTCATTTACCCGATTTATGGTAGAGCACTAGTGAAAAAGTCAATGTCCTTCAAATGATTCATTGAGCTTTTCTCTATTGAAATTTTTTTAATATAAAGTCTAGAAATACTTGAAATCAACGAAGCAAATCTCACTTGATGAGAACACTAAGTGTGACTCCATGTGCCCACTGAAATGTCACTGACCTCGTTATTTTTTACTTATACGGGACAGTAAAATATATAATTCCATGTATTTTGCTTTCCTTCTTTTGAAATGTAGATCTCTAGAGTTGTTCTTCGCATCTAGCCAAAGCCTAGATGGGAAGTCACCACATCTCTGCCGCAAGTTTTCTTCTCCACCTCCATTGTCCCTTTCTAGAACGTCATCACCTGTCAGAGCAAGAAAATTGTCTCTAAACTCGCCGTTAAATTCACGAATTGGAGCTTTAGACTTATCCACGTCATCCAGTGCAAGCAGTCCAACCTCAGTGTTCAGCCCAGCAACCTCTCCACCACCCAGCACTGGCAAAGTACCTTTGGACCTCAGTAAAGGACTCTCCTCACCAGAACAAAGTCCGGGATGTACTGAAGAGAATCCCGATAATCCACGTATTGATTTGTGTAACAAGCTACGGAGGAGTATTCACAGAGGTAACAAAAGGTTCTTCCACTATCTTTTATTATAAATCATGGGTAAAATAAGATTATTTGTATAGTTAAGGAAAATTGTAAAGGATTTGTAGATAATACTCCATATTCTGTTAACCCCTTCATGACCAGCGGTGTTTTTTTTTACCTTTATGACCAAGAGCAAAATTTCACCTTTTAATAAGTACATCCTCAAAAGTGATTTTTTAAAAAATGTTTTTAGTCTACCCCAAAATGTTTGGGTTATTTTTTTTTTTCACAACACATGGGGGTTTCTAAGTATTTAAAATTGGAATGGGGCTGAATTAATTTTGTAGGCCTTTTTTAGGGAAGAGTGGCCAGAAATAGGAAAACAAATAGTTTTTCCTCATTTTTTTTTCTTGCTTTCTAGTTTTTGGTCACATTTTATTTTTATTTTATCACACATTTTACTGCATTTATTTTTGCACGTTTTACTTTTTTTAGCTGTTAGATTTTATCTTTTTTACTATGGAGGTACAGGTTAGCAGAGAGCACATTACACTTGTGTTCCCTGCTGTCCCCACATACTGAAAACAGTGATCTCATGGTAACAGCCCATTAGATCACTCTTAGCAGTGGTCTGTATTCACAGACATGTCCTCTCTGTATGCCTCCAAGCCAGCATGAGTGCAAAGGTAATTCTCTCCACCAACTCTTCAGAGCATGCACTGATCATTCCTGTGTTGCTGGACCCGGCAATTGTAGGAATCTGGCTTTTTCGAAGCTCCTCCTATGGTAGTAATTAACAGCTTCTGACCAGGAGCCATTATCGGGACCTGAACTAATTGGTTCCTGATGTCAACACCCGGATCAGAGGCTGTTAATTACAGCCATAACAGGAGCTTTGAAGACGCCATAAGCCTGCGACCGCTACTGAGAGGGGTACCGCTGAGAGCTGCCCCTGATTGGTCCCTGTGCTGAGCCAATCAGGGGCAACACTCACTCACCCATTCATGAATTCATGAATGGGTGAGTGAGAGCTGCCTCTGATTGGTGAGACTGTGACTAATCAGAGGCAGCTTATTCAGCAGGTGGGGATTTTAAATCCCCGGCTGCTGAATACTACTCATAGCAGTTCAGGAGAACTGCCGGCCGGCCGCGGCTGAATTCCGTCTGCCGGGACAAGGTGAGTGTGTGTGTGTGTGTGTGTGTGTGTGTGTGTGTGTGTGTGTGTGTGTGTGTGTGTGTGTGTGTGTGTGTGTGTGTGTGTGTATATATGTATGTGTATATATGTATGTATATATATACCCATACACATACACATACACATACACATACACATACACATACACCCACACCCTCACCCTCACCCTCACCTTGTCCCGGCAGACGGAATTCAGCCGCGGACAGAATTTTTTATTTATTTTTTTTACTTTTTATACATTTCTGGATGAATTTCAGGGAAGGGCTTATATTTTTAAGCCCTTCCCGAAAATTCATCGTGCAATCGCCGGCAGCCCTGTTACAGCTGTGGCAGAGGAGAATGATTTGTCTAGTATATGTTCTCAATGGGGTCGGCGCTGCTGCCGCCGGCCCCATTGGGCGCATATAGAGAAGAGAACAGGAATCGCAGATAGGTGCGATCTGCGATTTCTGTTCTATAATTTAGCGGACGAGCGCATAAAAAGCGCTCATGTGTCCGATACCATTGCCAAGCAATGGTTTTATGAAATCACACATCGCATGCACATGCGCAGATCGCACGGAAAATCGCCCGTGTGACCGAGGCCTTATGGTGTCAGAAGCTTTCAGAAAATCACTGTCCTAACATTAATCAATAGAATGTCTGCAATAAAGAAGAATAAAACTTTTTTTTTAAATTTAGCATTATTCTAGTTTTTAATGTTTCAACATGAATGTTAAAATAAGCCCTTGGTTTAGAGATGTCTAACTAATATTGTATTTTTGAATTTTTTTAACAGCTGCTGTTTTAGACTCTGCGTCACTAGATAAAACCATTCCTGAAAGTAATGCTTCTACGGACACGGCCGAGAATTCTCCTTGTCGATCTCCGTCAACACCTCGACATCTCCGATACCGTCCAGCAGGAGGTAATGGCAGTTTGCCTGTGCAGTTTAATAAAGATCTAATAGTTATGTACAACTCCAAAGATGAATGGGTGGGGACAGGGGCATAGCTAAAGGCTCATGGGCCCGGGTGCAAAAGTTTAACTTGGGGGGCCCCCCAACTTCTCTTAATCCCTTAACGCAGAGGCGTAACTAGAAGCTCCTGGGCCCCAATGCAAAACCTGTAACAGGGTTCCAACTATAATGCTTTATTCATAGTATTGGGCTCTCTATATGGAGAAGAGAGGCCTTATGGGCCCCCTATGGCTCCTGAGCCCGGGTGCAACCGCACTTTTTTGCATTTCCTATAGTTACACCAGTGGGTGGGGATCTACTTTTTCTACTACAGGGTAGGTGTATTATTTGTTTGAGAAGAGTAATAGAATTGGGAAGGAATATTTATCATAAAATAAGGAGTACTGGCAGTCGCTCTACTTCATAATGGTAGTTTTGGGTTATTCTAATTTAACCCTGCATAATAACAGGTCAAGCTAGATAAATGTATGTCTTTTCTCAGGCCATGCCTGATAAAGATAGAAATATTCTCACAACTTGGAAACTTTATTTTTACATTCATAGTTCACATCAGTCCAGTTTTGGGTCAGTTAAAATCTACTATTTTTTTAAGATGTAGCAGAAAAGTGCAAAAACTTTACACTATCTATATATATAAAGCTGAAAGCCCTCACTGACTCACTCACTCACTCACTGACTCGCCAAAAGTTCTCCAACTTCCCGATATCGTAGAAACATGAATTTTGGCACGAGCATAGATTATCTCCAAAATAGGAAAAGTAATTGGGTCCCAACTCGATTATTCAATTCTAGCGCAAAAGAATTGGCGTCGAAATTTAACGTACATAATCTAAATCTCTCACTTCCCAGTGTCATAGAAACTCGAAATTTGGCACGGGCATTGATTGTCATAAATAGGAAAAGCTAATGGGTCCCAACTCGATTATTCAATTCTATGCGCAAAAGAATTAGCGTCAAAATTTTACGTACGGAATGTATTTTTCTCACTTTCCAGTGTCATAGAAACGTGAAATTTGGCACGAGCATTGATTATGTCATAAATAGGAAAAGCTTATGGGTCCCAACTCCATTATTCAGTTCTATGCGCAAAAGAATTAGCGTCCAAATTTTACGTACGGAATGTAATTTTCTCACGTAGAAACTTAAAATTTGGCACGGGCATTGAATATGTCATAAATAGGAAAAG
The DNA here is from genome assembly GCF_035609145.1 of Eleutherodactylus coqui. Lineage (NCBI taxonomy): Eukaryota > Metazoa > Chordata > Amphibia > Anura > Eleutherodactylidae > Eleutherodactylus > Eleutherodactylus coqui. Next base: position 98,171,013 of record NC_089841.1, read on the forward strand.
TTAATGGGTCCCAACTCGATTATTCAATTCTAGCGCAAAAGAATTAGCGTCAAAATTTTACGTATGGAATGTAAGTTTCTCACTTTCCAGTGTCATAGAAACGTGAAATTTGGCACGAGCATTGATTATGTCATAAATAGGAAAAGCTAATGGGTTCCAACTCGATTATTCAATTCTATGCACAAAAGAATTAGCGTCAAAATTTTACGTCCGGAATGTATTTTTCTCACTTTCCAGTGTCATAGAAACGTAAAATTTGACACGAGCATTGATTATGTCATAAATAGAAAAAGCTAATGGGTCCCAACTCCATTATTCAATTCTATGCGCAAAAGAATTAGCGTCCAAATTTTACGTACGGAATGTAATTTTCTCACATAGAAACTTAAAATTTGGCACGGGCATTGATTATGTCATAAATAGGAAAAGCTAATGGGTCCCAACTCGATTATTCAATTCTATGCACAAAAGAATTAGCGTCCAAATTTTACGTACGGAATGTAATTTTCTCACTTTCCGGTGTCATCGAAACAGGAAATTTGGCACGAGCATTGATTATGTCATAAATAGGAAATACTCGAATATTCAATTCTATTGCAAAAGAATTAGCGTCCAAATTTTACATACGGAATGTAATTTTCTCACTTTCCGGTGTCATAGAAACATGAAATTTGGCACGAGCATTGATTATGTCATAAATAGGAAAAGCTAATGGGTCCCACCTCGATTGTTCAATTCTAAGCGCAAAAAATTAGCGTCCACATTTTACGTATGGAATCTAATTCTTTCACTTCCTGATGTCATTTTATATAAAGGAAACGTCGCATGGTTACCTCCCGTGGTGTTTCCTGGGTAACACAGAAAACTATGCAAAATGGTGAACATATGTTTTTCCGGTATCTCTAAAGTAACCACGACTTCATAAGATTTCCGTGTGAACACCAGATGAACACCAGTACCAAATTAACTCGGGCGAAGCAGGGTATATCAGCTAGTTTAGGTATAAGCTTATGTATTCTGAAGGTACTACATACTGTACTTGCGTGTGACATCCTTTCTGCCTATTGACTCCTATTGTTGAAACTCTGAAACCTTTACAAATGACAGTTGCTGAATACAGAGCAATCATTAAAATTCATGCTTCACTGTTGTAACCGCTATTATTTTGCATCTTGTTTGACAACAAGCAAGGGGCGCACCTTAGAAGCAGGCCATACATCTGTTAGGGAGGTCTTAAGGAGACCCAGCCCTTGTTAATCTCATCCTCCTTGCTACTGGGTGTCCAGAACTTGCATAGTTTAAGAAGAAGTAAAACCGGTGGACTGGAGGCACAACACTTCGAGTCGATAAATGATCAAGTCGATAAATGATCAAGGAAATTACCTGGTTCGTCTTTATTAATATTTAAAACCAGCCATGCTTAACGCGTTTTGGGAATGCAGTCCCTTCTTCAGAAATGGCTGTAAGAGTGCTCCTGTTGTCTGCTCAAGTATATTGTATGGAAAAGAAGAATCAGAAGTTGCCCCACCTGTTTTCTCCTCTGATCTAAGAACTTGCACAGGACTCTCCTTCCCAGAGGAGCTGCATTGTTAGGAAGCAAGGCAGGTGGGGAATGGGTCAAAAATCATGTAAAGGGCACGAAGGGGGAGCAAATACAAAGATCTTTTTTTGGATGTCAAAACCCAACATTCAAAATTTGATGACAGAAAAAGACCTCATTGAACATTTAGTCTGCCCGTATTTATTTACTTTTTTTAGTTCTCTCTTAGGCTGCCTGTCCATGGGAGCCGCCGTCCGGGAGCAGGAGCCTGCAGATGGATCTCCGCGGTCAGCCTATCTGACAGATAGGCTTATCGCGGAGAATCGTGGCAATTCGCAGCATGCTGTGAGTTGCCGCCCGCGAGTGGAGAATCGTTATGATTCTCCACTCGTGGACAGGGGGGCTGCACTTTCCATAGCAACGCAATCACAGATTGTGCCACCTTGTTCTAGTGTTTCATTTTTTTAAAACTCAAACCCTGAGCTCTATTAAATCCTTTAACATATATAAAGATTTCAGTCATATCCCCCTTTCCCGTCCTAGTCATAGGGGGGGACCATTTTGTCATTTGCTATAGGGCCCCCTACTTTCTATCGTATGTACACTGTTGCATTTGAGTACCGTATATACCGGCGTATAAGACGACTTTTGAACCCCGAAAAATCTGCTCTGAAGTCGGGGGTCGTCTTATACGACGGTAATACAAAAAAAAGAAAGTGTCAAAAAACCAAAAATCATTACTCACCTCCCCCGGCGTTCTGCGGCGCTGCTGCAGGCTGTCACTCCCTCGTGGTCTCCGGCAGAGCATTGCTTTCTGAATGCGGGGCTTGAAATCCCCCCCCTCCAGAAAGCTAATACTGTGATTAGCTAACACATGCCGTCAGCCAATCACAGCCATTCAATGACATCATTGAATGGCTGTGATTGGCTGAAGGCACGTGTGTTTTAGCCAATCACCGCTTTCAATGATGTCATTGAATGGCTGTGATTGGCTTACGTCGTGTGTTAGCTAATCACAGTATTAGCTTTCTGGAGGCGGGGATTTCAAGCCCTGCATCCAGAAAGCAATGCTCTGCCGCGGACCAGGAGGGAGCGACAGACTGCAGCAGTGCCGCAGAACGCCGGGGGAGGTGAGTAATGATTTTTTTTTGCTCCGCTGTATTCCCGGCGTATAAGGTGATAGTTGGGGGGTCGTCTTATACGCCCCGTCGCCTTATACGCCGGTATATACGGTAACTTTTTGGATTGATTTCCATTTTTCCTTTCCTTATTTTTCTAGTATTACTTTCCTTTTGGGCATAATACGAATGTGCGCCATTTCTTCATTCAGATCACTGGTTGTCTATAAGGCGATCAATGTTCCTTCAACTTTTCTTAGAGAAGAGAAAGGAGAAGCAGAATAAAAAATAAAACATCGTTGTGCACATAGACTTAATGAGGGCTTTTGATAAGAAAATTGTCATTTTTGACAGCTGTCATGTGGTTAATCTTGTGAAGCATTGAAATGTATCATTGTAATTTGTGCACTTGATTGGACTCTGTCTCCACAGCATTCCGCTGTCTTTGTGATCTGAAGAACTGCTAATTGGATAGATTATTTCTATGGTGTTATTTATAGATGCAGCGCCAGTGAGTACGCTGATGATCGAGTAGAACATAGGACAGATGTTGCCGTTCTCTGTTATTTCTATCAGCTTTCATTGCAGCTTCCTTGTCAGGACCGTAATGGGGATTAGTGACTTCCTGTGAACTATATTTATACATCTTAAATCTAATTCCATTGTGTTAAATAAAGATATGAACATTTTACTTATCTCCGTTCTGGATCCTAGTGTCAAAATGTCTTTTTTTTTCTTTTTCTGATCTACTCTTTTTACGGACTTTTTCCTCCGAATGCGTTCTTATTTAGCAGTTGCCATTTATGGTGGCATTAATAATCCTGTGATTATTTTGTTAGCGTTGGGATACGGCTTTGTTTGAGAGACACTGATAATGATTTCTAAATAAATACACTCCTTATCTATATTATGTAAAGAGATCCGCAGATGGGAGAGAAGTTTTTTAATGCCATGGTAACAAAAGCTCACGATGAGAAAAAAAAAAATATTTCTAGACAAAGGCTGTTTATAAAGTATGTTGTCATGGAAACTTCCCATAGACTGGATATTCAGGATATAGAGGAATCCATTATCAAGAGTGAACAATTATTGATGTGGCCCAGTAGAACTGCTCTTATCAGTACTAGATTTTTGCTACTATAACCAGTACAGTGCCACTATGTGATCCCCTAGATAGAGGTGCAGTCCTAGTACAAATTCTCCTATGAAACGTTTTGGGGTCCATGGTCATACTTTATTGCACTCTATATTTACTGTGTGGTATCCTTCAACATAACACCTGATCTGCCAAGGAGTCAATATTCGTCATAGAGCATGAACCTCATGGCTTTTTAGGAGAAATACGGGAAATGTTGATGTGCAGCTGGTTATGATGAGCTGTGGTTGTGGTGTGCAGTGAGCATGCTTGGCACATATGGCTTCTACAGTGCCTGCTTGACACGAGGTATCTGTTGTTTATTAATGGGGGTTTTCCTAGTCATACTGTTGTTGCTTAAGACTACATATAGACCAACGATCTTTCCATCCAATTTTTGGGCCGATTTAGTTGGTCCAAAAATTGGATGGAGATAGAACCCATTCATTTGAATGGGTGTGTGTGGGCTTTTTATTTGTACTCAGACAAATTAGTCTTATTAAGAAGAAAAACAGTGAGAATAGTACATGTGCGGTATCCCAAACGTCAAACAGCAAACGGGTGGGGTCCATGTGCTGCCCAATGTGAGTTGCACCTGCAAATCTAGACACAACTTTAAATTAGTTCATGTGCATGTAGCCTAAATGAAATCTGGCGAGACATTTTGTGCCATAAAACTTTGGTAACCGGAGATAAATAGCATGAGAAGAATAACCATCATATATATTATCACTGCTTCCTAGGCTCCAAAATTAATATTTTCGTGGTATGCAAAAGAGATATGAACCGTTTAGTGAGAAGTTCACTAGCTAAGACTGGTCCTGGCTCTCTTTCCCTTGCCTAATGATTGACATCTGCAGCTCCCTTGGTGCTGTGAATTCTAGGGGGCCTGAAGCTGTTAGTCACTAGAAAGAAGGTGGAGTTTGAGCCAAATGATGGGGAAAGAGCCCAAATGAGGGATTGGAGCTCCAGGAAGATAATTTGCATATTCCTGGTGCATTTTGGGAGGATTGAAGACTCACTATGAGTGCGACGATTGTTGGGTCTAGCTGCTTGGAGGATATCACCCGACCACGCGCCTTCAGGCTGACATAACATCTTATAGGTTTAATATCATTAGGAGAAATCTCTACTATTAGGAGTTTGAAAGTGGACATCAACTGTGCAACATGGAAGGGGAGAGGAGCCATATGGTGAGTTGCAATTTATGCTGTATGTTTACCGACCGACCAGAGGAAAAGCAAAACTTCACCTGCGCGAAATGCAAGCTTGTGTCTCTACTGGAGGAAAAGGTGCAGAGTCTGCAGGAGAGAATAGCTACACTGAACTTCATAAAGGAAGATAAGGATTTCCTTGACAGAGCAGAAGTAACTCTTTTAGAATGTTTAAAGAAAAAAATGTTCAGTGTACCTGCAAAAGCAGAGGGATGGGAGCATGGGACCCAAAGAAGCAGGAGGATCAGGAGTCAGTCAGCACCCATACTGCTTAGGAACCTGTACCAGTCTCTCATGCAGGAGGACAATGAAGAAGTAGTTCAAGAACTTTGTCCACAAAGAACAGTAAAGTACGAGTGCTCAGAATCCTTTTGGATGGAAAAAAAGAAGAATTGTTGCTGTGCAGATAAGGAGAGTGCTGATTGTGGGGGATTACCTATTGAGAGGAACAGAGGCCGCGGTCTGCAGACCAGATATAACTTCACGAGAGGTGTGCTGTCTTCCAGGTGCACAAATCAAAGGCTATCAAGATTCTTCAAATCTATAGACTGCTACCCATTCTTACTAATACATGTATGGACAAATGACACCACAAAAAAGGACCTTGTAACTATCTGCATAGATTTTGAAGACCTTGGAAAGAAGGTTAAGAAACTAGGAGCAGAGGTGGTCTTCTCATCCATTATCCCAATGAATGGCTATGGGATAAGGAGATGGAACAGGATTCTAGAGGTGAACAACTGGCTATGCCGATGGTGCCATCAGCAAAGATTTGGATTACTAGACCATGGAGTGAATTACCTATATGATGGACTGCTTGCTAGAGGCGGGTTGCACCTTACAAAGACAGGAAAGCATATATTGGGCAGGCGCTTTGCTGAACTCACCAGGAGAGCATTAAACGAGAACAATATGGAAAGGGAAGTGAAAGGCTAGACAAAAATATACAGCTAATGAATACAATTGAGAACCTTACTATTAGAAGTGGAAAGAAAGAACAAAGACAAAAAATTCAGAAGGAATGTAGAGGAGTAAGCGACACTGATAACAAACTAAAATGTTTCTACATATATGCACAGAGGGTAACAAGGAGAAGTTGAGGTCCTAGTACAGGAAGAGAAATCTGTCATAGGCATCACGGAAAGGTGGTGGGATGATACACATTGGAATACAAGGCTTTAAGGCAACAACTTATTTATAAGAAATAGATATAATATGAGAGGAAGAGATATTACCTTGTGTTGTATGTTAGGAAAGCGCATATCTCCTCAAAGATTCAAGTTTCAGAGAATGGTAGTTCTGTAGAAACTGGGTAAGAAGAGTAGGAGAGAACAATAGAATGAATCCAACAAATTCTTATCCGCTCTTGCTGACAACTTTATCTTCCAAAAGGTAGATGAGAAAACAAGGGGATCTGCTGTCTTGGACCCAATTCTTACCAACAGGGAGGGAATGGTTGAGGAAGTGTAAGGGTAGCTAGGACCTTAGGAGGCAGTGATCATGCTATCCTTGAAATTTGGATAAAAAGAGGAGGAAGACATGAAAAAACTCAGACCTCAAGGTTGGATTTCAGTAAGGCAGATTTTAATGAACTCAGAAAGAGGGTAGGAAGAATCCAATGGCTGGATGTTTTTAAGGACAGAAATGTCCAAGAAGGTTGGGAAATTTTGTGAAATGAGATTCTCAAAGTACAATCCTTAAAAATCCCTAAAAGAAGGAAGAATGGAAAGCATTGAAAGAGACCAGGATGGATAAACACAGGAAAGCTAAAACTAATAATGAATTGAGTCTTGCAACAGAGGCCAAAAGCAATAAAAAGGATTTTGGGGGTATGTAAAAAAAAAAGTGAAAAGTCAAAGATTCTATAGGATGTTTATAGGATGAAAAGGGTGAATTGGTTAAAAATTATGTTCAGAAGGCTGAACTTTTAAATTCCTATTTTGTATCAGTTTTGTCTCAGAAAGTAAATGTAACCTCAACTGATCTTCCCTGTGCTATTGAAGGAATAAAATAATGCAGGCTATCAATGGGTTCTCCCTACCCACTTAATTGCTGCTGTTTGCACTCTGTTTGTTTAATGTCTGTAAGATCTGATTTTCAGGTGCCCTGCTGTTTGCAATCCACTTTAATGCAGGGGTTGTATAGCAAGCCTACCATTCTGCCAGTAGTTCAGTGTCCTGCACTTCCTTGTACAGTCTGTAGTCCGAGCAGTATCTGAATGCCCGCCCCTTTGCTCTCCCGGGATGATTCAGTTATTGGCAAATTGGCAATTGGCAAATTGTCAATATGTAGACACACATGCACCCCTACTCTAAGGAGAGGTAGAGATTGCAGAGATCATTATCAGTGTCTGCATATCTCTAAGATGGCAGTCTCTGTGTTCTTGTTACTACAGATGTTCTGTACTTAACAATAGACAGTTGTTTTCAGAGAAACTGGAACAGAGACCCTTAGTGGAAGCCACTTCAAACCTGATTTTATAGTGGTAAAGCAACAGTTAATGCAAGTATACTACTGAATTGATGAGACTAACACAAGCTAGTAGATGAGCATAACTTGTCTGAAAAGTTAGTGCCCCTTTAAAGAAACCACTGAAATCACGTTTCAGCTAGATCTAAAACTCTAAAGTTTTCTCCACTTACCATGGGAATGAACCTTGTAAATCTCTAGAAAATCAATGAAGTCAAGCAACTTGCTAGCAATTTTGAGTAATCTTAAAGGGAATTTGTCATCTACTTTTAGCCCTATAAGCTAAGCTTGCGGACTGAAAGTAGATGACCCGCTGTGTCTGGGAATGTAAGTGTTATACTTACCTTACTTGTGGCTCTTCCAGTGTCAGTATTGCAAGCCACTGCTCAATGCATTGAGCGGCTACTTCCAGTTGTGTCATCTACTTTCAGTCCGTAAGCTTCGCTTATAGGGCTAAAAGTAGGGGACAGAGGCTCTTTAAGAAAAGGGGCTACGTCTTGTCTCCATAAAGAAATATAAAAATTGTGAAAACCTCCAGAATTGATCAGCAGGTCTCAGTATAGCTTTATTCTAACAGTATCAGCCACTGAGTACTCTGTAATGATTTGAGCTGCCACATTGTTATATTTTGACTATCAATAGCTACTGCTGTTATCACGGATGGAGATGGTCTGTAAATGAGCTTCACGTTTAGATGATTATTATCTTCAGAAGATACATCAAATACATAGAGCCTTATGTAAAAACAGTATGAAAGTGCAATTATATTTCCATGTGTGGTACTGCAGTGTGATTTGACTTTGGATGTCTGTGCAGATCTGTCGCTGTACCAGTAAATAGACTCTCATAACTATAGATTGAACATTTGTTGCAGTCATCTTTGCAGCACCACATAATTATCTGAGATAATTAATAGGTTACAATTAGTGCCAGGTGCTAATTATCATACAGTGCCGCATTAATGTAACAGTACTAATTGTATGAGCTATTCATTCTCCACCAATTCACTAGGTAATTTGCAAAGTTAGAAATTCACTTTTGTACAACTCAGTGCAATGATTCTCTCACTGTATTGTATGGACTGTTAAATCAAGCTAAAGGATTCACTTATCCAGGATTTTGGGATAAGATGCTAGGCATTTTCCCTATGATGTCACAGGAAATCACTTGACCACTGCAACCTATGGAAGGCTGCAGTATTGCTACTCGTTCTGGCATTGGCACTCACGTACGGAGCGCCATGATGCTCGGAGTTCAAGAACATGCTGCTGCAACCTGTAATTGGATGTGACATCATATGTCACAACAATCACCGGGACCGCAGAGAGGGAAGTATAGTTACATTTATTATTTTAATGCAGGCAGTGCTATTGAAGCGGGGTTGGCCCGTAACCGACAACCCCTTTAAGGATCGGAGTGTTTTGGTCCTAAAGAACCAGATGTTTTTTAGTGCGCATATGGTGGTTTTATAGCCCAATTTTTCCTGGCTTGCCACAAATATTTTTGTTGCACTTTTTCTTGACCTATAGGGCTATTTTTTAGTATCTTTATTTCAGTGAATTTCTTTTTACATTGCTTGGTTTTATTAGGGAAAATGTGTACAAGACGCTAAAGAAAATACAAATTTAAATTTATTGCTCTTTATTTTTAAAATTAGTATATTTACACTAAAAAAAATACAGGAATGGGGTTCCCCTTTTTTTTTGTTTTGGTTGTTGGGATATATAATTTTCATGGTTCATAATATAGCAGTGGTTTAGGTATTATAGCAGTGGTCTAGGTATTATAGCAGTGGTCTAGGTATTATAGCAGTGGTCTAGGTAGGCGTCAGCAGTGGGCCGTTTTTCTATGCGCTACACAGCGCTCAATGAGTGCTGTGTAGCCTGCAAAATACAAGGCAGAAGCAGTTATGAACTGACTGACAGCTGAAGACTCAACTTGGTCCTGATAGATTTTTGGAACACTAATAGCAGGTCGTATTTTTTTATGGCTCGGGATTAGAACCTGAAACCAAGCGCCCTATATTTATGGTGCCAGGTTCTTATCAGGTTAAAAGTGTTCTAGTTGGAGGTCTATCCATTGGTAACCATACCATGGGGAGGTCGCGGTTTGTTAGTTTCTTCAAAAGCATTTAATTTCTTTAAGAGGAGTGATCTGGAAGTTATATTACTTTAGGTTGAAGCAAATCGGAAGGCTTCTCTGGAGATACATTATAATGCTCTTATTACTTAGATGGAAGCATGGATTTAATTTCCCAAATCGTGATTTGATGTGTTGATTATTTTACAGTGCAGACTTCTGACAATTCTCGCTGTTGCTCCGTGTCGCCTGCCTCAGCCTTCGCCATTGCCACAGCAGCTGCTGGACATGGAAGTCCACCAGGTGAGAACAGGAAACTGATGCAACATAGGAGTAGTACGAGTATCACTTTAAATTGTACTTCCGCTGGTGTTACCTTGTCAGAGTTGTATAAGTATTAATATAGAATGACACTGCTTTTATAATATTATACATATTTTTTAAACCAATATGCACTTACGTACAAAATGTTTTTTTTTAATGCTGCTTATGTTGTAAGTTTGGACAAGACCCATATTTTAGGAAGTCAATATATGCTGTCTCCTTATAAATATTGTAGTGCCTTCTTTAAAGATTTTATTGGATGTTCACATCTCAGCATATTTGACAAAGCACAAAGTCAGCAAATGTAGATACAATGTAAAACAGGCGGAGGGGAACAAAGGATGGATGGAAGGGGGTGGAGACTGGGTCTGGGGAAAGGGAAGTGAGTCGGCGGTGGTAGTGCCTTCTAATGTATAAGTTAAACTATTGTAGGATGCTAGCCAAATGATAGGCAAGGAATTTCCATAATGTCTCATTTACAGCTTCAGGGCTCAGTCAGACGGGCGTTTTTTCGCGCGATTTGCGCATGCGTCCCGCGATTTTATAAAACCATTGCTTTGCAATGGTATCGGACACATGAGCGCTTTTTATGCGCTCGTCCGATAAATTATAGAGCAGAAATCGCAGATCGCACCTATCTGCGATCTGCGATTCCTGTTCTCTTCTCTATATGCGCTCAATGGGGCCGGCGGCAGCAGCGCCGACCCCATTGAGAACATATCCTAGACAAATCATTCTTCTCTGCCACAGCTGTGACAGCTGTGGCAGAGAAGAACGATGTTTGCCCATTGAATTCAATGGAGCCGGCAATACAGCCGGCTCCATTAAAAGCAATGGGCTGCCGGCGAGCGCGGGATGAATTTTCGGGAAGGGCTTAAATATATAAGCCCTTCCCTGCAATTAATCCAAAAATGTGTAAAAATAAAAATATATACTCACCTGGTCCCGGCAGACGGAGTTCAGCCACGGCTGGCGGCAGTTCTCCTGAACTGCTCTCTGTAGTATTCAGCAGCTGGGGATTTAAAATCCCCGCCTGCTGAATGAGCTGCTTCTAATTGGTCACAGCCTGACCAATCAGAGGCAGCTCTCACTCACACCCATTCATGAATATATGAATGGGTGAGTGAGTGCTGCCTCTGATTGGCTGAGCGCAGGGACCAATCAGGGGCAGCTCTCAGCTGTCATTCAGGAGAACTGCCGCCGGCCGCGGCTGAACTCAGTCTGCCGGGACCAGGTGAGTATATTTTTATTTTTTTATTTTTACACATTTCTGGATGAATTGCAGGGAAGGGCTTATATATTTAAGCCCTTCCCGAAAATTCATCGTGAGATCGCCCGCAGCGCATTGCTTTCAATGGAGCCGGCTGTACTGCCGGCTCCATTGAATTCAATGCGCTGGACAGAGCTGCACTGCTCCGGCCCGTTTCTATTGAAACGCGGCTAGGAGCAGTTTTTTTTTGGCGATTTTTCGGCCCCGGTCACGTGATTTGCGGATGCGCATCGGTCATGCGATCCGCAAATCGCGGGAAAAACCGCCCGTGTGACTAAGGCCTCATGGTGTTTTGTACTATAGAAATGAATGGCACTTCTATGTTAGTATTAAGAAGTCAAAGATTATGAAAAAATTGGTTCTTAGGTCACTCTCATACATGTGCTTTTTACTGTGGCATATTGAACATCGTGGTAATCACGATATAATGCTCCCATTGATTTCAATGGGGCCTTACAGACATGCTAAGAAAGCGCAGTGACTTTTGAGCGCTGTCCGCTCTATTTTACCGGGTTTAGCGCACCTCATCACCCATCACAATGATGGGGTGTGCTAAAAAACAAAGTAAAATCACAGCAAAACGCCAACTGCATGTGTGACGGTGGCCTAAGGTCCCTGATTTGAGCCCCCGGCTGTCATTGATAATTTTAAGTTGTTTATTTTTAGACAGTAGCAATTAAAGGGTCTGTCTGGGATTTATCAAATTTCTACGTTGCCCCCTCATCTTTGAAGCATAAGACAGATTTGCAATATAAAAATTTTTGAAAAATATCCACACCCCCCATGGTGTCCACATACATGAAACAGCTGTAACAGGGGAACCATCTCTGTTCAATGTATGGTTGCCCTGTAGATTGCACAGATGGGGGGGGGGGGGGGGGCACCCATGTACACAATATACAGGGTGCCCTCCATCTGTGCAATGTATGTAAACAAGTGCTGCTGCAGTGTTAACATTTAGCGGCACCTAATGCAGTGGGTGCTGTAGATAGGGGAGGGCACTTTTTTAATAAACATCATATTGCAAAGCCGCCTTCTTCTTCAAGAAAACAAAACTGCAATGAGATGAAAGGTAAAATCCCCAAATCATGGAAATCTTTTCAATAGATCTGCAGTAATGAAAAATGAGGTCCCTTTCATGCAGCAATATTAGCCAGTATTTTGCATCAGCAGTTGTAAGCCAAGATGAGAAAGATTTTCTGTCTATTCCCCACTCTTGGTTTTGGCTTACAAATACTGACCAAAATACTACAATGTGAAGGAGGTCAATGAAAATAATCAACTTTTTGAATAATAAGCATACCAATTAAATACATACATAGAGCACTAAGACCTATATCAAACAATAGAGCTATATAATAATACACAGCTAGAATCAGTATTCCCAGGTATCGCAATATACCACACATGTCACTGTCCAAGAGAAACTGGAATAAGTCTCCCTGTATATGTGAGAATGGAACTCCAATGTGCCACAAATTAACAATATAATGTGAGCCGACACTTTTTCAAAAAATCAAAGTATATCTGTTTACAAATAGCAACTTTTTCACAGATTAAATGCCAGACACCAACACTCTTCGCCCATTGTTATCATTCTCCTCTTCGACCCGCATTGGTGCTTGGTTGTCTTTAATTTTTACAAAGAATATACATTGTAATTTAATAATATACCATAGTTAGAATTATCCAGAAGAAAGTGAAATGATCTTCTATATAATCCATGGATCCATTTAGGATTTTTACCGGAATTCGACTATATAGTTATATGATGTCCCTGTGAGACCACTAAGGAATGTTTTCCACTGTGGAAAAGGAAATTGCTATTAGAGTATGTACCAGAGTGACATACAATTTGCCTGGTATTTGCCACAAAATATGGACTGTGCTCTATTTGTAATGACTACGTTTGGAAGATTTGGGCTTGGTGAAAGAAATTAAGCCGGTGATCGCCTGGTACAGTTCTGCCAAGAAAATCAGCTCAGGATAACAAACACATGATTTATGCAACCCGACAACACCGTCTGTATACATGGACATCTCCCAATGGCCTCCATCGAAATGCACAGACATTCAAGCTTCAGAGCATGGTAGTTCTGTAGAAACTGTTTGGGTAAGAATACAGGGAAAGAACAACAGAAAGGACACTATTGTGGGCATTCCCTATAGGCCATCTGGACAAGCAGAAGATATTTGGATGAACTCTTTCTACATCAGATGGCCAAGCTCTCAAAAAAGCACAACATAGTGATCATGGGAGATTTTACCTATCCAGACATTTGTTGGGAATCTCTCTCAGGTAAAAAATAATGGATCCAACAAATTCTTATCTGCTCTTGTTGACAACTTTATGTTCCAAAAGGTAGAAGAGAAAACTCAGACCTCAAGGTTGGACTTCAGTAAGGCAGGTTTTAATGAACTCAGAAAGAGGGTAGGAAGAATCCAATGACTGTATGTTCTTAAGGACAGAAATGTCCAAGAAGGTTGGGAAATACTGCGAAATAAGATTCTCAAAGCACAATCATTAACAATCCCTAAAAGAAGGAAAAAAGGAAAGCATTTAAAGAGACCAGGATGGATGAACACAGAACTTACACACGTTAAAAAGGAAGAAAAATATGTTTATTAAATGGAAAGAGGGGGGAATATCTAAAGAAGAATATATTGCGGTCTGCAGAAACTGTAGGGCAAGTGTCAGAAAAGGTAAGGCGAATACTGAATTGAGGCATGTAACAAAGGCCAAAAGCAATAAAAAAGGATTTTGGGGCTATGTCCAAAATAAAAGAAAAGTTGGCTGTTGGACGCTTACAAGATGAAAATGGTAAATTGGTTAAGGATGATGTTGAGAAGGCCTTACTTTTAAATTCCTATTTTGTATCCGTTTCCTCTCAGAAAGTAGATGTAACATCAACTGATCTTCCCTGTGCTTTTGGGGGAATAAAAGATGCAGGCTATCTATAAGCAGAGAGATGATAAGGGAACACGTAGCTAACTTAAATGAATTCAAATCTCCAGGTCCAGAAGAATTACATCCTAGGATACTAAAGGAAGCAGCAGAGGTAATTGCTGAACCACTAGCCATAATCTTTGAAAATTGCTGGAGAACAGGAGAAGTCCCAGAAGATTGGAAAAGGGCAAATGTTGTCCCTATCTTCAAAAAAAGGAAGAAGGGGGATCCAGGAAACTACAGGCCTGTGAGCCTGACTTCTATACCAGGAAAGATCTTTGAACAAATTATTAAACAGCATTTATGCAAGTAATTGGCTAAAAATTGAGTAATTAACCGGAGCCAGCATGGGTTTGTAACAAACAGACAAATGTAATTTCCTTCTATGTCAGAATCACTGAAATGCAGTGGATATAGTATATATTGACTTTAGTAAAGCATTTGACTAAGTATCTCATACCATACTTATTGAAAACATGACCAAATATGGGATTGACAAGGCAGCTGTTAGGTGAAAGCTCGCTATAACATCATGCCTTTTTGTTAGCCATTAAAAGGTATCATATCTACAAGATTACTTGGTTTCTCTTGCTAAGAACAATCACAGATTGAAGAGTAGAATGATAGCAATGGGTGTTGGTGTTTGGCATTTAATCTGTGAAACAATATAACATTTTCAGTTTCCACCAGTGTATATATGGGTTTTGAATTGCACAGTTTTATATAAGCTTTCTTCACACATAGTTATTCTGTGGTGCTCATTTTTGACTGCTTAAATAAAATGTAAGAATTCTTATGTTTCTTACGTGTTTTTTTTTGTTTGTTTTTTTTACAAGCCTTTTTTTGTTTGAGGGGATGTCTTTTTTTATTTTCGGACAAAACACATGTCAAACACATGCTACATAACTGTCTTTTTGTTCATTTTTTTTAAGCGCCAAAACTTAA
The DNA here is from genome assembly GCF_035609145.1 of Eleutherodactylus coqui. NCBI lineage: Eukaryota > Metazoa > Chordata > Amphibia > Anura > Eleutherodactylidae > Eleutherodactylus > Eleutherodactylus coqui. The sequence goes on from NC_089841.1 coordinate 98,186,054, forward strand.
GACCGCCACTAGAACTCATTTTTTCTATTTTTAATATGGGCTTTAACCCATCAACCTGGTTGGAAAAAAACAGTGGGAGAGGAAAAAAAGTAAGAAAAGGCAATGTTTTTCCTATAAAAAAGATTTATGTACATTTAAAATCGGGAAATGTTTTAGTCAGATTTTAGTTTCCTTTCTCCTGCCCAATGATTACTGTCACATTCATGTGTTAATTCAGCACAATACAATCTTATTGCTCAGCAGCTGGCCTACAGATGTGTACTTTTACGCAACACAAACTCCATCATTGTCCTTGTTACACATCATTTATAAGAACATTTAAATATGTATCATAAATAGAGATGAGCGAGTATACTCGGTAAGGCGATATACTCCAGAGAGCATCGCCCTTTTCGAGTACCTGCTGGCTCGTCCCTGAAGATTCGGGGGGGGGGGGCGCAGGCGGCGTGGGTCAGCGAGGGGGAGCAGGGAGGAGAGTGAGAGAGATCCCTCTCTCTCTTTCCCTCCCGATCCCCTCTGCAACCCCCCGCGGCCCCCCTGAATCTTCAGGACGAGTCAGCAGGTACTCGAAAAAGGCGATGCTCTCTCGAGTATATCGCCTTACCGAGTATGCTCGCTCATCTCTAATCATAAAATGTGCAGAGCAGAGAGACGCGGCAAACGTCTGTCATGTGAATAAGATCGATAAATCACAAGACCGACCTTAACACAGAAATGGAGGAGAGCTAACACTCTGTCCCCGACTGATAAGAGGGGCAATGCTGTATTTGTGTTGTCTGTGACTTGTGTCCTTATCCAGTCTGTGATTTCCTTTCTTCGGCCGCCTGCAGACAAGCGGGTCGGATCCGGCGGCGAGAATTCTCGCCGCGGGACCCGACCTGAGCGCCTGCAGAGACGAGCGCGTACTCACCCGCGCCCGGCGGCCCCGGCTCTTTCATGTGCCGGCTGCCGGGCAGCCGGCGCATGCGCAGACCGGAGCCGGCGGCCGGGTGAGTGACGTATCTGTGCGAGCCTCTGTGAGCCCCGCACAAAAATAGGACATGCCGCGGTTTGTTTGCCGCGCGACATTTCGCGCGGCCAAACCGCGGCCGTCTGCTTAGGAGTGCGTATTGTAATGCACTCCTATGCAGGCTTTGAGCGGCGGAAATCCCGCGGGATTTCCGCCCGTGTGCAGGCGGCCTTCCTTCCAAATCTCAATGGCTTTAAGTATATTGCAATGCTACAATAAATGCTTTTTTTGTATTTTGTGCAGACTTTTTCTTCCTATAGCTAGATAACTTACAATGTTCAGTTAATAGGTTTGATCTACTTTGCTTACAGAGAAGGCAGAGTCTGATGTGAATGTATATGTTCTCTGCAGTACCATGAAATATACTAGCTTTATAATGTATGATAATAAAATGGATGTCCAACTAGAAAAAACCCTTTCTTTAGGCCTCTCGTCCAATTGTAAGCTGACTGTAGAAGATTTGGCTGCAAGAATCTCACATTTTAATGCTGCAGGAAAAATATGATACATAGCACACATTGAAGTCAAGATTGAGATCCAGAAGCTGCTCTTAGTAGACTCGGCTGTCCCCGTTTGTTACATAGACTTCAATGAAAACTGACTGTGCATGAGTGGCCAATACTTCATTGGGAATATAGAACCAAGTATCTCCATTCACAGAATCAGTGTGCTTTCCATCGGTCAGACCCCCCCCATTGATTCGACTTTTATGGCAGAAGAAACTGATCAGTGATAAAATGTTGACAGGTTAACACTGGAAAAGTCAATAAATATATATATTCTGGATCTTTCTATTTTACAGTACTGATATGTACCAAGTTTATCCAAAATGAATCACAAAAGTTTTTTTTAAAACAATGGTCTAGAAGACCAGGCCAAACTTCATGATCTTGAGGAGGGTTTTAGAACATATACAGAGATATTGCCTGAATTGCATATAAAAAAATCATTCGTTACCGTATATACCGGCGTATAAGGCGACGGGGCGTATAAGACGACCCCCCAACTGTCACCAAATACGTCGGTATACAGTGGAGAAAAAAAAAAAATTCATTACTCACCTCCCACGGCGTTCTGTCGCGCTCCGGCAGGATGTCGCTCGCTCCGGCAGGCTGTCGCTCGCTCCTCGTCCCCGGCGCAGCATAGCTTTCTGAATGCGGGGCTTGAAATCCCCGCTTCCAGAAAGCTAATACACACGCCGGCAGCCATGACATCATTGAATGGCTGTGATTGGCTAAAGCACACGTGGCTTCAGCCAATCACACTATTCAATGACATCATTGAATGGGTGTGATTGCTAACACGTGCGCCTTCAGCCAATCACAGCCATTCAATTCTGTCATGGCTGCCGGCGTGTGTATTAGCTTTCTGGAAGCGGGGATTTCAAGCCCCGCATTCAGAAAGCTATGCTGCGCCGGGGACGAGGAGCGAGCGACATCCTGCCGGAGCGCGACAGAACGCCGTGGGAGGTGAGTAATAAATTTTATTTTTTTTTTTGTATTACCGGCGCATAAGACGACCCCCGACTGCAGAGCAGATTTTTCGGGGTTCAAAAGTCGTCTTATACGCCGGTATATACGGTATATGCACCAAGAAGATAGAGTATTCCCTGTTACCAAAAGTAGTCGGCATGTTAAAGGGGTTGTCCAGTTTAAAAATATTGATGGGCCTCAATAGTAGATCGGTGGGGTTCTGCTGCTCGGAGATCTTCATTGATCAGCTGTTCACAGGGTCTTTGCACTCGGGCACGGAGCTGATCTCTATAGGAAGCAGACGGCTCTATTTCCACTGCCTTGCAGTGTCCCGGCTTGGTATTGCAGGCGAAGTTCTTATAACTTATTTTGAGGATGGGCCATCAAGCGTTTACAGCTGGTCAATCCTTAAAACATACAGTCTGTCCATTTTGTGGATTCCTCACTGGTACACAGATGATGCATTCTACATAGCTGGCACATTGTTTGGCCCAACTTAGAAAAAGAATGAAAAGTTTGCCATGTCATTTTGCATAAACCAAAAATGCATCCTGCAAAATATATTTGTAGTCTCAGCAAGATCATAATACAGAAAATACTATAATATAAATTAGCATAACATAAAGTCAGTTATGGCCCCTCACAGACTAAGCCAGAGACCTCCTGCATAATGATGAGGGGCAAGCACCCCGAAACAGTCTGTCTATGCATGGTCTCTGGCTTGGTTTAAAAATCCCAATCATTGTGGACCTTTTTATAAGGTCACTTTGAATTGAAGGAATGCCGCCATCCAATAGATGGCGCTGTAGAGGCATTTTTCCATCTTTCTGATTTGCATAAAGTAAGTTATGCTGCTTATAGGTTAGGTGACCTAGAATCTGGGGCGCTATGTCTTGCATTCAGTTGGTCCCCCATTCCTGCTGCGTCCCCCAGCAAAGTCAGTATGCACAAAGCCAACTTGTCTCTTTTCAGAAGGCTGTGTGCACCTACCTTTCATAGAGATGAATGAGAGGTGCATGTGCTCAGCTTTCTGAAGAGAGTCAAGCTGCTGTGGGCACACTGACTTTGGCCCGATTTTGCATCTAGTACTGCCATATTTTGCCACAGTGTGTATGCCGTAACAAGATGCCACTCCAAAAAAGGCGCAATTGTGGGGTTATTTTGCATTTCACTCCACTTCTAAACTTTTAAACATTTTAAGTACATTATGATACATTTAATAGTACCATTGAAAAATTTAGCTCCTTCCCTAAAAAACAAGGCTACATGAATGGAAAAAATAAGTTATGTCTTCAGGGAGTTAAAAAGGGGTTGCCACATGTGGAGACTGTCTATAGTGATCGGCGGTTTGGGGAAGCACGTAAAATAATAACCACATCCCTTTGTGAATATCTGCTGGAAATGACATTCGTTCATATTATGTTCCCAAAAGTCTGCTGTAATATGTTCCTTAAAACTGGCCTAAACTACATATGTGCAGTGGAGGGAACAAGTGGAGCCATTTACAATAAATTACTTTTCTATTAATATTTTCTCTATTCCGTGTCCTGGCTGTGTTATAGAGATTTCATTCTAGCTGCCATCTAGGGCAAGAGCAGTATAATTTCTGTGTATCATCATACGGTATAATTAGGATAATTGCAGTGAAAGGCAAGACATACATTGTCTGGGAAGTGTTTATATACATATCTTGCGCGGAGCAGTGAAGAATGTGTTCAGGTGTGATGACATATAATCACTGTCAGCTTCTGGTGAAGGTGATAACAGAGTGGGGCAGTTAATTGCAGCTTCTGTTACAGGCACTCTGTGTATTATTTGTTTTGAGGCGCTCGGCTTCCTCCTGTGTGCCTGCCTCTTTATTTATGCTCTGACTTCTTTCTAAAAAGTATTTAAGATTAAAATAAACAAGGAAAAAAATAATCTTCCTTTAGTACTTGAAGTCAAACTTGTTTCCTTCCTTGGCGTAGGACATGATAGAATTTTATTCTGAGCATAGTAAGGGTTATTTCACGTGGACCCAACACCAGTCAACGTGCCAATTTACACGTCCCTCTTTTCACATGGTCTCCAAGAAAATAAAATCGTAGCATGCAATATTCTGGTCCATGTTTCCAGATGAGACTTATGTCAGTGGGGACACAACGAAAATGGTCAGCATTAGAGATGAGCGAACGTACTCGTCCGAGCTTGATGCTCGGGCGAATATTAGGGTGTTCGGGATGCTTGTTACTCTTAACGAGCACCACGCGGTGTTCGGGTTACTTTCACTTTCCTCTCTGAGACGTTAGCGCGCTTTTCTGGCCAATTGAAAGACAGGGAAGGCATTACAACTTCCCCCTGTGACGTTCAAGCCCTATACCACCCCCCTGCTGTGAGTGGCTGGGGAGATCAGATGTCACCGGAGTATAAAAGTCGGCCCCTCCCGCGGCTCGCCTCAGATGCCTTGTGAGTTAGCTGAGAGAAAGTGCTGTTGTGTTGGAGCTGCTGTAGGGAGAGTGTTAGGAGTGAGTGTAGGCTTCAAGAACCCCAACGGTCCTTCTTAGGGCCACATCTATCCGTGTGCAGTACTGTGGAGGGTGCTGTTAGCAGTGTTGCACAATTTATTTTTTTTCAAAATCGTCTGTGCAGAGCATTGCGCCCTGCAGTAATACTACAGGGACAGAAGTGGTGGTTAGGCAGGGAGAGTGTTAGGAGTGAGTGTAGGCTTCAAGAACCCCAACGGTCCTTCTTAGGGCCACATTTAACCGTGTGCAGTACTGTGCAGGCTGCTGTTAGCAGTGTTGCATTTTTTTTTTTTTTTTCAAAATCAGCTGTGCAGAGCATTGCGCCTTGCAGTAATACTACAGGGACAGAATTGTGTAGGCAGGGCCAGAAGACATATATTATTGATTGAATATAGTCAGTGGGCCTTTTCTTTAAAAAAAAAAAGGGAAACATTCTATTTGGCCTGCCTCTGACAGTCCTCAGCGTTCTGGGTACGTGTGTGGTGGGTGGAGAACGTAAAGAAATCATACGCAGCCAGCTACGTTTAACAGCAGGCTTGCGCCAATTTATTTCCTGCCTGGGAAAAATCACCGCTCTGCTGCACTTCATATAACACTGCAGTTCTGTGGAACACAGTTCTAATCTTATCTGATTGAATATAGTCAGTGGCCTTCCCTTTAAAAAAAAAAAGGGAAACATTCTATTTGGCCTGCCTCTGACAGTCCTCAGCGTTCTGGGTACGTGTGTGGTGGGTGGAGAACGTAAAGAAATCATACGCAGCCAGCTACGTTTAACAGCAGGCTTGCGCCAATTTATTTCCTGCCTGGGAAAAATCACCGCTCTGCTGCACTTCATATAACACTGCAGTTCTGTGGAACACAGTTCTAATCTTATCTGATTGAATATAGTCAGTGGCCTTCCCTTTAAAAAAAAAAGGGAAACATTCTATTTGGCCTGCAGGCTTGCGCCAATTTATTTCCTGCCTGGGAAAAATCACCGCTCTGCTGCACTTCATATAACACTGCAGTTCTGTGGAACACAGTTCTAATCTTATCTGATTGAATATAGTCAGTGGCCTTCCCTTTAAAAAAAAAAGGGAAACATTCTATTTGGCCTGCAGGCTTGCGCCAATTTATTTCCTGTCTGGGAAAAATCACCGCTCTGCTGCACTTCATATAACACTGCAGTTCTGTGGAACACAGTTCTAATCTTATCTGATTGAATATAGTCAGTGGGCCTTCCCTTTAAAAAAAAAGGGAAACATTCTATTTGGCCTGCAGGCTTGCGCCAATTTATTTCCTGCCTGGGAAAAATCACTGGTAATACAGCATGCTGAGGGGTAGGGGTAGGCCTAGAGGACGTGGACGTGGCCGCGTAGGCCCAAGTGAGGGTGTGGGCACAGGCCGAGCTCCTGATCAAGGTGTATCGCAGCCGACTGCTGCGCGATTAGGAGAGAGGCACGTTTCTGGCGTCCCCACATTCATCGCCCAATTAATGGGTCCACGCGGGAGACCTTTATTAGAAAATGAGCAGTGTGAGCAGGTCCTGTCGTGGATGGCAGAAAGTGCTTCGAGCAAGCTATCATCCACCCACAGTTCTGCGCCGTCCAGTGCTGCAAATCCGAATCCTCTGGCTGCTGCTCCTCCTTCCTCCCAGCCTCCTCACTCCACTACAATGACCCATGCTCAGGAGCGGGAAGACTCCCAGGAACTGTTCTCGGGCCCCTGCTCAGATTGGGCAGCAGTGGTTCCTCTCCCACCAGAGGAGTTTATCGTCACTGATGCCCAACCATTGGAAAATTCCCGTGGTCCGGGGGATGAGGCTGGGGACTTCCGGCAACTGTCTCAAGACCTTTCAGTGGGTGAGGAGGACGATGACTATGAGACACAGTTGTCTTGCAGTGAGGTAGTAGTAAGGGCAGTAAGTGCGAGGGAGGAGCGCACAGAGGATTCGGAGGAAGAGCAGCAGGACGATGAGGTGACTGACCCCACCTGGTGTGCAACGCCTACTAAGGACAGGTCTTCAGAGGGGGAGGCAAGGGCAGCAGCAGGGCAGGTTGCAAAAGGCAGTGCGGTGTCCAGGGGTAGAGGCAGGGCCAGACCGAATAATCCACCAACTGTTTGCCAAAGCGCACCTTCGCGCCATGCCACCCTGCAGAGGCCGAGGTGCTCTAAGGTCTGGCAGTTTTTCACAGAGACGCCTAACGAGCGACGAACAGTGGTGTGCAACCTTTGTCGCGCCAAGATCAGTCGGGGGAGCCACCACCAACAGCCTCACCACCACCAGCATGCGCAGACATATGATGGCCAAGCACCCCACAAGGTGGGACGAAGGCCGTTCACCGCCTCCGGTTTGCACCGCTGCCTCTCCCCCTGTGCCCCAACCTGCCACTGAGATCCAACCCCCCTCTGAGGACACAGGCACTACTGTCTCCCGGCCTGCACCCACACCCTCACCTCCGGTGTCCTCGGCCCCATCCAGCAATGTCTCGCACCGCACCGTCCAGCCGTCGCTAGCGCAAGTCTTTGAGCGGAAGCGCAAGTACGCTGCCACGCACCCGCACGCTCAAGCGTTAACCGTGCACATAGCGAAATTTATCAGCCTTGAGATGCTGCCGTATAGGGTTGTAGAAACGGAGTCCTTCAAAAGTATGATGGCGGCGGCGGCCCCGCGCTACTCAGTTCCCAGTCGCCACTACTTTTGCCGATGTGCCATCCCAGCCCTGCACGACCACGTCTCCCGCAACATTGTACGCGCCCTCACCAATGCGGTTAGTGGCAAGGTCCACTTAACAACGGACACGTAGACAAGCACAGGCGGGCAGAGCCACTACATCTCCCTGACGGCACATAGGGTGAATTTAGTGGAGGCTGGGACAGAGTCAGAGCCTGGGACCGCTCACGTCCTACCCAGCCCCAGAATTGCGGGCCCCAGCTCGGTGGTGGTATGTTCGGCGGTGTATGCTTCCTCCACTAAAGCACCCTCCTCCTCCTCCTCCTCAACCTCTGTCTCGCAATCTAGATGTGTCAGCAGCAGCAGGACGTTGCCAGCAGTCGGTGTCGCGCGGCGTGGTAGCACAGCGGTGGGCAAGCGTCAGCAGGCCGTGCTGAAACTACTCAGCTTAGGAGAGAAGAGGCACACGGCCCACGAACTGCTGCGGGGTCTAACAGAGCAGATCGACCGTTGGCTTGCGCCGCTGAGCCTCCAACCGGGCATGGTCGTGTGTGACAACGGCCGTAACCTGGTGGCGGCTCTGCAGCTCGGCAGCCTCACGCACGTGCCATGCCTGGCCCACGTCTTTAATTTGGTGGTTCAGCGCTTTCTGAAAAGCTACCCACGCTTGTCAGACCTGCTCGTAAAGGTGCGCCGGCTCTGCGCACATTTCCGCAAGTCCCACACGGACGCTGCCACCCTGCGGACACTGCAACATCGGTTTAATCTGCCAGTGCACCGACTGCTGTGCGACGTGCCCACACGGTGGAACTCTACGCTCCACATGTTGGCCAGGCTCTATGAGCAGCGTAGAGCTATAGTGGAATACCAACTCCAACATGGGCGGCGCAGTGGGAGTCAGCCTCCTCAATTATTTTCAGAAAAGTGGGCCTGGTTGGCAGACATCTGCCAGGTCCTTGGAAAGTTTGAGGAGTCTACCCAGGTGGTGAGCGGCGATGCTGCAATCATTAGCATCACCATTCCTCTGCTATGCCTCTTGAGAAGTTCCCTGCAAAGCATAAAGGCAAATGCTTTGCGCTCCGAAACGGAGGCGGGGGAAGACAGTATGTCGCTGGATAGTCAGAGCACCCTCCTGTCTATATCTCAGCGAGTTGAGGAGGAGGAGGAGGAGCATGAGGAGGATGAGGAGGAGGGGGAAGAGACAGCTTGGCCCACTGCTGACGGTACCCATGCTGCTTGCCTGTCATCCTTTCAGCGTGTATGGCCTGAGGAGGAGGAGGCGGAGGAGGAGGAGGAGGATCCTGAAAGTGATCTTCCTAGTGAAGACAGCCATGTGTTGCGTACAGGTACCCTGGCACACATGGCTGACTTCATGTTAGGATGCCTTTCTCGTGACCCTCATGTTGCACGCATTCTGGCCACTACGGATTACTGGGTGTACACACTGCTCGACCCACGGTATAAGGAGAACCTTTCCACTCTCATTCCCGAAGAGGAAAGGGGTTCGAGAGTGTTGCTATACCACAGGACCCTGGCGGACAAGCTGATCGTAAAATTCCCCTCCGACAGCACTAGTGGCAGAAGGCGCAGTTCCGAGGGCCAGGTAGCAGGGGAGGTGCGGAGATCGAGCAGCATGTTGAGCACAGGCAGTGCAACACTCTTTAAGGTCCTAGACAGCTTTATGGCTCCCCACCAAGACTGTGTCACCGCTCCCCAGTCAAGGCTGAGTCGGCGGGAGCACTGTAAAAGGATGGTGAGGGAGTACATAGCCGATCGCACGACCGTCCTCCGTGACGCCTCTGCCCCCTACAACTACTCGGTGTCGAAGCTGGACACGTGGCCTGAACTCGCGCTGTATGCCCTGGAGGTGCTTGCTTGTCCTGCGGCTAGCGTCTTGTCAGAGAGGGTGTTTAGTGCGGCTGGGGGAATCATCACAGATAAGCGTACCCGCCTGTCAACCGACAGTGCCGACAGGCTTACACTCATCAAGATGAACAAAGCCTGGATTTCCCCAGACTTCTCTTCTCCACCAGCGGACAGCAGCGATACTTAAGCAATACGTAGGCTGCACCCGCGGATGGAAGCATCGTTCTGTATCACCATCCAAAACGGTGACATTTCTGCTTCATCAATCTGTGTATAATATTCCTCCTCCTCCTCCTGCTCCTCCTCCTGAAACCTCACGTAATCACGCCGAACGGGCAATTTTTCTTTGGGCCACAAGGCTCACTCATATAATTTTTCCAAACAATTTTTATACGTTTCAATGCTCTTACAAGCGATGAAACTTTAACTTGAACCAATTTTTCGTTAAACTGGGCTGCCTCCAGGCCTAGTTACCACTTAAGCCACATTAACCAAAGCGATTAATGGGTTTCACCTGCCATCTTGGTTGGGCATGGCCAATTTTTTCTGAGGTACATTAGTACTGTTGCTACACCAATTTTTTTGGGCCCTCACCTACAGTGTAATCATTGTAATTTCTATGTTCTTCGCCTGCACTCATGGTACAGAAAGGTGTGTGGGGTTGGCCTACACTTTTGCTACATAACTGTAACTGGGGCATTGTCTATACTGCAGCTACTGAAATGTGAAAGAGACTGTTATCTCCCTAAACTGCTGCAATGGGAATTGTTACTGGGGCTTGTCTTGAGTGCTACTATTACTGAAATGGAACTAAGACTGCGCTCCTCCTATACTGCTGCTTCGGAATTGTTACTGGGGCTTGTCTTGAGTGCTACTATTACTGAAATGGAACTAAGACTGCGCTCCTCCTATACTGCTGCAATGGGAATTGTTACTGGGGCCTGTCTTGAGTGCTACTATTACTGAAATGGAACTAAGACTGCGCTCCCCCTATACTGCTGCTAGTGATATGTTAGTGGGGCCTGTCCCTAATACTACCGCTGAAATATTAATAATTTGGGGCTCTGCCTATACCGCAGCTAATGGTATGTCACTGGGGTGTGGAAACAGAGGCTGCACAAAGACATGATGGCGGCGAGGCCATTTCCCACCAACGCTGTTACTGTTAAGGTGCATATAATGACGGACACGTGGAGAGGACACATAGTGCCTCCAAAACATCCCCCTCCTCCTCCAACAATGAAAACATTCTTGGCAAATACCTTTGCATTGGTCCGTCTGGTGGCAGTCCAAGAATTTCACCTTTAACGACACTACAAGAGAGCACCACCACCATCCCCCCGCTACGGCCCACTTAATCATGGCCACATTCCGAAAACCAACTACATAAAACCGCGCTACTAGGTCCGCAGTCACCACCACATTACCACCAACGAGGTTACTGTTAAGGTACATATTACCAGTCTGACTGGGGCATGCAGTGTGGGCCAAAGCCCACCTGTATTGTATCTGACGTTAGCTCTGCTGAGTAGGGCACTGCAATGGGATATATTTATGTACCACCGGTGGGTTCCAGGGAGCCACCCATGCTGTAGGTGCACACGGAGTTTAACCTACATCTGTCCACTTCTAAAGAACCCCAGTCTGACTGGGGCATGCAGTGTGGGCCGAAGCCCACCTGCATTAAGCACGACATTACTACCTCAGCTGTGTTGGGCAATGCAATGGGATATATTTATGTACCGCCGGTGGCTTCCTGGCACCCACCCATGCTGTGGGTCCACAGGGAGTTGTAAATGCATCTGTGTCCAGTCCACTTCTAAAGAACCCCAGTCTGACTGGGGCATGCAGTGTGGGCCGAAGCCCACCTGCATTAAGCACGACATTACTACCTCAGCTGTGATGGGCAATGCAATGCAATGGGATTTTTTTATGTACCACCGGTGGGTTCCAGGGAGCCACCCATGCTGTAGGTGCACACGGAGTTTAACCTACATCTGTCCACTTGTCCACATGACTGGGCCATGCAGACACCTTGACAGAATGAATAGTGAGTAGAACATAGGTTCCCCATTGCTATGCCCACGTGTGCAGCTCCAGATGGAGGTGGCACAGGATTGGATTTCTCATTGCTTCTGTACAGCATTGTGGACTATCGGCCCGCCCCTTTTATGGGGGGGTCGCTGCATAGCCATGCCAACCCTCTGCAGTGTGTGCCTGCTTTTCCTGTGGCAGACGCACTTATAAATAGACATGAGGGTGGCGTGGCATGAGGGCAGCTGAAGGCTGGGCAGGGACAATTGGGTGTACGCTGTGGACACTGTCGTGCAAGGGGGGGGGGGGGGTTGGGCAGCATGTAACCCAGGAGAAGTGGCAGCGGAGTGTCATGCAGGCAGTGATTGTGCTTTGTTGGAGGTAGTGTGGTGCTTAGCTAAGGTATGCCATGCTAATGAGGGCTTTTCAGAAGTAAAAGTTGTTGGGAGGGGGGGGGGGGCCCACTCTTGCCGCTATTGTGGCTTAATAGTGGGACCTGTGAACTTGAGATGGAGCCCAACATGTAGCCCCTCGCCTGCCCTATCCGTTGCTGTGTCGTTCCCATCACTTTCTTGAATTGCCCAGATTTTCACACATGAAAACCTTAGCGAGCATCGGCGAAATACAAAAATGCTCGGGTCGCCCATTGACTTCAATGGGGTTCGTTATTCGAAACGAACCCTCGAGCATCGTGAAAAGTTCGTCCCGAGTAACGAGCACCCGAGCATTTTGGTGCTCACTCATCTCTAGTCAGCATACGTAAGCCGCAAGAAAAGGTGCACCAGAATTATTACCATGCCAAGTACAAGTAGTTATAAAATAGACTTGTCTGGAGAGCCATAATAATGCATAAGAGACTAGCGGCTAATTATTGGGCCTGAGCGTTCCTCTGCATGGTCATTCGCCCAATAATTTGGCCGGAAATATACCTTCCCTCACTGACCACACCTACGGGTTTGTCACACTCCGTAAAGGAATGATCAACTGATGAACAAGCAAATGCTCGGATTGTTGACTGATCAGCTTATTTATGTGAACCTATAAATGATCGGTGGTACAACTTCCCTTCTGAACAGGGAGATGAACAACCAACGAATGATCGTATTAGCAATCATTTTTCACCAAACACAGATTCTCAGCCCATGTAAAAGAAGATTAAAGGGGTTGTCCCGCGGCAAAATCAAAATTTTTTTTCTACATACCCCCACATTGTGCCCCGTTAAAAACAATCCCTTTGTTATTTAAAAAAAAAAAAAAAATCGCTTACCTGCATCCCCGTTCGGGCAGTTTCTTCTTTTCTTCTTTTAAAGATGGCCGCCGGTCCTTTCCCAAGGTGCACTGCAGTTTTCTCCCATGGTGCACCGCGGGTCTTCTCCCATGGTGCACCGTGGATTACCTTCTCCTGTCTTGCGTTCCACTGCCGATTACAGCCACCTAATTGGCTGATCGGCACCACATGACGGAGGCGGAGCTACGATGACGATGCACAGACCAGCTCTCCGGCGCTAGCACGCCGGAGCGGCCCCAGTCAACACAGCAGAAGAACGGACAGCGCAAGTGCGTCTAAAGAAGGTACAAGATACAGAAATTAGTCGGAGCCATGAAACGGGGACGCCAGCAACGGAGTGGGTAAGTGTATAACTTCTGTATGGCTCATATTTAATGCACGATGTATATTACAAAGTGCATTAATATGGCCATACAGAAGTGTATAACCCCACTTGATTTCACGGGACAACCATAGACGCTGATCACCAGGTGGCAATTGAGGCTCATTGTATCAAGCCAAAAATTCCACTCCTGTAAAAGCACTATTACGTAAGGGTGGGCTTACACTGTCATCCAAATAGTTGCTAGAAATAGTCACTAAAGCGAGTTATTAGAATACGAGCAACGGTTGTTTGTTTGTGTGTACGCTTTTACACACTATTTGTTGTTGAGGTGTTCAGCTTCGCAGTCACTAAAGCGCACGCCTCCCTCCAAAGTTATTGGCTAGTCATTGAATGACGAAGCCTTCCTGCACCAGACAATAATTAATCAGCAACTATTTTTTAGGTGAGCTAAAAAAACGGATTAGTGAACGAGTTATCGTTCGCTACCCTGTTGGTGACCATGTTTACACGGAACGATCACTTACATTTACTCTTTCAAGTGACTACTTGAGTGATAAGTCCTGTGTAAAGCCACCCTTATAATTTGCTTCAAAATGGAAATGTAGAAACTGCCATGGTTCTGTTCATAACGTAAGTCTTGACGCGAATATGAATTTATCTTTCATATAGGATTAATTTACATAATCTTTTGCGTAATAAAGCTGCAGAGTGGAGTCCTCCTAGCATCTCCTACAGGTTCAGTGTCTGCACAAAATACAAAATTCTGTGTGAGAGATGAAAGGATCATCCAATCCCCTCCTTCCCCCAGATATCTATTTCTAGTGAGAGACCTATTTGCATATCTTGCAGAGGAACATGGATGTCATTATAAGTCTCCTCACATACCTTCTAGGTGTTCTTCTTAAGGAGAAACAATAACCTTCCTGACCCACGTCTGTAGGCCTATCACTAGCCAAGCCATCTTCCCATTTGCATATTTCCCAGAGGAGCATGGATGTCCTTATATGTCTCCTCCCACACCTTTTAGGTTCTCTCCCTAAGGGCAAACCATGCCCTTCCTGACCTCAGTCCCGTTGTGGATGCCACACCAATGCACAAAAAAGTTATTGGGTGTATCCGGCTAAGACATACCGCTGACTGACTCAGCTGATAAATGTGAACCAAGGCTTAGATATCGTCTTTGTACTCTTGTATTGTCTGTTATTGTCATATTGTTGTAGCATTATTCTTTATATGTATAAAACCAACAGAACCTTTTGGAAGATCGTCTCGTTACCAAAATATCCTATTGCCTACAGCAACTGGGGAAATTAATTTTAAATCCCGGTGCACCATAGTTCAATTGCTGCTAGATCTCCGTCTTTATTGTGGCTATAGTAGGCAATTATTCTTTTAATTAAGTTGAACATTTTATAGCCGCTTTGCCTTCCAGACTGCAACATGAAATTGTATTATTTGTACATGTGACCCTAGATAGAAGTGTCTGAACACCACCCCGGCAGTATTTTACGTAACAATCGCTGCATGAATAGGCTTGTGTTAGTAACAGCATTCTTGAAATGAATGCTGTGTTTGACTTGCAGTACATTATATGTTATGTATGACATTTTCATTCCCCTTTTTTCCGTAGGTTTTAACAATATGGAAAGGATGTGTGACAAAGAGTTCATAATACGCAGGGCAGCTACAAACCGGGTATTGAATGTTCTTCGTCACTGGGTGTCAAAGCATTCACAGGTATTTAGAGAACAACGTGTCAGGGTCTTTTTTGCATTGCATGTACAGCTTTTGTTTAGAAACGTAAGTAATGTTGCAATGAACTTCGTAACCAGAACCTTCTGGATTCTATATAAAAGTTACTTATGATTAATGAGTATTAATTATAGACCTATGACATTACATCTGCTAATTATGAACGGTTGAAAAAGAAGAAAATTTGTGTTTTGGAATGGCCAATTCACAGTCGTGACCTTCATCCTATTGAAATGCTATGACATGACCTGAAAGGGGTTGTAAAGGCGAGGCATCCCAGAAATATTGATAAAGTGAAACACATTGAGAGGGAGGGGCAGATAGTCCAAAATTTCTCCTCAGGGTTGTGCAAATCTTATTTGCGGTTACAGGAAATGTTTAGTGGAGAGGATTGCTGCCAAAGGGGATTGTTACGTATAAGCCGAATGCCACATTTTTTGTCTGGATCGGACATAATGGTTGCCCTAAAAGGACAGATATACACACACCTTTTGTAAACACTGAGAATAAAACCATTAATAAGTAAGTTAAAAAGTGCGGAAAGGGAAATCTCACCCTATCTAAATAATACGAGGAAACCCTACCTAAAAGTGGGGTAATGTCCCTCATGAGGGCCGCCCTATGTCCAGAACCTGGGGGCAACCTAGTAATCCTCAAATTCATAGATGTAAATAACAATAGTCGCATCAGTAGTAGGAATCAGATGTTTCAAAACCAATTAGAAATAAAAACACCAGGGACTTATCTGAAAGTGAGTTGACACCAAGAGGATGAAGACTGGACTAGAGCTCCACTATGAAAGAGAGTTGAGACCAAGAGGATGAAGACTGGACCAGAGCTCCACTATGAAAGAGAGTTGAGACCAAGAGGATGAAGACTGGACCAGAGCTCCACTATGCAGAGGAATAACCGGCACTCTTTGAGAGGAGGGACTGGAAATAAATTTACTTTAATAACAAGCCCCTTACCAGCAGATGAGGTGTATGAATAACAGTGCATGCGCTGATGACGTCAACACATGGGCCAGCACTAACACCATGACATCACCATGGACGCACTCCCTGGTTGTGACCTGAGTGCCTGAACCGGGGTCTGCAGGTTACTTAAATTCATAATTTCACTTCTTTTCCCTCCCCGTATTGTGGATGTTTATTCAGTGTCCTCAGTAAGGCCTCATTCCCATGGCCGTGACTGCCTCTACCAACAGAATATCGCAGCGGAGTCCATCACGGCGCCCCCCCCCCCCCCAAAGATCCCATACTCAACTCTCCGGATCTGCCGCGCGCGTCCCGTCTGGCAAGCCGGCGCACGCATGCGCAATATAGCGCATGACGTGGCCGGTGGTGGGCAGTGATGCATAATCACGCGATACTTACACTGTGCTCGCAGTGGAAGAATAGCGTGACGGCCGGCTTCCATTGACTACAATGGAAGCCCAGCGTGCGTTTTTCCGCACCAATTAGAGCATGTTTCACGCTGCGGAATTCCCGGTAGAATTCCGCAGTGTGAACATTGAGCTATTAGATCCAATAGCTCCAGGATATGTCTTTAGACATATCAATAAGTTCCGATAGTGTTTGAGCCAATACATATTTGCTCTGTACCCTCGGGATTATTTTCCCTGGAAGGCCAAGAAGCCCCAGCCCAATATTGCATACAGGACAAATTCTCCTCCTGTATATAGCGACATTGATTCCACAGTAAAAGGCAAATTCTGAAAGCACTAGATAGCCTCTCTGTACAGTATTTAGAGAGAGCTCCTGTTTTAGTAGTACGAGGAGATCGGCGTTGCATGTTATTTTGCCCCATTTCTCATACTTGACTACATAATTGCACTGTCATTTTTGACTGTACTGGGAATTCAGGGGTGAATACAAGTTCTTCATTGCATAACTGGAAATGTATTCAATGCATCAGAGGATGCGGAGAAGTTTTTTGGCCCTCTGGGAACGGGAAGTCGCTGTGTGAGCGTCAGTCAAGCATGCAGTCAGTCTGATTAATTAGATGTGCATTATACTGGCTTGTGCCGGGCCATGACAGTTTCCTTTTCTTTTATTTGCTTTGTGATGCATTTAAACATTTCAGTCCTGGAAGTTATAAGCCAGTGTGTCACATCTCTTACCACGTCAGAGTGTTACTAATGTGACAATGCCTCTTGGCTTTACGTTCCTTTCAAGGATATTAGCTTTGTCTAGAATTGTGACTATACCGTGCATGTGCTAGAAACACAGCAGCTGAGTTCCGGTATCTCTGGAAACTGCTGCAATAACCACAGACATTTAAAGTATATGCATCAGTTCAGGTTGATTTTGCTCTGAAGAAGTCCAAAATTCTGTGCTGATGAATGTCAGAATGTATAACAGGCTTATAGCGCCATTGTTCTGCTACATCGCTACAAATGCCATGCTTTCCTTCTCCTTTGCTTTCCTTTGATCCTATATTGTGTCATAGTGCAAATAAATCAGAGAAATGTATAAATCTTCCCTATGTGTTCAAGGAGATCAGCCTCATTTTCCTCACTATACTCAGACATGTGGCTGCAGCAGGAGCCTCCCCCCTCTGTCCTATGTGCAGTAGGACAAAACTATTGTTAAGCCTTACCCCCTCATACCAGTCACCACCTGAAAGTGGAACAGATCAGCAGGTGATTTAACCCCTTGTGTCTTTTTAGACAAAATCCCCTTGTAGATTTTTAGAAGACTGTTTGGTTCAGGAACATGCAGAAGGTGATAGAGAGGGAGCAAGATTATCTTCTGTTTACTTCATCATTACTTGCTAGATTTAGCATAGCTTTAAAGGGAACCGGTCACGTCCTATGTTATGGCAGTTATAGGATAGGGGCGTGGAATCCAGGAGTGTGCCTTTTATACTTTCCCATGCTCTCGGTGCTCTATGTATGAACATGAGTCTTTTCATCAGTCAGTGCACATGTACACACTATTCTTTATGGGAATGCGTGCGAACGGACTAAAGAAATAAGTCCTACTTATAGACCGACTGTCAGCTATCAGTGATAACAGCATGGGAATGGGAAGCCTGGTAAGTATAAAAAGTACAGCCCTGGACTCCAAATTTCCTGTCCTATAACTTAATTTAAGATGCTTATAGGACATGACAGTTTTTCTTTAAAGGAATTTTCCAGCTTATTTCTATTGATGAACTATCCTACGGCCAATCAGCTGTTCAGGCTACTAAACTCCATGTCAAAAAATGCGATACAAAGCAGGAGCAGCTCTCGCTGTTTTAAATGGGACCTGCACCTGCAATTACCAGTGTTGGCCACTACAGACAGGTCAGCGCTATCTACTTCTGCTCAATACACTGTGTGTGGTGGTGCTAACAGCAGGCGCCTGAATAGCTGATCAGCCAGGGTCTCGAGTGGCGGAACCTAGTTGATCAACTATTGATAACCTATCCTGCTGATGGTTCATCAATAGAAATATCCCAGAAAACCTCCTTTAAATTAAATGTCTAATTTAGGAATCCCATTTTAAATATCGTGTTGGGGAATTTTTAGTTAATAGAAAGGAGTACTTTATGGCAATGTTTCTCAACTCCAGTCCTCAGGGACCCCAACAGGTCATGTTTTCAGGATTTCCTCAGTATTGCCCAGGTGATGTAATTATTGTCGGGTCCTCAGACATTGCTACAGGTGTTTTTACCATAGGATATCCTGAAAACATGACCCGTTGGAGGTCCCTGAGGACTGGAGTTAAAGGGGTTGTCTCGAGGAAGCAGTGAATTTTTTTTTTGCCCAGTCCCCCTAATTAAGCATACATTACTAAGCCCCCCTGTAAATGACTTTTCTAGCTGGTTTGTACTTACAGTTCCAGCATTTCAGCAACTTATAAAAATTTTCCCAAGATGGCCGCCGGCTTTTTTCCCGTCGATTGCTGTAGCCCGACGTGCGCGCTCCCGAGACGCTACCAGCTGTGTCTCCCTGACAACCAGACGCCCCGCAGCCACCGACTGGACCCCTGGATTGAACGCGGCCGACCACGGCACACAGTCACCCACCGCCAGGCAGCAGGTAACCGGCGCTAGACCCCTGACAACAGACGAAGGCCCCCCCGGCCCAGCGGCAGCCCCCCCGGCCCAGCGGCAGCCCCCCTGGCCCATCACTTACCTGGGCGGCAGGACGGCGGGACAGTTGGGCGGCTTCTCGGGGCGGCTGGGCGGCTTCTCGGGACAGCTGGGCGGCTCAAGTTTCTGCACCTTCCTCTAAGGGAGGATGGTACGGAATGGCCGCTCCAGCACGCTCCCGAGAAGTGACAGCTCGTCTGCGCATGCGCAGAAGAGCTGTAGCGGCTCGTGCTGAGAGCAGAAGACCGGACTGCGCAAGCGCGTCTAAAAAAGCAAGCTGCCAGCGAATTTAGACGGAACCATGGAGACGAGGACGCTAGCAACGGAGCAGGTAAGTGAATAACTTCTGTATGGCTCATATTTAATGCACAATGTACATTACAAAGTGCATTAATATGGCCATACAGAAGTGTATACCCCCACTTGGTTTCGCGAGACAACCCCTTTAAGGAAACACTGCTTTAGGGTGTGTTCACACTTCGTTAAACACTACATTGCCGGGTTCCATCCTCCTGGTCCATTTCAATGCCTAAAAATGAGATTCAGACAGAACCTCAGGACTGACCCATAAGCTGTCAGTGCTCAAACAGAAACTAATAATGTCTCCTTTTGAGCATGTTTCTGTACATTTCTGGCATTTTTATGAGAGAGAATGGTGTGTTTGTTCGGATAGAACCCAGTGATGTAGTGTTTAGTGTCATGTGAATGGACCCTTATTTGGAAATTTCACCAATATGGCAGTGCAGAGAGCCGCTATTGAAAAAAAACAACATCTTTCTCTTTTAGAGGTCCCAACATATCTAGGCATTGGATGGACATCCCATTTATTTCATTGGGTGATGTGTAATGCTTTGTGTAACCTGTCTGGTACTGCAGGAGTACTGCACACTTGTGCTAGGTTCTCCCACACGTTATAGCTGGTACTGCAGGAGTACTGCACACTTGTGCTAGGTTCTCCCACAGGTTATAGCTGATGGCTGGAGTCCACAACTGTGATGGAGATAAATGATAAAATTGATCAACCATCACTAGTCGGAGCTCATGGAATACAGATCTATACAACCATGGCTGACCTTAGTTACGTGCAACTCATGCAGTCGCACATGGAGCTGGCCACCAGCTTGTATCGGTGGTCGGGCATCAAGTGGATGTAGTCTGGGGACGATCGCTCCATGTTTGTTTAGACAGATGATCTTTTTCCTCTGTTCAGCAGTGTCTTGTGAAGTTATTTTAACCCTTTCCAATCCACTGTCTGACGTCTAAAGACATTCTGATTGAAGGCTGTACAACTCTGATGTCGGAAGACGTCCGGAAGAGTATTTTTACTGTAGTTTACTGGCTGCTCTGTTGGCGGGGGCCTCTTAAGCATGTCACATACTACAGCACTGGCTCTAGCCAGCAGATGGCGCCATTGTATAATGGCAGAAAGAGAAGGCCACCTAGCAAACCCTGAATCCAAAATTGGATTGCAAAAGGTTAATCCTTCCTGGCTTTCTCTCTGCCCCTCTAATGTTCTAAGCTGCTAATGTCAGCCAATTGGCACCCCCACATGACTAGTGTTTAGTTCTATTACTACATTTAGGCGATGCTGTATTTATGTTATGAGCTGGTTCTGGCTTTGTATCTGTGTTTCCCGAGGTTGGTTTCTGTGGTGTTACGAGTTTGGTTCTAGTGCTGTACTTGTTAAGATCTTGGTTCTGGTCCTGTATGTGTTAGGAGCTTGGCTCTCGCACTATACTTATGTTATGGGCTTGGCTCTGGCGCTGTTATTTATTCACTGAGTTGTTTTGGTGCAGGAATGCTACTGTCTTGCAGAATATAGGCAGTATGTATAGTTTTTTTCTTATAATGGGGGGGGGGGGCACCAAATAAATTCTGCACATGGTGCCATTTTGCGTAAGGCTGGCACGGAATAAAACTCCCAGCAAACTTATAAATACATCATTAGGAAGCTCCCTCGGTGGCTACAAAAAACAGACATATCATTTCATTCTCCAAAGGGTTAGTAAGGGCTTGACAATCCCTTTTTGTTAGGAGAGTCTGCCAACAACACACTGATCCCAGGACATGCCACTGTTTGGATCCCCAGCCATACATTAAAAGGTGAGATTTTAGACGACTCTAGAATACATTCTAATTCTATTGCAGGGGACTATCGGAGATGAAGGGCCCTGGAAACTAAGCAGGTGCCATGTTATTTACATGACTAGAATGATGCTTTTTCTGATACCTCTATGAGACACTATAATGTTCAGCGTACACAGCATGAGATACACTAGTGAACAATGGATAAGTATGGAGTCTATTGGCAATTGTACTCTTTCCAAACAACGGCACAGATTTTCATCAGCAGTGATGCCTGAGAATCATCAGCTGCTATTGTCTTTGTGATGTTGAGATAAATTGTACAGCTGTCTGTTATTATATCGGGACCATGTAAGTATGTGGCTGTTGTCCAATGCATGCGCTGCTGGTGACACATCTGTTTTTTATTATAGGACTTAAACTCCAGTTTATATTTTAGCTGGTGGCTAAAGAACTACAATACATTTTGTCAGTTTTACAAACCAACTTTGCCTAGTCTTTTTTTCCTTTATTTTGTATATGAATCATTAAGACGTTGCTTCACAGTCTGCTAAATATTGTGACACATCCGCCACAAGACATTTTGAAGTAAAGTTCAGCTATTGTAACACAGAAGGCACATGTTTTACATTTATGTATATGTCCTGGTATTCTTTTAACCCGTGGGACTGAAGTGGGGATTCTGATACCTCCTGTCTAATACATATATGTATAAGTTAAGCAGGGCTCCTAGACAGACAGAAGAGCTCGTCAACCAAGGCCAGTTTGTGCTTATCTGAAATGAATTGTAGTCCAGGCTTATGGAAACCCCCCCTTTAAAAATCCTGGGTCTGCCCAAGTATGTTGAGGTTCATGATCGAGATGACGAAAATCTCCTTTCACCCTTAATTATATTTGTAGGGTTAGAAAAACTACTTTCTTCCAAATGCAGCACCATCCTTTTCCATAGGGTTGTGTGTGGTATTGCAGCTCAACTCCATTGAGTGAATGGGAGCTGAGCCGTAATACCGGGCACAACCCATGGACAAGAGTAGTGCAGTGTTTGGAAAAAGGCAGCCATGGTATTCTAACCCTGGACAACCCTTTAAGCTCTCCTAACCTATTACACCCCACATTCTTTGGTTGGTTTAAGGGTTAGTTGTTGTATGAATTTAGCATTCATGAGGGTGTTGTGTGGCTTATTGGTTAATATCAAGTATCTCTAGTTGTCGGAAGGTGATAAAGGGTTATGGGTGTATTTACACAGGGGTGCCTAAGAGGTTATAGTCCAACTTGCATCACACAGCCCACAGACACTGCATCCATGTGATGTTTGGGGCACCACATATTACATATCCTATTCTATTGCGAGACTCACACAAGAATAAGACATGCAGTCACTTTTCAAATTATGAAAATTGGTGGAAAATCACTCATATGCATGTCCGCGTGAGAGCTCCATCGCTATCACAATCAGACCGAACTTGCACAGGTATATTGCCCGTGTATAGACACACTAATATATATATATATATTTTACATACACGCATTGTTGAGAAAAAAAATCCAGCACCCGGAAGAGGTTATCATTTTGCAGCAAAACACGGCATGCACTTCCATCTCAGGCAGATATGTAAGTGATTAGAGTTGTGTGATTAGATGAACGGTCTTGTCACCAGAGACCCTAAAAGTGGTTCCACCCTTGGACTATATAAAGGCTCTCGGAGTCTCCTTGTGTGTAGTGATCTCTTTAACCGCTTGTGTAGAGCTTGTTGACCACTAGACACCTCTGACACAATCAATGTGTGTGTATGTATATATGTGTATATATTGCATATTATAGCTGAAATCTGAATCGGCATCCAATTGGGTTCGATGGGAATCTGCACCATATGATTTAAAATCTGTGACGTGAAAAAAATTGACCTGCCAATTCTTGATATGGAAGCCATATGGAATCTGCAACAGAAAATCCATTGAATGGGGCTAATCCTTGTATGGATTCATGGCATCAAGCGAAAATCCACATCCGAAATCCGTAATTGCGGCATTCTGACACGGATTTCCATTGAAGTCCACAGAAGATTTTTTTTCTGATGTACATTTAATATCATGTGAATGAAAATGTTATGATAGTCTATTAATGCATATTTAATGCAATGTTTTCTACTGAAATGCTCATGGGAGGGGGTTCTGGTTACTAAGAACCCCCCACCTAAGTCACATATGCATTAATCACTTCTAAGTGGGGGTGTCAGGCCGTTTTACCTGTATGTATTCTGCAGGGTTCGAGCTTCTAGATTACCCTTTGTTAAATCAATGTGTGTGTTGCTTCACTTATTTTATTGGTGATGGTTCCATAATCTCCAGACCTTTTATTATACTGCGTTTATAAGATGTTGATTGTGGGTGCACTGGGGATCAGGGGGATGTAGAAACAACTTGCTCTGGGAGAGTAAAACACCACTGAAGACTCTAGGTTCATGTATTAATGCCATTAACATTCCCATTCACACTAGCCTTTAACCCTTTCCAATCCACTGTCTGATGTCTAAAGACATTATGATTTAAGGCTGTACAGCTCTGATGTTTGAAGACATCCATCGGGGTTCTCTTACTGTATATTGCCAGCCTTTCTGCTGTCGGAGCCTATTCAATGTGTCACCTCATGCAGTACTGGCTTTAGCCAGCAGATAGCGCCGTTATATAACAGCAAAAAAAGAGTAAGCCCCCTGAGAAAACCAGGATACAAATTGGATTGGAAAGGGTTAATCCCTGTTTTGGCTTTCCATCCCTCTCTTCCATTTGTGACGCAGAGACAGAATTTAAATGGAATTAAATGGATCCGTTATTTTTTCTGTATTCTCGTTCATTTCAAAGGGATTTAAAAAACAAAAAACAAATGGAAAGCTTTACTTGTTATGCTTAAAAAAAAAAAAAAAGGAAATCAAACAGAATGGAAGCACATAGTGCAATCTAACCTTATAGAAAGTAAGCAAACGGAAAGAAAGCTTTCCCTTTTTAAACACCTCACTGAAATCAATGGGGGAAAAAAATAATCTTTTTGGTTCCATCTCAGGAAAAATGTCAGTGTGAATTACATTAGCGATCGTTAAATGTAGAATCTGTAATATGAACTATGCATAAGGTAAAACAAAAAGACCGCGTCACAGAAAGTGTGCTGTCGTTTGTAACATGTCATGATTTTTTTTTTACATATGCCCTTCCTGACACTTGTGGGGAGATGTTATAAAATATTTAAATGGTGGTGGGCAGACAGACAAGCGGAAGTGTAAACAAAAAGAAGAGTTTGTGAATTGTACATTTTTCTATTCCAATTCATTTTTGGCACACTAGTGCCATCTACTGGTGAGATTATAAATTACATTAACTTGCATTGAAAAGCAGCAGCCTATTCACTTTTTTGTATAGTTTTTATTTACAGTTGTGAAATCTGAAGTGAGCAGCTTCATTTACTCAATGCTTACATTAAGACCATGCAGTATAATACGTTTTCATTTACCCTCAAGGATTTTGAATTGTACCATGAAGTGAAAATGAATGTAATGAACTTGTTGGAAGATGTTTTACGTGACCCTGATCTCCTACCCCAGGAAAGGAAAGCAGCAAGCAACATACTAAGGTAAAGTACTAAAGATGATCCCGCTGTAGTGGAAGTAAAAGTTTTACTGTCTATAAACAGGAATATTTATACTGATCATGAAGAAATCTTAAAGAATTACTGGCAAATTACAGCAGCATACTCGTACAGTGAAACCTCTAATCGTTTTGTCGTAGGTCGTGATTTGTTAGATAGTTTGAAAACTTGGGTAATGGGCTCCTACCCACGTTATAATGTCTGGAGTTTTGTATTCTTTACTCATTCTAGTCTGCATTGCCCTGTTCTACACTTCCATCAACTATCATGCCACACCGATATATTCCCCATGACTGTGCCAAGAGTTGATCATTTTGCCCTCTAAGTGGCATCAATTGTGCTTATTTAGATACCACCAAATGCACCAGGAGGTGTTTGTTATCGCCTCCATCTTCCCATAAAACCTATACGCTCCATGGGTCATCTTAGATACCTAGCAATTTTATTTTTTTTCTTGGGGGGTGGGGGTGGGGGGGATTAGCATAGTGCTTATTATACTACAGTAGTAATCATGTTCTTAAGTTTGGAATAAGTGTTTTCCACCTTTTATATAGACAACGCCCATTCATTGTATAACTGTATTCTTCTCATTTTAAAGATCTGTGCTTGCTTGTAGTGAACAGAAATATTTACTGTTTATTTTCATAAGCAAAAAAGACAGCAAGAAGAAAAAAGATCTTGGAAATGGCTGTTAACTAACTGCCTCCTGCTGTGACCCCCCTGAACTGTCAGAATGTCAACCTTTTATGCGATTAGTAGGAGCATGCTATGCTAGTTAACCCTGTGTTACTTCTAGACTCTGGAACTGCTAATTAATAATACCCTTCTTTCTCATCACCAGTGCCCTTTCTCAGGATGAACAAGATGACTGCCACTTGACAATGGAGGACATCATTGCCATGGTGAGTCTAGTTCTGTATTTGTCATGGTAATCGGCAAGACAGCAGATGTGGAGCCACTGTGCCACAAAACTAGATCTGGGGGCAGCACCCGGCATCCCCTGAATTTTACCTTTGAACTTCACCAATTTAGGATATGGTCTTTGCTGCGTGAACCGCCAGACGGTTATGCCAAAAATGAAACCGCAGGAGTAGATCAAGCCGAGATCAGGACTGGAGGAGTTCTTGCATAGCAGTGAATAAGGGTCAGGGCAGGTTGCATAGGGAGTAAGAGCCCAATCACACAGGCCTATTTTCTGTCTATATTGTTTACTGACTGAAAACAGACAGCAGATGGACCCATTGAAATGGGGTTTTAAGGCATGCGTTTTTTATGCGAACTGATATTGCGTATAAAAAAAAAAAGAAACACAAACATCCTATTTTGTTCTGTAATCGCAGACTAAAATCGCCCATTAAAGTCTATGAGTGCGTAAAAAATAAGCTGCAGAAACACATGTAACACACATATACACGCAGTGAAAATAGTATGGTTTTTTTTATGGACCGAAATTGCATATGTCTGTGTGAATGAGCCATAGAAGGTTGTTCACATGAGGATTTTCATGTACTGTGCGCTTTACATATATGTTAAGTATAAATGAAAAAACATTTAAGCATGCCTGTAAGTATTTAAAACTTGTGCATAAACTAGATAGCCATATGTTTCTATGTTTGTGTCCCTTTTACATTTAAATAGATAGAAGCCTATCCAGATTGGCCAAGGATGGGAAACATTCTGGTTCAGCCATGCCATTTTATACCATCATATTGATTTCATTATGTCCATGGTACACTAAGGCATTTAATTGCAGGTGTTTATAGGGAGGCATTAAGGCCCTTTTACACAACGATTATTATAATAATAATAAATAATCTTTGTATAGCGCCAACTTATTCCGCAGTGCTTATTATTCAAAATTCGCTCAAAAGCCATCTTTCGAGTGATATCGGTTGTGTGTAAATGTGCCCATCTTTCACTTTTCTGCCGAACGATGATTTTCGGTTCAGCATAAAAGCCATTATTTGGCAGAAGAGCTGATAAGAAGGACACACACTGTGTCCTGCCTGGGAAGCATAGATTACATTGTCTCAGCTGTCAGCCCTGCTGCAGAACTAAGGGAATGTATTAAGAGAACAGACCTCCCGCTGTTCTCTGAATATAGCTCCCAGCGCCTGACAAGCTACTAATTGGTACTAATAAGCATTAGTACCAATTAGTAGTTTATGGAAAATGATCGATCAAAAGCCATCTTTTGAGCGCTCCTCTTTTTGTGCAAAAGGGCCTTCAGCAGCTGACATAATGATTATCTATGCTGCATTTGAACAATTGTACATAGTTTAAGTAGATATCAGACTTTGCAGTATACAACTAAAGCAGGAGTGCACAACCTGTGGCCCAGGTACTATTCTATACCACCTCACAACCAGTCAGGACAGAGATATCCCAGTGTGTTCTGATAGTTCAGAGTGATACGACTGTCGAAATGCAGCAGCATCCTTCTCATTCCATTTTAAAGGGCCACTCTGGGGAAAACGCATTCCACCCCTGTTCCCCTTACCTGATTGCCTGTCATACTCTGGAGGTCTCCTCTGCGTATTGCATTCGCTTCAATACAGTGCAGCCCCTATCTGATGCTTAATAGGAACATTCTTGAGAATGAGATTTTTTTACGTTCACTTCCAGTCAATCCCATGATGCATCAACCCAGCATTAGCTAGAAGCCATACCATTCTGCCTGCTAGGACAGACAGTTTAATTATCATTGCCTTCTGTATTCACCTAAATAAGCCACCGGCTATACATATGCAGTCAGGAGGATGAGCTATGATCTTCTCTAGTATAACTGTGTGACAGGAGCTGTGTGATTGTCATCAGTGATGCAGAGTTTCAGAGTCCCTTTCTAAGCGGTTTCTGTGGTATGGACCATATAACAGCATCACACAGACTGTGAAATTGACTATTTTCAGACAGCCTAACCCCAAGAAAATCTGAGCTGGTCAGGATTGAGATCACATGACCATCTGAGAAGAAAAAGGCCAGGAGTTTCAGATAGAAAGGAATAATTAACCAAGGTAACACTAGCTCATAGATTATACATGTATAATGAGCTAGTGTTGCCTTATACACAATACATGCTTCCCTTCAGTGCCTGCACTAGACGTAACATTGCATCAGTTTGATGTGGATTGTTAACAGTATCCCAATCATTAACATTTATGCCGTGTCCACAGCATATCCCATATATCTGTCATAGCTTGGGCACCCCAGAGAGGCGAAGGGCTGGCTGTTATACCATAAATGTATCAGATGGGAATACTACTTTGTTCCTTTGTAGTCCTTGGAAGTGATACAGTCTGACAATGTAGCCCTAGGCTGAGAAGAGTGTGTGCACCTTTGGTAATTTCATATAAAGAATATCCTTTAGATCAGAGTTGTTTAATATGCAGTCTGCATGTACTTGCATTGAAGCAAAACCTAATAAAAATATAGTGCTTATGTCATTAAAGGGATTGTCCAAAGATTTTAACTTATCCCCTATCCACAGGGTGTCTAAGGGTCTGATCGGTGCAGGTCTGACCACTGGGAAACCATGAGAGTAGTGATCGCCTGTCCCCTCCCGTCTCCCATATGAATAGAGCAGTGGGCTTATTTCATTTTTCATAAGGGCTCATTTACATTAGTGTTTATGGATTTCATTTTGTTGTTCCATCAAAGGAGCTGGAACACGTAATCCCTGGATGGAATTGATCCATCCTACGATGGAACCAAACAGGGTCAAACGGACCTCCTGGGCTATAATGGAGGCCTTTCGGCTTCTCTTATGCCCACTGGTATTTTCGAGGATGAAATAGCACTGCATGATACATTATTTAGTCTTGGATTTTAACGGAAATCTTCTAAAGGAGGTTCCGAACGTAATCTGACACAGATGTCACTAAGGCCTGAGTCAGTGATAGGTGGTATCAACGTAGCATTTTGCTATTGTGTGTACAAATTAAGGTATTGCTGCTGCTGTTCATTGTGGACAATGTTAATGTACTGATGTGTGTTTTTTCGGTGCAGTCAGAAGGTCCCCCAACAGAATACTTGGATACGTTATCAGCAATGGAACTAGCGGAGCAAATCACTCTTCTGGACCACATAGTGTTTAGGAGCATACCATATCAGTAAGACGTTACTATTGCTCCCTGAGGTTTTACAGTACTGTATTCTGTTTGCAAACTAACTCCTTATTTTGATTCCAGGGAATTTCTTGGCCAGGGTTGGATGAAAACAGATAAAAGCGGGAGGACACCGTTTATAATGAAAACTAGCCAACATTTCAATGATGTGAGTATGCATTCAGATCTCGTCAGAAATTAAAGAGTATTGGCATAATACCAAGAATCATGTGAAAGAAAATATAATTGGTTCTTTAACATGGGTCTTGAAGGGGTGTGCATACCACATATGTAACTGCACAGGGGCCCTATAAAAAAGGGGCCATCTGCTGTCTTAAAAAAAAAAAAAAGCACTGTCTTTTAGATTGCATGTAAAGGATTCTGCTAATAATTTCATGACTCACATTTACTAGTGGACTGGTAAACCTGTAAGGGATTTACTGGGGAGTTGTGATGAAAGCATTCCACAATCAGTAACCCACCATCATTAAAGGCTATAAAAACCTTTGTGCATAAAACATGAATAAACACATATCTTACTAAGTCCCTGCAGAAAACAATCATGCACTTATCTGGGTTTTTTACATTGAGTTTTGCTTTGCATGCATTTAGAAAGCCTCATACTTGGTTTGCTGGCTCTCCTACAGTCATGGTTTTGGCTTGAGGGATGTTCCGATAGAATCATAGAATGGTAGAGTTAAAAGGGACCTCCAGGGTCATCTAGTCCAACCCCCTGTTCAGTGCATGGTTCACTAAATCATCCCAGACAGATATTTGTCCAGCCTTTGAACACTTTTATTGGAGAACTCCCTACCTCCCATGGTGACCTGTTCCACTCATTCATCACCCTCACTGTCATAAAATTTTTTCTAATATCTAATTTGTGTTTCCTCCCTTTCAGTTTCATCCCATTGCTTCTATTCTTTCCTTGTACAAATGAGAATAGCGCTGATCCCCCTGCACAGTGACAGCTCTTCAAATACTTGTAGACAGCTATTAAGACATCTAATAGTATCTTTCTCTGCTCTGTCTCCTGTATTCCTGATCTTTTCCACCATCTCTCTGCCATGTTATACAGCTCTCTGTAATAGCTCAGTGTAAAGTCACATTCACAGCTTGGGGAGTAGGTTGGAGGAGGAGCTGTCTATTTACTCTGATTGGCAGAATTTGCTAAGATTTCAATCCTCCAGTCTGTTGTGTCTTGGAATCCATGCAAGCATAGACCTCAAACAATCAGAAATGTTTATTTAAAAAACCAATTACAGAAAGTCTTCATTTCCAAAAAAACATTAATTAAAAGAAAAAAGTGCAAAGGCTATATAACCTTTAATTTGTCAGTTGGAAAGCAAGATTTAATTGTTCTATAAATGAGAAGTTGTACAACTTTCTAATACACTGTGTGCTTTAATCTATTATTTTTAATATATTAGTGAAATATATCAGTGAAATTCTGCCAATCTTGTATGGTACATTGCTAGTCCTGCTTCGGTTGAGAAGTGGATGCAATTATATGTTTGTTACTTATAGTGTAATGTGATTGACACCAGCAAGAGAAACCAAATAATCTTGTAGATATGATACTTTTTAATGGCTAACAAAAATACATTATGATATTGTGAGCTTTTAAACTTCTCAGGATTCTTCCTCATAATGAAATAGATCTGAAGAGGCATGAATATATATATATATATATATATATATATATATATATATATATATATATATATACACATACACACACTTACACACACATACTTATGACAAGGCACAGACATAGATGTGATTAATTTGCACTTTAAAGAATACCACAACAGGATGGGTAGAGAAATAAAAACCTGCTTAAATAGTCCACTGAATAAAGATGTGAAGGTTTTATG
This sequence comes from Eleutherodactylus coqui, assembly GCF_035609145.1. NCBI lineage: Eukaryota > Metazoa > Chordata > Amphibia > Anura > Eleutherodactylidae > Eleutherodactylus > Eleutherodactylus coqui. Next base: position 98,216,742 of record NC_089841.1, read on the forward strand.
GTCCCTGAATTAGTGGTAGGGGGTCAGCAGGCCAGCAGTGTTATCTGTGTGTTATAGTATATGTGTGTTATAGTGTTATAGCATGTATCAATATCTATCTCTCTTTTCTAGATGAGTAACCTTGTTGCCTCAGAAATCATGAGTCACCCTGATATCACCTCTAGAGCTAACTCAATTGAGAAGTGGGTGGTAGTGGCTGATATATGCCGCTGCATGCACAACTACAATGGGGTGCTGGAGATCACCTCAGCCTTGAACAGAAGTGCAATCTACAGACTCAAGAAAACCTGGGCCAAAGTTTCTAAACAAGTAAGAAACCATGAACAAAATATTAACATGTACAGTAGAATCCACGTCTACACACTTGAAAGTTGGATTAGATCAGGTCTACCATTGGTGACTATTTCAGAGTATGGTTGGTGACTAGTTACTGAGATAAACCTACACGGCAACTTTGGCTGAAACAAGGGTAGCTGTGTAGCCTTGTGTCTTCGCATTACCTTTGAAGGCAATGGGGACACAGGGTGAGTCACAGCTTGCTGTCACCGCAACTTATAGGTTTCAAAAATTGCATAGAGGTTATTAGTTTTGCAACAGGCAACTTGCAATGCAACCCCATTGACTTCAGTGGCAGTGTGAGGTTGCAGGGCTACATAGTGATGTAGCCCTAGCCTTAACCATAATACTTTTAGGGCCATTATGCAGGTGTTGTTGGCCAATTTTCCAAAGTACATTAGTGTGAAATTACTAACTTCACTGAGTTGGCATAATAATGGGCAAGAACAAAATTAGATACATTCATTTGCAGATGCCTGGGTTCAGAAATGCAAAAATTGTTGTTAGAGATTAGTTTTTTTGCAAAGCTATTTTGGCAAATTTAAGTGAGGAAGGGATGTGGCATATTTCATGAGTGTACTTTGTGGGCTCCATGCACAATTTTTCCATATCATGCATAATGCTTTTTTACAGTGGGGATGGTCTGAGAATTGGATATCAATGGCTTTTTACCAAGGGCATATACAGTATAGGTTAGAGGCATCACATGTGGCTCTATGAGGCGCCTGAAGATACGAGGCCCAGTCCTCGTTGGTTGCATACCTTATTTCTCTTCCCAGGTCCTAAATATCTGCAAACAGGGGTATAGTGAATTACCCCAAGAATTTTAGAAAGGATGATGGGGAAAAACAGGAGGCACGTCCTCCTGTGCCAGGTTGGTAGTGGTGATGCTGTTAACCAGCACCAAAAAAAGGCACATTCCCTTCACCACTATGTACATCCCTGTATTTTACAACTAACTATGCTTAGTTAAATCATATTTACAGTTTACTTAAAGGGGTACTCCTGTCCTTAGGATAGGTCATCAATAGTTGATTGGTGAGGATCCACTGCTCGGGATCCCTGCCAATCAGATGATTCTCCAGCCCTCTGTCAGTGCAGTAGGGTAGGACTTCATCATTGGTGGTCAGGGCCGGAAGTGTAATAGACTGCTTCATTCCCATTGAAATTTTATGAAATTTATTTAATAGGTTGCATTGCTTCTGTTTATTTCTATTATATTTTCGGCCCTGACCACTAGTGACTACGTCCGACCCCACTGCACTGACAGTGGGCTGGAGAATCAGCTGATTGGCATGAATCCCGATTGGCCAGACCCCGCCCCCCAGCAGAATGCAGTCCTAAGCTCTCACTCATGACCTGAAGGCTGCAAGTTCAATCCCCGCATGGTTTAGGTAGCCGGCTCCAGGTTGACTCAGCCCTCCGAGGATGGTAAAATGTGTACCCAGCTTGCTGGGGGCTAATAAATTACCTAAAAACGCTGCAGAATAAATTGGCGCTTTACAAATAACAAGTCCATTCCCCACCCATTTTTTTTTTAGAGAGCTTTTTACTTCTGCTACCCGGTAACAGTACAGCACTCCTAAATGTATTCTAATGATGTACAATTTCTAAAAATGTTAAAATAATGAAAGCATTAGATGGTTTCTTTAACTTGGTTGTTTTTATGTGTTGTATTTTTTTAAGACTAAAGCACTTATGGACAAACTTCAGAAAACTGTCTCATCAGAAGGGAGATTCAAGAATCTTAGAGAGACTCTTAAAAAGTATGATTGATTTCCGAACTAATTACTCCTTGGCTTGTATGTCTAAGTATAGCTACTATTTGTAAATTGTATTGAATACTCTATAATCCTACGCTGTTACTCTACCTTTTGACATGCATTTAGCATTTGAAATTAGGCCCTTACTCCTGGAGTGAACCCCCCCCCCCCCCCCCACACTACAACCACATAAAGAACAATTGTGCTAGAAGTCTGGAGGTACTTTACATCTCAGGACCTTTAAGTTATGTGTGTCTTTACAAAATAAAGCAGAATATTTTGTGGCACTTCTTATAACATCTAGCACCTATTGTAGCCACCTTTTTGTTTCATCCTGGGTGTCCTTCTCCCACACATACAGCACTGTAGGTGCCTCATTAAAGGGTAATCGCCTGTGATAAGGTATAAATGTATGATTGCTGGGGACTCCACCTCTAAGATGAGTACTTCAGTAGGAGCCTGGAGCCCTCGCTCCAGAGGAGTTTACCTGAGCAGTGGTCAGGCATGCCCTCTGCTGCTCCATTTAGTCTCTATTGGATTGACAAAAATGGTAAGATACAATCCTCTGCAGCAGCGTACATGAACAACTACCACTCTAAGGCCTCATGTCCACAGGCTTAAAATCCGCAGCGTTTTTCCTGCACGCAGATCCGCACGCCCATAGGGATGCATTGGACACCCGCAGGTAGTTAAATACCTGCGGATGTCATTTTTCCTGTCAGGCGCGGATCCGCGTGCGGGAAAAAAAATGGACATGCTCCATTTTCGTGCGGGTCTCCCGCAGGCTTCTATTGAAGCCTATGGAAGCCGTCCGGATCCGCGGGAGACCCGTACCAGAATTAAACTCACCTCTGCTCCGGACGATGCGGTTCTTCGTGGCCGGATCTTATTTCTTCGGCCCGGCGGATGTGCCCGGCACATGCGCGCGGCACGCCGCCGGCGTGCTGAGCACATCCCCCGGGCCAAAGAAGGAAGATCCGCATCGTCCGGAGTAGGTGAGTTTATTCTGATTTTTAGGCCTCATGTCCGCTCAGCAAGAGGGACCCGCTACGGATTCTACATGAAGAATCCGCGGCGGGTCTGATTTTCCCCGTGGACATGAGGCCTAATTTAGACTCCTATGGAACAGGGGCTTGGCACCCCCGTTATAGTGGGTAGGTAATATATGTTAACCCCTTAGTGACAGCCCTATAGTGTAGCAGATGCAGGACGTGTATGAAGGGTGATCACGGGGCAACCTCCCTTAAAACATCCTGGGTGTTGGCTGTTTCTTACATCAGGGCTGTTAACCTTTTAAATGCCGCTGTCAATTCTGACAGCAGCACTTAAATCCCCTAAATGATGTTTGGGGGACCCTTACTGCCCCCTGCGATAAGATTGCAGAAAGCCATGCAGGTGTCATGGCAGCCAGGGGTCTTCTGAAAGGCCCCAAGGCTGTCTTGGCAATATGTCTATCAAGCTGCCCCAATGGGGTGGCTTTATAGACTGCCTGTCAGATTGCAGTATGATCAAAGCACCACAAGTTGTGCTTCCCTCTGGGGGCTAAAAAAGAAAAAGTTTTACTAATTGAAAAAACCCCAAAAAGTACTAAAAGTTTAAATCACTCCCTTTTGCCATATTTATAATAAAAGATTCTAAATTACAAAAAAAATACATATATATTTGGTATCGCTGTGTCCCATGGCCGATCTATCAAAATAATGCAGCATTTACCCTGCACTATGAATGTCGTCCTCAAAAAAAGAAAAACACCAGAAATTCACTTTTTTGATTACTCTGTCTCCAAGAAAAAATACAATAAACAGTGATCAAAAAGTCGTATGTATTCCAAAATGGGACCAACGCAAAGTACAGGACATCCCACAAAAAATGAGCCTTTGCACAACTATGTCAAAAGAAAAAAGCTATTGCATGCAGAAGATGGCTGCAGAAAATAAATAAAAAAATGTAAATAAAAAGTAGTACAGCAAAAAAAACTATATAAGTTTGGTATTGTAGTAATCGTACTGACCCATAGACTAACGTTATCATGTCATTTTTGTTGCAGTTTGTGCACTGAAAGATGGCGGAATGTCTTTTTTTTTTTTTCATTTTACTCCAGGTTTTTTACTACATTATATGGTACTTTAATTAGCACCATTGAAAACTACAACTCATCCCGCAAAAAACAAGCCCCCATACAGCGACATCGATGTATAAATAAAGGAGTTACGATTTTTTTTAAAGGGGGGAGGAAAAAATAAAAATGAAATAAAAAAGGGGGCCGCGTCATGAAGGGGTTAAAAGTATGCCACAGAGAGTTTCTGTTGTCACTGTGGCAAATGAGGCTCCACTAACTATTAGCATATGTAAAGAAATACTACTTTTGATTATTTCTCAGGGGGACCAATTACTTTTGGTAGGATAGTGTATGTAATATGTGATAGGATAGTGTATGTAATATGTGATAGAATAGTGTATGTAATATGTGATAGAATAGTGTATGTAATATGTGATAGGATAGTGTATGTAATATGTGATAGAATAGTGTATGTAATATGTGACAGGATAGTGGATGTAATATGTGACAGGATAGTGGATGTACTATGTGATAGGATAGTGTATGTAATATGTGATAGGATAGTGTATGTAATATGTGATAGAATAGTGTATGTAATATGTGACAGGATAGTGTATGTAATATGTGACAGGATAGTGTATGTAATATGTGATAGGATAGTGTATGTAATATGTGACAGGATAGTGTATGTAATATGCTGTATGTAGAACTGTCTTGTTCTGGAAAAGATTTGTAGTTTTTATATATGAACATATGGACAGGAGTTGTCAACCATTTAACCTATTCCGTTAGATTTGATTGCTGTTTTTCCATGAAAAACCACAGCAGACACACAAAAACATTGTCCCTTAAATCTAGCGCTGGGTTATTGCTTTTGTTATAAACAGAAGCTATAATGGAAATGTGAGCAAAATCTTAACTGCATTGTTTACAGAGGTTCTAGTGACAATTTCTATTGATGACCTGTTCTCAGGTCATCAATAATTGATTGGCTGTGGTCTGTCACCTTGGACACCAACCAAACAGCTTTACAGGCCCAACTGTCAGTGCCACAACACATGGTACAAAACAGAAGCAAATTGCTCCAACCTTTGTGTAGTGGCCAGCGCTGGTAATTGCAGGCTATGCTTTCATTTGATTTTAATGGGAATTGTGCATGCACTTACTAGTGCTAGGCACTTCATAGGGGTCGGGAATGATCTGCTTCCGCTCAGTACCCTGTGAATTTTGTCATGACAGCGGGCCCTGGAGCAGCTGATTGGTCAGGGTCCCGAGCAGCATAGGTAATCAGGAAAAATTGGCTAGATAACGCCTTTTAATATGAAAAGTAAAGAAGATGTATTTACAGGGGACCTAAAGAGATGTCCATAAGTTTAAATCTGCATATAAATGGCTAATATTAAAAGTTGGTGTATTCAGGAGAAACATCTAACAATTTGTTTTATATTCTGCGTGTTCTTTTGCAGCTGTAACCCTCCTTCTGTACCCTACCTGGGAATGTACCTAACTGACCTAGCATTCATCGAAGAGGGAACGCCAAACTTCACTGAGGAAGGCCTTGTAAATTTTTCAAAAATGCGAATGGTCAGTAAAGTTACAAAACACGGTAAAACGAATGAGCTTTAGCAAACCGTATCAGGATTTTTTTTTTTATTTCTTCAACCAGCTGTTTTTTCTAACAGTACTTTGACATATAGCAGATTTTGGTGCAAATCAACACCATTTGATGTGGATTTCGACACAGTTTCTGACGTGAATCTGCAATAAATTTCCCCTTTTCAGTTGAAGGGAAGAAGTTCCGTGCACTAATGGTGCGGTGTTTAACATGAATTTGATGTGGATTTTGGTGCTTATCTGCCACTGTAGAGAATCTGCACCAATTCCCCAACATGTAAATGTATCCTTAAGGGGTTATCCAGCAAAAAAAAGATCTGACATTGTAACAAATATAGCTACACCTACTAATTGGTATGTTTCACGCCCCTCCTGCCCGTTTCTGGCGATGAATTGTGTGGTGTCTGGAAGTGCTTTAGTTTACCTCCCATACCAAGTTTTGCAGCAAAACCACAACTCCTTTTAGGTATTTGACTTTTTTTTAACTAAGAGATTACATTGCACTACATATAAACTCCAATACTACTACATAAATACCCATGCTGCATATATAAAACAGGAGAATAGTAAACATCCAATAAATGACTAACAAATTGATACAGAGGGAGAGCGGAATCTGCCCACAATGGCTTCCAGTGTACAGGAGGAGACAGTAGGTGGGGGTAGAAGGTGCTCATCTTGTGGTGGCAATAGGGTTACGGGAGGTCAGTGGTTCCCAAACCTTTTCAGCCGTGGAGCCCTTTTTGAAGCAAAAGTTTCTTGTGGAGTCCCACTGAGGGTGTGGTCAGGGGAGGAGTTAGGGGCGTGGCTTATCACAACATATGATTTTTACCTGCGTCGTTCTAAAAAGGGCAGGGCCGTTTAAAAAAAAAGAAAAAAAACAGGGAGGAGCGCTGGATGGGCTATTGATGTACATTATATTTAAAATGAATATGCTGCGGAATTAAATCATGCACCACATGTGAATATCTGCATGGGTTTTGTGCAGATTTTTTCCACACCGTGTGGATGAAACTTTCAAAATCTCACACACGTTGCTGCTACAGCTAAAGTAAATTCCGCAGCAAATCTGCCCCATGTAGTAATAGTAACCCCTTATATTAGACCCAGTAGGTCCCCTATATTAACCCCAGTAGTGTCTCCCACAGTGGCCTCAGTAGTAATGTGTCCCCTATATTGGTGGCCCTAGTAGTAATAGTGTCCCCTATATTGGTGGCCCTAGTAGTAATGGTGGCCCTAGTAGTAATAGTGTCCCCTATATTGGTGGCCCCGGTAGTAAGTGTTCCCTTCCTTGGTGGCCCCAGTAGTAATAGTGTCACCTACCTTGGTGGTCCCATTAGTAATAGTGTCCCCTACCTTGGTGGCTTCAGTAGTAACAGTGTCGCCTACCTTGCTGGCCCCAGTAGTAACAGGGTCCCCTACCTTGCTGGCCCCAGTAGTAACAGGGTCCCCTAGATTGGTGGTCCCAGTAGTAACAGGGTCCCCTAGATTGGTGGTCCCAGTAGTAACAGGGTCCCCTAGATTGGTGGTCCCAGTAGTAACGGGGTCCCCTAGATTGGTGGCCCCAGTAGTAACGGGGTCCCCTAGATTGGTGGCCCCAGTAGTAACGGGGTCCCCTAGATTGGTGGCCCCAGTAGTAAAGGGGTCCCCTAGATTGGTGGCCCTGGTACTGATGGCACCCACTATTGCCGCCCCAATAGTTTTAGGGTCCCCTTTTGCCGCTGTGCTCTTCAGATGCAGGGAGAGGTTTAGCAGTGCAGATTACAATAGGGGCGATTTGGATGGCCGTGGGCCCCCTTTGAGTTTCGGGCCTGGGGCGGTCGCCCCTATTAAAATCTGCCATTGCTCCCCTCTCTAGTCACCCCTGTAGCGGTGTCTGGACAGCCTGTAGTGAAGAAAAAAGGGTGCAGGACCTGTGGTCGGCATAGCAACACGGATCACATGACCGGAACCGGCTCATGTGATCCATGTTGCTATGCTGACCACAGGTCCTACACACTTATTTCCTTATTCAAGGCTTTCCGGACACAGCTACAGCTGTGAGTAGAGCGTGGACCTCCGTCAGAGCCCCTGACAATCACTCACGGATCCCCAAGGGCTCAGCGAAACACATTTTGGGAAACCTTGCTGTAGGTTGTAGGCCCAGGTGGTGGAGAGTCTGAGTTGAGGTAGCGAGCTCCAGAGTATAGATGACACACTGGAGAAATCCTGGAGATGATTATTTGTGGAGCACACTAAGGAAGAGTAGAAAAGGAGTGCTTGTGAGGATCAGAGGTTACATGTGGGGTGGTATCAGGAAGTTAAGTCCAGTGTATGGAGGGATCAGGTTGTGGACATCCCTGTATGTCCTTGATAATAACTTGGACTGGATTCTCTGGGTATTAGGTAGCCGGTAAAGAGATTGACAGATGGAGAGGAGTTATGGGGGAAGAGGTGGATAAGTCAGGCAGCGGAGTTGAGGATGGATTGGAGGGTTACAAGGGCATTGGAAGGGAGGCCACAGAGCAAAATGTTTCAGTAGTCTACATGGGAGATGACTAGGGCATGCACTAGCATTTGTGTTGTATCCGAGAGATGTTTTTGAGCAGGAGGCTGCAGGTGTGGTGAGGGCTTGTATGTGCAGTTTGAAGGAGAGGGCAAAGTCAATCAAGAAAGTGGAAAATGTAGAGTGAGGTGAAGGAAAAATTCTGAGTTCAGTTTCTTAGGTGTTAAGTTTTAGGAGGTGGGAAGGATATAGCTGATTGACACTCTGGAATTCTGGATATGGGAGAGGTAACATCTGGGCCAGAGAGGTAGATTTGAGTGTCATCAGTGTAACAGTTAGATTCCCATGGCTTCCAGTATATCAGTCGTTCTAGACCATGGGTGTAGATGGAGAAGTGTAGGGGTCCTAGTACTGAACCTTGAGGAAAGTTTTGTAGAATTATTCTAGCTCCCTCATTCACTGTGTGGTGCCCCAAGCTGCAGATCATGGCACACAGGTATTGAGATTGCTGCCTGGATTACAATTCACATGGTACAAATTCTTCAGACAATGAAAATAATGTTGAGCTTTGAGGTGGGCAGGGATCGAAAGTAACAGAAAGAGGAACCTGATGGAAGAAAGAATGAAAGCTCTGCATGAAGCATGAAATTATGCCCAGCTTGGGTTAGTGAGTTATACTGAAAGAAGACTATCTCCAAGCAAACTAAATGTTTAAAGCAAGACTGTCACCTCCTATGAGCCTACTACTTTATGTTTTAGAGTTCATAGGAGATGCGGAAGCCCAAGGATGCCTCTCTTATGTGGGTGAGGGTCCTCACCTCTCTCAGAGGCTTTAAATGAAGCTAAGAGATATATGGGAGCCAAATCTGAAACCCATATAGAGTGGACTAGTTCTCATTATGAGCATGAGCCTAAGTAGTCTGCCAGATGCATAAAGCTGTAGCTTTGCAGACAGATGGGGAAGGAAAGGAAGTAAGAAGAGGCATCTCCAAACTCTGCACCGTATCTTCTATTACCCCATTAATTTAGTTTGTGTAACTGATTAGTTTGTGATTGTTATACTGGTGGATTTGTTATTTGAGAAAAACGCTTCCTCTTGTTTTTTTATTTCTCTACAGATATCCCATATTATTCGAGAAATTCGCCAGTTCCAGCAAACCCCATACCGGATAGAGCACCAATTTAAGGTAACAATTACCTGGTAAACATTATACACAGATGGTATCCAAATAATTAAAAATAAAAAAGAACTAAATTAAAATTCCTAGAAAACGATCCATCTACATATGATGCATGCACAGATTTATTCTATCAAACTACTGTCTGTCCGTGCGTGCTTCAGTTACATGCTCTGCCCCTGATGACATGACATTGACATCATCAAAGGTCCTTCATCCCGAGTCAGTGAGTTACATGTTCCGCCCCTGATCACATGACGGGGACATCATCACAGGACCTATTCCATAGCAACTGAGTCTACGGGGGGTTGTAGGGGACGCATAACTCGGGGTGACATCCGGATGAAAGACCTGTGATGACTTCACAGTCACATGATTAGTGCTGGAGCATGTTACTTCCTCCTGATGATCCGGGGTACAACAAGAGTGAGTAATTTACATGCTCTGCGCCCTCATCACATGACGGTGACACCATCAAAGGTCCTGTAAGCACACGGCTTCTCTCAGGCTAGGAGGTGTTCGTTAGTATTTCATAGCAATTGAGGCCGTGGGGGCTTGTAGGGGATGGAATACTAGCAAACACCTACAGCAGCCATCTGCTCACAGGACCTGTCATGATGTTACTGCCATGTGATCAGTCAACTGTGTGAGAGGAGTCCGGGGTCATATAACCAGGGGCTGATCAGTGTGTGCAGGGATCTGCTGTGCTGCTTCTCATCCTTGTTGTATGAAGAATGTATGTAGCAGAGCTGTATGTGATGTACATGTATCAGAGTCAATGTGTGTGTGACATGCATGTAGCAGAGCAGTGTGGCGCTATAGTACAAGAAACACTTGTACTATATAATTTTCTAATAATTATTAGATAGATAGATATCGATGTCTATGTCCTGGTCATATTTTTTTTTGTAAATAGGTTTCACAAGTGTCAGAGATGATGCATGGCTTGATAAATATGTTGTTCAACCTGAACACCGTTATTTTTGATACTGTTACCACCTGACTGGCATAGTTACATTAAAGGGGTTGTCTGAGACTTTTTGGAATTTTTCTATTGATGACATACCCTCAGGAGCTGTGTCTTCAATACCAACCCGGGGCGTTGTGCTATGATCAGCACCATCTGCTTCCTGCACTGCCAGAGTGACAGCAATGCCAGGGATCAGCTGATTGGCAGGAATCCCTAGTAGCGGACCTCCGCCGATCATCTATTAATGACATTATCAGGGTTAAAATTCTAAGTACAGCACCAATCAGGCCCACCCCACTTGCCCCGCTGCCGGCCGTAAGAATAGACACCACACAGGGATCTGGTATCATTCCTCACACGGGACATGGCTCTCGGCTGTGCCCACGTCGTCGCCGTCGTGCTTTATTACAGATTACATGAGATCTTATACCCTTTGTCCCATCCCCAAGGGGGTGATGGGCTCATAACCATATATGGGAAGTCCGGATTTGCGGACTGAGACAGTGAAAATCATATAACAGTCATTATCTTGATACTGGCGCCTCTGGCTTGTACAGAAAATCACGTATTCAATTAACTCCAGTGCAAAGAATCACCCACTCAATTCTAAGAAGTCCGGATTTCCGGCCTGGGACAGTAAAAATTATGTACATGGTTGAACATCTTGATACGGGCTTCTGGGAAAACAGCCAAGTACATGCGTCCTTGTGTCTGGTTCCGTATCTTCTCTGAACTTCTAGAACATCTCTCTCAGCCTTCTAAAGCCTTGGAAATATCTGATGTAAGGCGACATATAAGTTTTTTCTCTCATTTGGAATTGAATAAAACTTGCATACAGGTATAAAGCATAAAAAAAAACATATGGCAATATATATATATATACCCTCACAAACCCCCCTAAAAAACTTAATATGGAGATCAAGCATCAGACCTTGCACTCTTCCTCGGTCGTCTCTCCCTTGCGTCAGGGTTTCTCCACTGCCCGTAAGTCCCTACTCCTAAAAGGGAGGGATCCCTACCTCACCTCAGAAGGAGGCCATGGATTCCCTGGGCTTATTTCCGGGCATCCATACCCTCTATCTGTACAAGTTAACACCCCGCAGGGTGTGCCCTCGCCGGAACCTAAGGTCTTCTGCACTTTCCCTAGGCAAATGGGAAGTCCACTGACAGTCCATCTTATGAGACCGGGGCGGCGCAGTACTAGTACATTTCTCCATTCTTCTGGTAACATACGTGGTTGCCATTATCGGAACTGGCTCTTCATCTTTTTCAAACAAGGGAAATTTTGGTCACCATTAAAGGGATAATACACATACAGGAAATTACATACCCCACCTCTTTCTGCTAAAATCATATCCAGGGCCACTCTATTTTGGAACGCCATGGATGCAGTGGGCCCTAACTGGTCAGCTAACCCTTGCAAAAGCATCTCTGGTGTAGTTTACAAACCTCTGCTAATTGGAATAGATATAATTCATCCAATCTACATTATTATTAACAGTGACAATAGCAAATAAGGACTCAAAACCTGCTTTGACATGATCTCTAGAATTAAATTCATCTGGCACCCCCCTTGGCACTCCTATTACATCTATGTATACGTGTGGATCAAAGTTACCACCTTGAGTGTCAATGTCTCTCTTAGCACGATGCGGTGTTAGATTCTCACCCTCAGTGTAGTCTACATATTGCACATTTAATTGTATTAATTTGTTCTGAAACAGGGGGCTAGTGTACAGCAGTCAAAGGTGTGTGTTAGAGGAATTGTACCACATTATAGCATGTAAAGGATATACAGGATCATTAGTTTTTGCAGTGCGAAGTGTGGATCCAAGTGGGCTTTCCTTCAAGCTTGACTGCAGTTGGGGTGGTGAACAACATCTGGTAACGACATTCAAACAGGGTTTCTCTCAAACCATTTCACATAGACCCTGTCACCTGGTTTCAGATTGTGACACTCATCTGTAGGACCTGGGAGGAAAGCAGAGACTACAGAATACATTATTGACAATTCCTTGGAGAGGCCTATGACAACATTAACAAGAAAATCATTCCCCAAACTCTGCTACTGTGGCATGTATCCTCCTGGAAAAAAGAAACTAATGGAAAACACTCAATTCAAAATTTTACCATTTTCCTCCATTGTCTTTTGTATCTACTTTCCCCCTACTCCGCGGATGGTAGGGTGTGTGAAAAGCCTGGAATATACCCAAAACAGACATGATGTGTTGCATTATTTCACCTGTGAAGTGTGTACCTTTGTTTGACTCAATCACTTCCGGTACCCCGTATCTGCGGATTACCTCATTCATGAGCTTCTGTGCGGTTACCTGCTTATTTACTTTGGTAACAGAGTAGGTCTCCAACCTGAAAAACATTAACAACAACAAGCACATATTCATGCTACCCAACAAGTGGGAGCTGAGTGTAGCCAATTTGCAATCCCTGAAATGGGTAGAGTGGTCTAGGCAAGTGTGATGTGGCAAATTTTACTTCTGCCCTGCTGCTTACGGCAAAGATCATGCAAAACTGGACAAATGATGCAGCAGCTACAGAAAACCAAGGAGCCACCCGTCCTTGTTTGGCGTCGACATCATTGCTGCTTTGAGAGGTGCGTCTTTCCGTGCGTCAGCTGGGCCATCATGGAGCACAGGGACTATGGTGGGCAAGTGCTGTTGACTGTTCACCATACGCCGTCCCTTTTTAGTCCATTTGTCTTTTTCTTCCTTGCTGGCTTGTAACTGTAAAGTCTTTAGCATATCAAAGTCCAATGTTTTTATCAAAGTCCAATGTTTTTATCAAAGTCCAATGTTTTTATCAAAGTCCAATGTTTTTATCAAAGTCCAAGATTTTATCAAAGTCCAAGTGTAGTCAAAGTCCAAAATTTTTTATCAAAGTCCAAGTTTTTATCAAATTCTTCTTTTCTTCTTTCTTCCACGGCTTGAGGGCCGCTGCTTTTGCTGTGTGGCCTGTGATGGCGTTGCCTCTTGCTTCTCCGGTGTAGGAATTGGTGTGAGCTTTCCACCTTGTCAGGTAAAAGTAGGGTCTCCATGAGACTGCACCGCTGCAACATTCTTAATTGGCTGTCCTGCTGTGGTAAAAAACTGTCTGGCCTTCCATGTTGGGCCTTAATCATGAGCTATGCCAAATGCATACCGGGAGTCAGTGTAAATGTCTGCCGTCTTACCTGTGGCCACTCCACACGCCTCCGTGAGTGCTTTTAATTCCGCTTCTTGTACTGCGACATGCGGAGACATTCTGCTTTTTAGGACATCTTGTTGTGTAACCACCGTATATCCAGTGTGGAGTCGTCAATCACCCTGGGTACCATCTACAAAAAACAACTCAAAATATACATTATTAACAAGGGCTTTCAGTAACTTTTTAAAACTTAAATTTTCTTGTTGCATCAATGCTAGACAATCAGGCTGATATTCTATTTCAAAAAGATCAGAATCTTGTTGCAAAAAATTTAAAAATGGCTTGCAAAAAATTTAAAAATGGCTGACTTGCAATACCTAAAATGGCTGACTTGCAATACCTAAAATGGCTGACTTGCAATACCTAGATCACCTATGCCTTCTCCTCCCCCCCTTTAAAACAGGGTACTCAATTGGAACAAGAGCACCCGGTTTCAAGGTAGTACAACATTGTAAAAAGATTTGATGAATGCAGATAAGGCCTGTAAGATGTTAGCACCTATAACAGAAACATGAGTTACACCGGGGAAGAATAATCTACAAAACATCTATTCATATTTGAAATGTGATATCCCTTTAAGTGAATTCATTATTAGTCTGTTCCTGCCTGCAATTTTTTTATCAAATCTGAGACCGGAGAAAAAAAACAAAACAAACTTTTACTAGCTGCTCAAGCTCCTCACCCCCTCCCTTGGACAAGAAGGATGAAACATTACTACGTACTATTACATCATCTAGCTCCACCCCTTCGATATTGGCACATTGCGTCCGTCTTCTCAGCTCCATTTCAGCATAACAGTCCACACGTCCACATCTCAACCAAGCAAAGTCCCATGCATGGGGAGGACTTTTATCTCCAGTCATTACCTGCATCACAGCCTAAACACGGGTCACTAACTCTCATCCATCCACGCTCTCAAGTCTGCTCCGTCACCCCCTCATTGAGGTGTACCAGTACATACAGATGCACGGACAAAAAAAAGTTTGACAAACATACATACATCAGTTGAAAAACATTGAGGTGAGTGCTATTATCTTATAAAGTACATAATTCTATTGAGATGAGATTGTGAACGAGCGCTATCTATGACAAATTATGTGAAAAAGTTTGCTGAGTGACTGAAACATTCTATATTTCTTATCTACTGAAGCTATTGTATGCTGTATTAAACACTGAAGTATTTTAGAATCTCTGGGTATTTTTCAGCCCCCCTTGTGACCCTGACTGTTATCTCTCCGCGAATATGAAACACAGACTGAATAAGTTTTAGCTTAAACTATTGCCTGCATTTTGAAATCATAATTAACACATATCCTGGGACCTTGCAACATTCATTTTCAACCCCTGTATAAGTAAGAATATACATTAGAAATTACTATATTTCCCTGCCTACTAAGACAGTATAACTAATTAAATTCATTTCAATTCATTGCAAGCAAGCAAAGATATTAACCAAGGTTGTTATTGCATTTTCTCTCTCGCTGTTCTCTTCCGACCTTGGAGACTGAACACAAGCTCGCAGCTACATGTCAACAAACTCTTCTCCCCTAAAAGCAAGCTCAGTTAACTATTTGCACTTACAGTATATATATATACACATATATATCCACCTAGTATGGATTATACATATTATCTATTATCTATCTTGTATTATACACATTTTCATCTCTCTTTGCCAACCAATCACATGCATTGTAACTTCCTTATCGACTTGCTTGCTCCTTCAGCACTTTCTCTCCCCTACCTAACTGCCAATATAACCTTCAATAGACACTCTCCTGACGCCCTCTTGATCACTTACTGTACTTTTCAACATTTCACTTACGGATACTTTCTTAAACAAATAATGTGTACATACTTTCTCTGACTGTCTCTCTCTCTGCTTCTAGCAAACCTTGATCTTCCAAGGCACCTCTTGGTCCTAAAGACCTCCCTCCCAGACACCATTTTGTAATCTGCCATGCGGGTCGGTGTCACACATTTTCATTAGAGTTTTCTTACATTTTACAGATTCATCCACACGGCGGCAGCCCTTGAGGGGCTCTGTCTTCTTTAATAAGGTCTTACGCATATTAGAACATCAACAACAATAATAATAACACGCTCCATAGAATGCATCCCTCTTAATTTTCAAATTGTCAGGCCCTTATATACCGGCAGAACAACCGAGGGTCCCTTCTCCTTATGGAACCAGCCCCATAAAATGCATCTCTCTGAAATCAAATCGCTAGCCCCATATATAAGGCAAACCGACCGAGAGTCCCTTCTCTTATGAAGCCTTATCTCACAAAATGCATCCCTCTCTGCTAAACCATTAACAACTAACTAAACTAAACTGAGGGTCCCTTCTCTTGTGAGATTAAATGAAAAGAAAGAGAGAAAAAAAACTTCTGCAGATACACCAAACAATAAAACAATCTCCACTATTATTAAAACGTTAAAACTTCAAAGTACAAATAGACTACAGACTAATTTCTGGGTGAGCCATTGGTGCGCATATCACGGTCAGTGGTCCATGACGGCAAACCCGGAGCCCACACGAGTTACCGTGTAGAACTCTTAACCCAACCCGTCCGGTCACAAACCACAGATAGTCAGTCCTGCTGCAAGACTCGCAGTGTAAAACACAACATAAATATATGCTTGTCTTACCTGGAGTTCTAAGTGAGTTGATCAGGCTCGGTTTGCAGCAGGACGGTTTCTCTGCGGCGTGGATCCGGGTGGAATGCGTTGTAAGCTCCGGTTTTGTCGCCGCACGTTCGGGCGCCATTTATCAGGGTTATATTTCTAAGTACAGCACCAATCAGGCCCACCCCACTTGCCCCGCTGCCGGCCGTAAGAATAGACACCACACAGGGATCTGGTATCATTCCTCACACGGGACATGGCTCTCGGCTGTGCCCACGTCATCGCCGTCGTGCTTTATTACAGATTACATGAGATCTTATACCCTTTGTCCCATCCCCAAGGGGGTGATGGGCTCATAACCATATATGGGAAGTCCGGATTTGCGGACTGAGACAGTGAAAATCATATAACAGTCATTATCTTGATACTGGCGCCTCTGGCTTGTACAGAAAATCACGTATTCAATTAACTCCAGTGCAAAGAATCACCCACTCAATTCTAAGAAGTCCGGATTTCCGGCCTGGGACAGTAAAAATTATGTACATGGTTGAACATCTTGATACGGGCTTCTGGGAAAACAGCCAAGTACATGCGTCCTTGTGTCTGGTTCCGTATCTTCTCTGAACTTCTAGAACATCTCTCTCAGCCTTCTAAAGCCTTGGAAATATCTGATGTAAGGCGACATATAAGTTTTTTCTCTCATTTGGAATTGAATAAAACTTGCATACAGGTATAAAGCATAAAAAAACATATGGCAATATATATATATACCCTCACAACATGTCCTGAGTACAGGGCATTAATATAAAAATTCTAAAAAGTCCCTGACAACCCCTGTAATAAATAGGCTGGTGTTAATAGACTAGTTGTATATTATGAAGCTACAGAAGAATATCGCTAAGTGCAATGTGAACTTTTTTTTTTGTCTTGTAATTAAGGTCACTCAGTTCCTCTTGGACAAGTCACGAATCTTGGATGAAGATACTCTGTATGAATTATCCTTAACTATTGAACCAAGGCTCCCAGCATGAAGAGTTTTAATGTGTGTGTCTCGAGGCAACACAACGCTTTCACGTCACAAACCGAATTATGCATGCCATGCCGAGCAGAAGAACGACACCCTTTCAGTGGAAGCACAGAGTGCCGCAGGTGCTTTATAGGCAGTATGAGTAAACAGAACTACTGTACAAGGAGGATATTGTCTGGGGGCATTGCACTAGTCAGATATTAATACTGTGTCATTAGGAAAGGGAACAACCATGGAAAGCAATGCTGACCTGACCGTGACGGCTTAAATACCTACAAAGTACAAGGTGTTTGAGACTGAAGACGTAAGATGGCAAAGAAGAGAATGAAGTGAGCCAACTGTCCTGTGCACTGAATACTGTGTTATCAGAATGCATCCATAGGGGAAAGTTGTGACTAGTCAAGTGACACTGTCTTTACTGTAGTGTATTGCAGTGTAATGCGCAACCAACAAAGTTAAATCTTTGCATGGAGAAGTCTGTTATCATAATGTCCTAATGAAGAGACGGTGAGAAGAAGTGGAGTTTCAGTTGTGGTGTTCACAAGCACTTATTCTATAACCTGCATCTTCAGGAAAGCGGAAAACAAACCTTTTCATCATTTTCAAGCTTTTTACCTCGTGTAAACAAGTGATTTGAGCAGCCGGCTTTGTCTGTGATTTATCATTCATTTATTCATTTTACATCCGGTTTCTAAGCACTGAACTGAAAACACTGAGCAGCTGCAATCTGCATCATGATTCTTGTAATGTATCGACTACTGATACTGTGGATATTGGAGGGAACTGCACTGCCCGGCAAACATAGATATTTAAGAGTGTGTATTGTCTTTTTACTTCTTATTTTGATGACTATTGATGCAACTCTATAGTTATTTCCCTAGAGGATGTCAGACGTGGTTTGCAATTATTTAGTTTTTTGCAGATTTTTTTTTTTCATTTTTTTTGTGACTAAATTAATTTATATAGTTTTTTTTTCTTCTTTTGCTTGCTCCAGGAATGTATAGCTGAATAATGTGTACAGCTCAAATAGATTGCTAGTCATCATTTTTATGAAGTGGTCTGGAGAATATTGCCATCAGTGGAGTGCACTCGAGGATTAATATAACAGACGTTACAGCTCCATGTCGTACAAGAAGTAACTTTAGAGAATTGGAAACAGAAAATGTGTATTTTCTTTTAAGGAGAAGGGCGCGGTGTACGACATTACAGAATATGTGATTATGCCTTGTAAATTAGAGTTTGGAGACCTTCCATACCACAGGAAAAACCCTTGTTTCCCACTAATAAATTTACCTACGGTATGAACGTGACTGGGTAATTTCATTTATTAAATATACAACGTGGAGTGCATGCAAGTCATAGATACAGTAAGTACAATGATATTGCTTCTGAGAACTTATCAGATCCTTACTTATATTCAAAATGTCATTTGGACAGCACCACCGTTATGCATAACACTATATGGTGTTATATTTAGGCCTTTGCTACAAGTTTTTATGCTATTCCAAATAGCTTAGATTAGAGCATACTAACCTCTGTAGCTAAAGACATCCCCTGGCAAAATGTTACCTATCATGTGGAAACTATACCTATGGAAATGTTAAAAGAATTGTAACAACTGCAATACAAGTACCATGTTTCCCCGTAAATAAGACACTGGCTTATTTTTTTCCCCCAAAAAGGGCACAGTGTTTTATTTTTTTTTGGGGGGGGGGGGGGCGGGGGGCCTGTACTTACCTGGTCCACAGCATTCCGATGCCTCCTGATGGTGTCCAGGTGTCCACGGTGGTGCAACGTCGTCCTCGTCTTACAGATGCCTTCTGCTAGCGACAGGGCTTTGAATCTTCCGTCTCCAGCAGAAGCCAGCACTGTGATTGGCTAATCAAGCGCTGGCAGCCAATCAGTGAAGGTCATGTCCCTGTGCAGTAGCATTCACTAGCTAGGAAGGAATTCTGATCTATTGCAGAGACAGCTCGCATGAGCAGCCTTTGAAGTAGATCAGCACTCCACCTGCTGGCCTGTGAACTGTGATGTAACATACATTGGCTGGCAGGAAGAAAACGGCCAGCCAATGTACGTAACCTCACAGGAAGGAGAGGAATCAGCCAGCTGGAGGTGAAGTGACTCCCTTGGACTGCAGGAGACAGAAGAAGATCGGTGTGGTGAAGATCTGCTAAGAAGACTGATAGGGAAGAAATAGGTAATTATAGAAATTTTTTTTTAATGACAGCACCCCTTTAAAGTCACTATGTGACTGTATTTAACAGGACAATTCACCTCTAGAATCCTCCTTCCCTAGCATGTGGGTGACCTTAGTTTGAGAAACACCAGATAAATTGTACCAAGGAATAGCCATACATCTCACATAAGATAAACTACACTTCCCTAGGTGGTTGATGAACTTTCTTTCTTTAGTGCTAGTAAATATGTCATCCATATCGGCAAATAAAGCTGTATGCTTCGCTGATGGCATAATAAAAAAAAAAACTTTTGGAGCATTTAAGAAAAAAAGCAGCACTGCCTGGTCCATGAGCTCTTGGCATCAAAGAACGGAAAACAAGGCAGCACTCTTTAAAGTTGATCATTTGAGATCTGACCTTCAGCATCCCAGCCAAAGAATAGAATGAAGGGGCCATTGTGCTCCCCTTCATAGTTTACATAGGCACATATTCATGAATGTATGTGGCTGAGCTTAGTACTGTAGCTCAATCCCATTACAACTAGTGTCTTGGCTCTTTCATTTTGCTGATTGGCGGTGGTGCCAAGGATGATACCTCCAATTATCCAATATTGATGAAGATCTCCTAAAGATAAGATATTAGAAAAAACTTTCTGACAGGGTGATCAATGAGTGGAACAGGTTGCCACAGCGGGTGGTGAGTTCTCCTTCAATGGAAGTCTTCAAACAGAGACTGGAAAGACATCTGTCTGGGATTATTTAGTGAATCTTGCACTGAGCAGAGAGTTGGACCCGATAATTTTGGCGGTCTCTTCCAGCTCTATGATTCTATGCTTCTAGATTTTTCCTGAAGATATATGATCAATATCAAAGTTCTAGAAAACCCCATTAAGTCTTTTCAATTAATGTTGTTGAAAAATGAAAGGGAATATAGAGAATAATGGTGACATAGTGTAAGACTGGAAAAAAAGATATTTCCATCCACTTTAGCATATTATCCAACAATGTTGATCAAGGGAGGAAGGCAAAAAAAACCCTATGAAGTAGAAGCTAATTTTCCTCATTTTCGGGGAAAAACATTCCTTTACGATTCCAGGCAATCAAAATAAAGGCCATTTTACACACAAAGATTATTGCTCAAACTGCAGAAAGATTAAAAGATTTAATGATGGTTTTGCATAAAATTACACACACAGATAATAACTCCATTAGCTAATTAATTAATCCTTGTTTTCCTCAACGAGTTGTTTGCTCAGCTTGGCATGTGTTTAGGCATCTGTTTTTGCATAAACACTTCACCCAACCAAGCAAACAGCTGGTGAACACATTCCATTGTTCTCCTCTGGACTCCATGCAGCTGAGTAAACCCTGCACTACAAAGCCATGGCTGGCTGTTGGAAACACAGAACGAACTGCATTTCAACTGAAAAAAATTCCAGGAATCAAACTATGTATTTTATGCCAGCCTAAAAACCTTGTCTAACAATAATTGAACGAATAGAGCATGACTGCCGCGTTTACATGTAACAATTATCGCTCATTTTCGGCTGTTTGGAACGAATTTTGAGCAATAATCGTTGCGTGTAAAAGGGCCCTAACTCCCTGGGTCAACAATCTTTCTGAACTCGTCTGATCCCCGTGGGCAGTGGACATTGATCTGTATCACAGACGAGAATTGGAAATGCAGAATAGGGCATGCTGCGATTTTTATGGTCCATGTGAAAAACACCTGTGTGAACAGCCCAACTGGCTATAATGGATCAGTGTGCTGTCTGTGAGATGCATGGACAGGAAATACACCCATGTGAATTGGCCGTTAAGATGGCGCAAAGCATGCAAACCATCCATTTTTGCCCAAATTGAGCCAGGACTCTGGTACATTTAGCTTTAGTAAATCTCTCAATGTGTTTCAGAGCAATGTATGCCTGCTACCATCATTGTGTACACTTACCAGTATGGTGTAAGTGAGCCCATTGTTACTTTTGCCATTTTACTTTATTAATTTTTTCAGTCATTTGGAGTACTAATAAAGACCAATCATTTTGCTGCGTGGTTATCAACAAACTGCTGTTTATGAATCTGGAAGATATTTCTATTTAAAACCTTGAAAAAGCTTAAGGCTGGGGTCTCACGGGACAGAAATTCTGCGGCGATCTCGCGGAATGACCGCACGGAAAAAACGCAAAATTTCAGCGGGATAAGTGCAGCTTCAAAACCTGCGGCCTTTAGCTGTAGATTTTGGAGTGGTTTCGCCGCCTGCAACCCGCTGTGGCCAGCTCTCCCCATAGAGAGGAGAGAGGCCGCCACGGAAACAGAGCAAGAATTGACATGCCGCGGATCTGAATTCCGCGCTGCACGTCAGTTTCCCGCGGCTTGGCCGCAGCGTTTGGATGAAATTTTTGCAAAAATCTCTTCCACGTTGCTGGCTTATCCGGGAATTAAAAAAGCAGGTGGAATTGCCGTGCAGAAAGTCTGTATGGAAACGCCACGGCAATTCGGTGTGAATGCACCTTAAATGTTCTGCACTGAATGGGCTGTTGGCCTGAAAGGCACATTATAGCTTGAATTACAATTTTCAAAATAAAACCCTGGGAAATGTAGAATCTAGAAACTAAAAAAAACTATTCTTTCCATATGTATGTATATATATATATATATGTATATATATATATATGTATATATATATGTATATATATATATATGTATATATATATATATATATATATATATATATATATATATATATATATAGTTGTTAGGTTGCCCCTCAGCTGTCTTTTTTTTTTCTAAACTAAATAACCCCAATTTTGATAACCTCTCTGGGCATTGTAGTCCGCCCATACCATTTATTACTCTAGTTGCCTGCCTTTGTACCCGCTCAAGCTCTGATATGTTCTTCTTGAGTACAGGAGCCCAAAGCTGTACACTATATTCCATGTATGGTCTGACCAATGATTTGTAAAGAGGAAAAACAATGCTCTTCTCATGTGCCCCTAGACCTCTTTTGATACACCCTATGATCCTATTTGCCTTTTTCATGTCAGTTTTGCCCAGTGGTTTCCCATTTGCTGTGTACTGCTGACATAGATTTCTCCTGCCCATGTGCATAACCTTACTTTTTTCCGTACTAAACCTCATTTACCACTTTTCTGCCCCCAACTTATCCAGATCCTCTTGCAACCGCATTCTGTCCCATTTTGATAATTACTTTACATAGTGTTGTGTCCTCTGTGAATATTGATATTTTACTGCCCAATCCTTCTACCCGGTCATTAATATATTAAAAAGAATAGGACCCAAAACTGTCCCTTGTGGTACCCCACTAGTAACGGTGACCCCATTAGAGTATGTAGCATTTATAACCACCCTCTAATGAGCCAGTTACCTACCCACTTACACACATTCTCATCCAGACCAAACATTCTGATCACCTTATTCACCAGCCATACGTGTTTTCACGTCCTGAATGTATGGGCTTTATTCTACAGGGCCGTGAAAACACGTTGGCCCTGTAGAATAAAGCTGTGGGGTCGAGGAGTGTGACCGCCCCCTGCTATCGTCTACCACAGTTAGCAGAGAGCCTGGAGCTGTCCCCGGGGGCCGCTGTATTGCCATAATACAATGGATAACGGCGATCATGTAAAAGTTTTATAAAAAGTTAAAGCTTCATCCCCCGTCACCGATTCAGTGTGGTGAGGGGAGATGAAACTTCGTACTGGAGGCCTCCGGATTTGTCCCCCAACTCGATCATCCTCCACAGGCCTTCTCTGGCTTCCGCACATTCATCCGCCAGCAAAATGGCAGATGCATGCGCAGGAGCCTGGAAGGGCCCAGGAACTTTAAAATCTCCTTGCTCCCAGCTACCAAAGGTAGTTAAGAGCCTGGAGCAGTGAGCGATCCCCAGTCACGTGATGGCTGTTAGCCAATGGTATAAAAAGATAGTACTCTACCTTATTCAGATTGCTACCTATAATGCCTACGTAATTTACAAGAAGCCCCGGGAACGCTCACTTTCCTGCAGGTCAAGGAGCAGCTTGTTGACCGCTTTCTGTTTGAGACCGCCGCACCTCAGCAACATTATGAGTCTGAGGCGGTGCAAATTCTCACAGAGATCCACTTTTTACACCCCTCCCTGACACTGAGGTCAAGAAATACCCCCCAAAAAAGTGTTGGGTTTGTGGCAAGGTTGGATGGATAGAGGAGGGATACCCGGTTTTATTGCCGCATATACTGGTCCCAACCAGGCCTCTGTTATTACTCCTGTTTTAAGACATACTACAGTTTTACATTATTACTTTTATCTAAGATTAAGGCCTCCTACACATGGGCAGGTCGGACCCTGAATGCGGGATTCCTGCAGCGGAGTTTGACCAGGTGCCTGGCCGGTGACCCCAGCGTACCTGTCCGTTGTCTTCTATCAGTGCTGCGGATGTGCCGGCCAGCGCTTCGTCGTGCATGCGCAGTAGGTGCTGGCGCTAGGTGATGAAGCGGATCCCGCGATACTTCCACAGTGCTTGCTGCAGCAGTGCCGCGGGACGGGTGGCTTCTATTGACCTCAATGAAAGCGGTCTGTGTGTAGCCCGCACAAAATCGCAGCATTTTGTGCCCTGAAAGCCAATGGGTCTTCCCACCATTAAAAGCCTTGCCATGTGTCCAGTAAGCAAATTGCGGCTACAATGTTGATGCCTCTGAACATGGGACGAAAACAGGGGGATCCATTTTGGGGTGCAAGTCTTCACTCATATGTGTTCTGTACAAAGAAAACTGTTTTGAAAATGACACAATTGCTAAAATAATGAAAATTGTATTTTTTTCTTTTTGCTTTGCTTTGATTTATTCAAAAATTGTGGGTTCGCAATACACTGTACACCACTAGATGAATTCGTTAAGGAGTCTAGTTTTCAAAATGGAGTCATTTGTGGGGTTCTCCATTATTTTGGCCACTCAAGGGCTCTACAAGTGTGCTATGTGGCCTAAAACACCTTCAAGCACTATTTCTGTTCTGAAAGCCACCAGCTGCTTCTTTCATTTTGGGCCCCATTGTGCATACGGACACAAGATTAGGGCCACAACGCACTGGCATAACGATAGGAGATGCAGAGGATGTGGTTGCACCCGGGCCCAGGAGCCTTAGGGGGCCCATAAGGCCTCTCTTCTCCATATAGGGAGTCCAGTGCTATGAATAAAGCATTAGAGTTGGAGGCCCTGCTACAGGTTTTGTATTGGGGCCCAGAAGCTTCAAGTTACGCCTCTGCGTTAAGGGGTTAAAAGAAGTTGGGGGGCCCCAAGATAAAATTTTGCATCCGAGCCCATGAGCCCTCAACAACGACACTGCCACAACGGGTATTTTCTGAACACAGGACAAACAGGGGTATCCATTTTGGGGTGCAAATCCTCATTTTAACCCCTTCATGACATGGCCTATTTCGGGCTTAAGGATGCAACAATTTTTGGCGGATTTTCTTCTCCGTTTATCAAAAGCCATAACTTTTTTATTTTTCCGTCGACGCGGCTGTATAAGGGCTTGTTTTTTGCGTGGCGAACTGTAGTTTTTATCGGTGTCATTTTTGGGTGCATTAACTATATTGTAAAACTTTCTTTTTTTATGATGATAGGGAGAGAAAACGCATCAATTCTGCCATAGATTTTTTTTTTTTACAGCGTTAATCATGCAGGATAAACAAGACAATCCATTTTTTCTGCGGAGCGGTACGGTTACAACGATACCAAAATTCTTACATTTTTTTTTAGTTTTTTCCACTTTTCTGCAATAAAAACCCTTTTTTTGGAAATCTCTTTTTTGCGTTTTTTTCCGTGCACAGTCAAAAGCATGTGCATCTTATTGTACGCGTCATTACGGACGCAACTATACCAAGTATGTGGGGTTTTATTTTTTTTTACCTTTTTTATGCTAATATGAGAAAAAGCATAAAAAAAATGTTTTTTTTACTCTTTTTTTTACATTTTTTTAATGAATTTTTTTAATCTTTGTTTTTCTTACACTGTTTGTGTCCCTCTGAGGGACTTTAACCACTGCCCTGATGATTGCTGTCATAAGGCATGGCAGAGCTACTGCTCTCCCATGCCTTATCGCTTATACAGCGATCTCAGGCACTGGTAATACAGGACGCCAGTGTATGGCGTCCTGTTACCATGGCGACAGGCCGGGCTCTCGCGATAACATCGCGAGAGCCGGCCGGAGACACAGAGGTAGCTCGCTCCCTCTGTGAACTCTTTCCCTGCCGCGATCTACTGACAGCTGGCTCCCGCTGCAGCATAGCGGGGGATCATATGTGATCCCGCGCTATCTCCAGGATGTAAGTTTACGTCCTGTTGCGGGAAGTACCAGGCTCCCAGGACGTAAACTTACGTCCTACAGCGGGAATGGGTTAATGTACATGATAGAAAAAAAACTGTCTTTAAAATGACATATTTGCAAATATATGACATTTTATTTTTCTCCTCTAAATTGCATCAACTTCTGAAAAAAAAGTGGAGTCAAAATACAGTAAATACATTAAGGGATGAATTTTTTTTAAAATGCAGTCATTTGTGGGGTATCTATCGTTCTGACTCCTATGAGCCTTTGCAATCTTGGCTTAATGTAGAAAAACAAAATGTTCCTCAAAATGTTAGTAATTTAATGTTAAATTTGTTTGTTTCCTAAATGGTTAAAAAGAAGTTTTTCAAATCTGCATCCAGAATAAAGTAAACCGAGGGAAACATTTTGACATATTGCAGTTGAAAATGTGAAAAAATATTTTCAAAATGTACCCAATTTACTTTCAGTAGAATTTGTGTATATTTATTGTTTTTTTTTTACTACCTAATGGCTCTTGACACTGGCAATCGCGATATCCCTGCGAGAACATCGCGACAAAATCACAGTTTTGTTCTGGGGATTTTTTGAGCATCAGTGATGCTTTGTCTTGTGAAAAATTGCGCAATGCTACTGCGTGTTATTTTTGAGCGTGGTAGAATTACGCAATAGTCAATAGGATTTTCTAATGTTAAAAACTAGAGATGAGCGAGCATACTCGCTAAGGACAAATACTTGAGCGAGCATTGTCCTTAGCGAGTACCTGCCCGCTCGGAAGAAAAGGTTCGGGTGCTGGGGGGAGCGGCAGGGGGGAACGGAGGGGAGATCCCTCTCTCCCTCTCTCCCCCCTGCTCACTCCCGCAACTCACCGCTCACCCGTGCCGGCACACGAACCTTTTCTTCCGAGCGGGCAGGTACTCGCTAAGGACAGTGCTCGCTCGAGCAATTGTCCTTAGCGAGTATGCTCGCTCATCTCTATTAAAAACACATAGCAGGAAAATTGCAAGTTTGTGCGTTGCGATGGGATAAAAAGGAGATTCCATAGGGAAGCATGGACTCGAAAAAAAATCACAAAATGCAGAAAGGCAGGACATGCTACAATTTTTTTTTTTTTTTTTAATACCACATCGCATGAGTGAAAACTTTACAAATAGGAATGAAATCATTGGTTTCATAATTCTGCTTTTTCATTCACTCTTGCACTGTGGATGCGAAGTAAATACTATCCATAGAAATCAATTTTTTTCCTGCACACGAGCGGAAATCAATTGCGATTTCCATGCACTGAGGAAAAATCGCAGAATGCTCTATTTTTGCACAGATTTCGGGCAGACTGCAGCCCATCCGCAATTAACATTGCAGACAGGTTGCGGATTCTGCGTCATCACCTAGCGGCGGTGTGCGAAAAATAAAATCTGTACTGCACATGTCTGATGGCCAGCCAACTTCTCCAACCACAGTACAGATGAAGAAGCGAACATATAGGTATAGGTTTTTGGGGGAGGGTTTGGCAACTTTCACTACTTAAAAAAAAAAAATTTAATTGTACCATTTGTTGATCCATGCGACATTTTGGTCACTTTCCATTCTGTTTTTTGTTAAGACGAGATTAAGGCACAATTGGCTATTTTTGGCCTTTTTTTCTTGTATAATTTTTTTAGGTGCATGCTATATAATAATAATAATAAACTTTATTTGCATAGCGCCAACATATTCCGCAGGTCCTGGATTGCCCGGGTATCCTTTGGTAGTGCGTTCCTGAGGACCGGTGCTGCTCTGGAGAAGTCTTGGAAGCGGGAATGAGAAGTTCGAATTAAAGGGGCGCTCAGTCTGGTTTCGTTAGCAGAGCGGAGAGCCCGGGCTGGGTGATGGATTGAGATGAGGGAGGCGATATAGGGGGGCGCTGCGCTGCGGAGGGCTTTGTGGATGAAGGTGGCGAGTTTAAATTGAATTCTGTATTTAACGGGCAGCCAGTGCAGTGACTGGCACAGGGCAGAGGCGTCCAAGTAGCGGCTGGACAGGAAGATGAGCCTGGCTGCCGCATTCAGGATGGATTGGAGAGGGTAGAGTCTGGTGCAGGGGAGGCCGATCAGCAACGAGTTGCAATAATCGAGCCGGGAGTGGATGAGGGCAACAGTAAGCGTGTGTATATATATATATATATATATATATATATATATATATATATATATATAGTACTAACTTTCTTCTCTGGGTTTTTACGAACACAGCGATACTTCATATGTGTTTTTTTTTAAATATTTATATAGTTAAGAGGAAAGGTAGTGTGTTGACATTTTTTATTATTTTATAACTATTTTTTTAACACTTCTTTTTGTCCCACTGGGGGACTTGAATATCAGCATCTTTTATCACTCTTCTAATACACTGCTATACTTCAGTATAGCAGTGCATTAGAAAAGCTAGGAAGCTCAGCCAAACACTGAATCCCATAAGCCACTGTCGCTAGAGGTTATAGCCAAACCTCCAGGTGATATAGCAACCTCTCGGGACCCCCGCAATTCCAATGGGTAACAGAGGGAGCTCCCTTCCTCTATCAGTCTTTTACATGCTGCGGTCGCACTGACTGTGGCGTGTATGAGGGTTAAACACCGGTGATCCAAGGTTCCTTCGGCCCCCCATGTTAGAGCAAATGCCCGGTTGTCATCTGAGCACCTGCTTCCTGGCAGAACAAAGCCCTCTAATGACCACCATCAAGACGTTTGGGCTGTCATTAAAAGGTTCAACTAAAGGCTTCATATGCATGAGTGGATTGGATGCCGCATGCGGGAGCCTGCAGCCCTTGCCCGTGGCTGGCGAGCATGCTTGCCTGTCTGGGTCTTCTTTTCTCTGTACTGCCGATGCATGCGGAAGGGCCGGCCGGCGCGCATCCGCAGTACAGGTTTTTTTTTTCAAGCTTCTGCTTTCCCGCGATAGTGCAAATTGCGGATGGGCCACGGATCAGCCGGCTTCCATTGATTTCAACGGAAGCCGTCAGTGCGGGAACCACAGCAAAATGGAGCATGCTGCATGCTACGATTTGTTTTTCAAAAGGTCTGCAAAACAAATCCGCCTGCTTTAATTCAGCTGTAAATCAAATCTGCCTGTGGACATTGTGCCTAAAAGAAAACTGCCTGTTGCCCATAGCAGCAAAGCACAGCTTCCACTTCTTACACTGCTGAGGTAAAGTGAAAGCTGCGCTGTGATTGGCTGCTATCGGCAAAAGGTTTCTTTTTTTAGCCCGTTTGGATAAATAGAGCCCGTGCGGCCGGTTATGTGCTACACATGATCCCTTCTCCGGTCTGTAACACAAAGCAGTCTCTCCGCACTTTGCCTGGGTGCGGGTCTTATGGGTTATTTTCCAGTAACAAAGATGGCCGCCGACTAACGAAGGGTAGCAGTATACTACTTCCGGTTCAGCGCCGACGCCATATGCTGCCCACTTGCCACATGTTTGCGGTGCTGTAAGTCGTCATGACTCGTTGGGCTCGGCAGGGGCAAAACAACACCGCGGCTCGGAACCGCAAAGTGTGTGCGGCCACTCCATGGGAAGAGCTGCACAAGAGCGCGCCGGCCAAGAGGGCTGCCCCGGGCGCGGAGGGGGCGCCCCTAAGGAAGAAGAAGAAGGCCTATGTGAATGAAGACGTCAACGGGTTCACGGCGATGCAGCAGGACCGGAAGGAGCAGCGCAGTGAGGGCCGGCGGATGAAGAGACAGGACACCAAGAGGAACAAGATGGTGAGGAGGAAGCAGGCTGCGCGCTATCTGTGACCGCTGGTGCGTCACGTAAATAACACCCAAAGGGAGATCCTGAGTAGGGGGGAGGGAAAAGGGGGTAAGCGGAACCGCTGCATGGGTCACACTGATCTTTACCGCTGTGGATCTGGCGTACTGCAGCATACGGCGTATACACGACGCCTTACGTAATTACATAGAGAACAGTGCGCTCTCACGCGTGTATACGCTGCTAATAGACCATGCTGCGTTCCTCTTTTGTGCTTGCGTAATGCGCAATTCTGACACGCTAATGTGATCAGAGCTGCGTTAGGCTGTGAGTTACTGCGTATCACGCGGGCGTACAGCGCTACGGGTAATACGCCATAATCGTCTCCTGTGCCTGCGGGTTCTCATTGGTTACGGCCTGATCACGTTGCTGCTGACAGCCCGGAAGACGCAGAAGTCGGGCTCATTCATACGGGCGAGTGCAACTTCTGCCCATGAAAGATTAGTTTTTCCCACCGTCCGCCCTTTTTTATGTTTCTGCTGCGTTGGTATTCACCGTGTCTTTTACATATGCGAGATAAAAATAAGACGGTGCCGCAGTGTGGGGCCGGCTGCACGCGGACGGGTCAGACTGTGCATGCGGGATCCACCTCTGACTGCAAGGGGCAACTCCATGCAGCTTCTTCTCCGGCACTGCAGATTACCGCGGACGCTCGCCGCCAGTCATGCGCAGTACAGATATTCACCACCCCTGTGCTGCCGCTAGGCTGCAGGATCCTGGGCCATCACCTTATCTGCAATGTCTATCGCGCATGGGCTGCAGGTGGGATGGCCTCTGTTGACTTAAATGGAGGACATCCGCAGCAATATAAAGCATGCTGCGATCTTTCCGCTAAGCGTCCGGTCAGAATGACAAGGGCACTATTGGCGCCATTCATTTCCATCATGTGACTGGTCCGCCCGCTGGCATTCCATTTTCTTCTTCCTTTTGACAGAAGAGGATAGCTGAATGCTCCAACATAGATGTGAGTAAAATCTCGACCGCCCCGTCACATAGCAGGGAAGAATGTAAACGGGCGGAAATTCCGCGGTGAGATTTTCCACAAAATTTGCGCCTGTGCCCGCTGCCATAGGATTGCATTAGTTTATGCAATCCTATGCAGATGGCCGCGATTTGACCGTGTGAAAACTCATGCAGTAAACAAATGGCGGCATATCCTATTTCTGTGCGAGCCTCGCAGAGGTCCACACAGAAACATCACTAGTGACGTACTAGCTCTGCGGCTGTGCGCCAGCTGCACATAGAGCAGAGACAAGACGCTGCAGGAGGTGAGCCGCGGGTCGCTGCAGGGGTGCAAGCCACATCCCGCTGCAAGAATTCTCGCAGCGGGATCCGACCCGGCCGTCTGCACTCACCCTTAATGAATGGCCACTTCTTTTCTGTGAAGTACAAACCTGTCCAAGTGCCCAGCTGCTATGGTGTGATGCCGCAGAGCGTCGCAGGAGGGGAAGGTGCTGCTTATCAGTCCGAGTCCTCCCGCTAATGAGGTATCGGTATAGGGAAAGCGTTGTGGACTTCTTCCTTCCTCACGTTGCTAAATATTTTTGGACAAGGGGATGTCTGGGCCACCAGAGCTGCTCAGCCCGGACCATGTACCTATCCAAGTATACATAGTTACCAGATATGGCGGAAGTCCTAATTTACCCCAAGCCCTCCTGTAGGGTGTAGGATCTCTGCCGGCGCTCCGAGTCCCCAACTATAGTGCTGTTTCCAGTAATAGCTGTAGTTTCTTATATTACATCTCAAAGGATATCAATCCTTTTATCAGCTTGTTGGTTAAAGGGGTGTTCCTATTGGCCACAAGGGAAAGAATGCTTTATACGAGAGGCCAAGAGGACAGGAATAGACAAGCTTAGCTGTGTTACACGACTTTTGTAACTCCCATAGAAGTCAATGGGACATATGCAAACAGCATAGCGCAGTGATCTGCAGGGTTTCTGTAGGTTAGGAGTTTGCACAAGTCTCATTGACTTCTATGGGAGTTACGGAGATGGTGTAGTGAAGTTCGCTCGGCTGTTACTGTACTCCTGGCCTGTTGTACATCCTGGCTGGGGGTAGTAGGGGCTATAATAGAGATTAGGAGTGGGTCCCAGATATGCCATAGAAGTCTGAGGTAGTAATACTCCCTCGAGTCACACACAACTACATATCTACTTCTTAAAGGGGTTGTCCTATCACAGACGACGCTTTTCAAAATGTGTCCCACATGGCAAGTGGCCAATTTTATCCGGATCCTGCTCCCAGCACCCCCAGCAAACAACTGGTTTTGTCGAGGGAAGCTGCGGTCACCCAGGCACATGTAGTATTGTGGTACGAGGACTTATAAACTATTGGTTCTCTGTTAGCAGCCCGAAGACTGAAGTATATTATATTCTACTGTATACACATTTAAGCCTTATTAGCTTCCTTACTCTTTGAAACGTAGTTGTCTGTACATGTAGTCTGCTTTGCTGTGTGTCTGATCTCCTGTGTGATACTAGTTGTATCTTAAAGGGGTTGTCCCGCGGCAGCAAGTGGGTCTATACACTTCTGTATGGCCATATTAATGCACTTTGTAATGTACATTGTGCATTAATTATGAGCCATACAGAAGTTATCAAAAGTTTTTTACTTACCTGCTCCGTTGCTGGCGTCCTCGTCTCCATGGTGCCGACTAATTTTCGCCCTCCGATGGCCAAATTAGCCGCGCTTGCGCAGTCCGGGTCTTCTTATCTTCTCAATGGGGCTCCGTGTAGCTCCGCCCCGTCACGTGCCGATTCCAGCCAATCAGGAGGCTGGAATCGGCAATGGACCGCACAGAAGACCTGCGGTCCACGGAGGAAGAGGATCCCGGCGGCCATCTTCACCGGTAAGTATAGAAGTCACCGGAGCGCGGGGATTCAGGTAAGCGCTCCGGTAAGCTTTCTTTAGGTCCCTGCATTGGGGTTGTCTCGCGCCGAACGGGGGGGGGGGGGGGGGGGGGTTTGAAAAAAAAAAAACCCGTTTCGGCGCGGGACAACCCCTTCAAGTCTTGTTTAGACACAAGATAGCTTTTGAGCAATAATCGCTGTGTGCCTTTACAGCGCAAGCTGATCGCTCAAACGTTAAGGGATCACTTTGTGTTTCGAGCAGGGTATGCAGAAGACAAGTAGAGCCGCTTGTCTTCTGCATCCAGCTGTTCTCTGCTCTGAGCGCCCGGCTGGCATACAGCTAAGTTCTCCAAGCAGGGGGTGCAGAACACAGCTGGACAGCTGTGTTCTTCATACTCCACCTATCATCAGGGAGCCAGATACAGTTGAAACAATAGTATCAGCTGTATCCCGCTGTGAACTCCTGATAAGGCTCATCGTTTTCTTTAAGCATGCTGAAAGATCAGCGATTCCTTAACGAAAACTGTACAACGTCAGTGCAGTAAAACACCATTTACACTGATGGATAATCGCTCAAACGATAATTTGAGTGACAGTTTTGAGCGATCATCTTTGCATAATTTATAGTAGCTAAGTAGCTACTATAGAATATGCAAGCGGAGCGGGACACAGCTGTGGCCGCTAATAGAGCAATACAGATGCTTTGCATATATGCAAGCAGCTGCAGTGTTCTCCGCTCTGACTGGTAGTGTCCCCGCTATGAATTCACAGCAGGACACAGGCAGAGAGAATCTTATCAGCTCAGCCAGCTGATAACAGCCTGCTCTGTTGATGACAGCTGATCGCTCAATTCTGGCAAGCTAGAATTTAGCGATCAGCGACTTGTGCACGAAAACTGCACGATGTCCCTGCATTTAGACAGAACGATAATCGCTCAAAAGACGGCTTGAGCGATAATCGTAGTCTAAATCAGCCTCCCACCCACCCCTCCCTTTGTTCACACTCTCCACCCACCCCACCCCCCATTCCTAAACTTGCTAAAAGTGAAAGTAGAAACATTTCCGGGTCTTTGTGATGAACCAATAAGTTAGCTTTTAATAACCCTGCCTACTAGATATATAAAGCTCTGTATGTGATGTAATAACCACTCTCAGAGATTTGTGAACATGGTTCCGTCTGAGAAAAGTGTATCGACACAAATAAATCTGTGTTCACTTCCTACGTCCCTGGGTATCGCATCAGATGTCACATCGTACATCAGTATGACGGGCATGCAAATGAACGGACATCCTGTATACAAGGATAACACAAAGTCCAGCTCGTAGAGGAAGGTCCCGAGCCGGGGACACGACTCTATGACATTAATAGGGTGTAGAAATGGGGATTATTATCTTGGCACAAACTCTTTAAGGGTCCCCAAATCTCCTAGTTGGTGAGGGGATCGAAGGCACATTACAGCTGATTCCACCTTTTATTTTTTTACAGATCTGCTTCCACTGTCGAAAGCCGGGTCACGGCATGGCCGAGTGCTCAGAGGCCCTAAGGTGCCAGGAGTCGGGCACAGGAATATGTTTTCGTTGTGGATCCACAGAGCATGAAGTCCATAAGTGCAGAGCTAAAGTGGATCCAGCACTTGGTACATGTGAGCTGCTTAACCCTTTCCAATCCAGTTTCCCTGCCGCCCACACACTCCCCAGCTCTTATTTATTTGGGGCGGGAAAGTACACTGTGGATTCCTTGGAATTACTCAACACAAACCCATAAAGATGTCATAATGATTTTATTAGCAATTTTTTGGAAGTGTACAATTTCCAATCCAGTGTCGGCCCTCGTCAGACATTAAGATTTCCCTGCATATCTCCGATGTCGGAGGTTGTTCTGCATAGCTCCATCGCAGCTCTGTCCTGCATAGTTTTAGAAACGTGTCTGACGTCGGCGCTATGCAGAGAAATCTTAATTTTGGACGAGGGCCGACACTGGATTGGAAAGGGTTAAATATGTAATTAGTGAGTTCCGCCACTACTATAAGTAGAGATTAGCAAGTTCACACTGATACACTGCTCAGCCATTTTTCATTTTGCATTATGGGAACGTTTCAGACCAAAACCATGTTTAGCGCCCAGCTATATGTTTCCCTACTGCTGTTGTAATGTAGTGTTGGGCTCTGTACACATCTAGGTTGGCATTGTCTTGATGGCGACAATAGAAATGCACACTGCACTAATCCTAACCTAAGAAGTGATGGAAACCCTGATGGAAATATTAACGGGATTTCCTGTCTTATAAAGTGATGGTATACGGTACCACTAGGATATACGATCATTATCTGATCAGTGTGGGGCTAACCTCTGCAACCCTCATTAATCCTTTGAATGCAGGCATGTACCCCGTTCTAAGTCCTCCCTGCACAGCAGCGCTCCCGGCCGCCTGGCTGTGCGGGGAACTGCAGAAGGCCCAATTTACTTGGGTGGGTCTGGACTGCAGAGGAAGAACAGTGAAGGGGACTGCCATCACTTCATTCTCAGGATTAGTGGGGGTCCCAGAGGTTGGACCTAAGGTGATCAGAAATTGATTTTGTACTGTATTGCTAGGATATGCCATCATTTCAAGATGAAGAAAATCTAGCACTACACGAAGACCTCATACAGGCGACCTACACAGTCTGGATGAGAGGTGAAAGCTAATTCTTTGATCATAGGATAGGTGTTAAGTCTGATCATGGGGATCCACACCCAGGACGGGAATCAGTCTTCCCTGGTTGTCCTTTCTGCAGTATCGCTGTACCCCCTCTGGTGAAGAGAATGAATGGAGTGACATTTGCACGTGTGCGGAGCGGCTCCCTTCATTTTCAGCAGGACTGTCGGAGACAGCAGAGTGCTTGTACTCGGCTGTTTCTTAGCCCAGTTGAAATGAATGAAGTGGCAAAATGCAACTGCA
This sequence comes from Eleutherodactylus coqui, assembly GCF_035609145.1. NCBI lineage: Eukaryota > Metazoa > Chordata > Amphibia > Anura > Eleutherodactylidae > Eleutherodactylus > Eleutherodactylus coqui. Next base: position 98,252,071 of record NC_089841.1, read on the forward strand.
ACTCCATGCAACCGTACGCCACTGCAGATGAGTGCAGTGAGCCCAAGGCAACGAGAAGAAGGGGTCACGGGACCCGCTTTTCCAGGAACGGTAGGAATCTCAGTAGTGAGACTCCCACAATGAGACTTCATTCACCTATCCTATGCTTCTTTTTGTTTTGTTTTTTACTTGTCCATTTTCAGAGGCATTTTTTAGGTTCCCCTATTTCTTCCCATTTGTTTTTCTGGCATTCCCTATAGGGTAGCCTATGCAAAAAGTCACTTTATGGATTTATAGATCAATGTTCTCCGTGCATTCCTGTCTTTCAGCGCTTCTTTCAGTTCTGCGATTGACATGTTCGCTGTTTTTCTCTTTCCACTGACTTAGACAAGCATCAAAGTCGATGGAAAGAGAAGGTCAGGACGACAAATGCAAAAATAGCAGAAGAATATCAAACCCACCGCCTGCTGTGATTGGGGAAAAAGGCCACTGACCCCAAAACACCAGAAAACAACTTTTTGTACTATGTTTAATATTTCTCTTTGGACCTACTGCTGACATATTTGGCTGCATCGTCTTTTTGAGACAAAAAACGCTATTAAAAATCTGGTGCTGCAAGTTAAACCTCCCTTACAGAGGGATTCCTCATATAATAGGCTTGGTTGGATTTATAGATGGTTGAATGTCTTTTTTTGGAGTAAAAAAAATAAGCATTTTGTTTTTTCTCTGGTGTTTTAGGAGAGTTTCCATTTGCCAAATGTTTTATATGTGGAGAGATGGGACACTTGTCAAGATCTTGTCCGGATAATCCCAAAGGTCTCTATGCAGAAGGTAGGTTTTTGAGGGTTTTTTTTACCCTATTTTGTTTGGGGTGGGGTTCTGCGTAATTGGGGGCAAAAAAAATAAATGCACAAATTGGGGATTTAAAGACTGTATTGCCAAAATGTTTTTGTATTAATTAAAACCAGATGGTGAAATATTTTTCTAATCGTTTTTTTTTTTTTTTCTCCCCCTGATTGTATAATTTATTTTTTTCTGTTATCTATGCATGTCTACGGGGGCGCCATCTTTCCTGAGCTACATATTTAACAGAATTAAGAAGAGATGCTTTACAGCAGCTTCATGGGCCATTCACACAATAGACAGGAGACGACCCATTGACATGTATGGGAGACTGTTCTAGACGTGAACTTTTTGTTACTTTTCACATGAAGCCAGATTCTTCTCCTGCGTATTCCTGTTTTCTAGACATGCTCTGTGACCTGTCTAGGTCATTTTCCAGGGGGGGGGGGGTGTAAATAGTCATAGCTGGTCACCTCTGAATGGAAGATCCTGTGTTATCTACATATAGGTGTTACCTTTCAGTATAATCCCGTCTCTGATGTTATTGAGACGACTTCTGCAACGACTTCCTGTTCTGTAGAGAAATAGCCCATTTTTCAGCTCTGTGGTCAGTGTGAAAAATGCAGGATGTTGGAATATTTAAAAAAAAAAAAAATTTAGATTGTGAGCAATAGTTAAAAAGTCACCAAAAATTATTTTAAAATGTTTAACACAAAAATGCGATTTTTAGCATATTAGGTCATTTTCCTAGCTACATAACATAAACCTATGCCATGCAATCATAAGGGCGAGTCTGTTTTATACTGGAGGGTGTAAGCGGTTTTCAACAACTGGCAACCACCACCAGCCGTGATTGAAGCTAACTTTGATTGCAGCCCTTTTAACCATGTTAACTGCAGCTTTTTGTATGCAGAAACTGAATGACTGAACAACTCCTGTTCAGCCGCTTCATGCGTTTACATGGGACAATTTTCATCCAAATTCCTGCGGGAGCTTGAACGATTCTAAACGATAATCATCCGATGTAAAGGGGCCATTAGTACTCTGTCCGGTCCCATTTTACATAAGGCAACTATAGCTGAAAGTAGCAGCTGTGTGATAAGAATCTCACGTTCTTATCACACAACTGCCGACCAAGTCTGCTCCATAGCAGGGAAGAAGAGCCGCCAGCACGTACAGCTGATTGGTGAGCGCTGGCGGAAATGGCTGCTCCTCCTCCACCAGTCGGCTGCTCCTCCAGGCAGCTCTCTTCCCCTGCTATGGAGCGTACCCAGCTGGTAGCTGCGTGATAAGTCCTTATGACCGCTCTCTAAAAATAAAATACACAATTCTAGAATTACGGGGCTTTGTTCACCACATCTCCCAAAAAGATTGAATTAAATGTAATCAAAAAGCCTTGTTTGCCTTAGAATGGTTCTGATGAAAACAGAAAAGCATGCAAGAGCCTGGAAAACCTTCTGTAACGTCTAATAAGACTGGCACATAGCAGCCTGTATATAATTATATTACAATGTAAAGTTTTCAGTTAGCTAGTTCTCGTATCCTGTAACAGGGACATTGCCAACTGTTAAATAAAGTGAACTGTCTGTCTTTTAGGTGGAGGCTGTAGGATTTGTGGTTCTGTTGAGCATTTTCAGAGGGACTGTCCAGAACATCAAACATCAGGTGAGAGCGGATAACAGCAGGTTGCATCATTAGTCTCAGACACACCCGCTATGATTGGCCAGCGCTGGTCACATGAGTAGCATCAGCCAGTCAGAGCAGCATGTAGTGTCCGAGACTGTCGATGCTTAGTAATGCCCAGTGTGCAGCTGGTAGTCCGAGAAGCAGTGTGGCCATCTCTGTTCTTCCAGGCCTGGAGTGTTGCTTTAGAGTGAATGCAGACGGGCGAATTTGAATTGCGGAATCCAGAGCATAGCATGGAATGCAAAAGTTATTCTTCATGCACACAAGCAGAAACTAATTGCGGTTTCCGCTCGCGGATACAAAATTGCAGCATGCTCTATTTTCCAGTGGATTCCGCACGGACTGTTTCCATTGAAGTCAATGCAAACTAACCGACCCACAGCCCATCGGACAGGCTGCGGATTCCGTAGGAAAAGCAGCAGCTTATTAAAAAAAGAAAAAACTGCACTGCGAATGTCCGACGGAAAGCCATTCAAATGATCTGCAGTACAGAAGAGAAGACGAAAATGCAATTACGTGCAAATGCCGGCTGGGCACAAGGTCGATTTTTATTTTTTTTTGTGCTGTGGGCTCCCGCATGCGGAATCCGACCCGCTCATGTGCAAGAGGACCTGTTACTAGTTCTAATATGGAAAGTTCTATTTTGGAAAATGCTTGTATTCTTCATGAAGTAACAATTTTGGAGCATGTCTTATAATTCTGCAATGTGTTGTTTCTCTGTTATTTATTATAACTTTTATTTTGGGGTTACATGTGTGTCTTTAGAGGCTTATTAGCTCCCATGTAAAATGTACAACAGGACCCCCAGCCATTACATACCATTTATATGGTCTCGTTCACACGGGCTACAAAATCTCACTACGAAACGCATGTATGTGAAGCTCATGATTTCCAATGAGTTCTTTCAGGCTACAAAACATCTCATGTGAAAGAACCCATTGAAAACCATGAGCTTCACATACATGCGGTTTTTAGTGAGATTTTGTAGCCCGTGTGAAAGAGGCCTTACAGCACTGATGTTCTCTGTCCCACTCTTCCTATGTATAATTTTTATTTTCTTTTTTACCTTAGCGCAATTGACAGTCAGCAGATGGTCAAGTGGAATGAGTGCAGATCATGAAGATGTTCCAGTACAGACAAAAGTGAAAAAAGTACCAACTAAAGTGCCGAAAGTTGTCACATTCTGATGATTTTCATCTTGAAAATAAAACAAAATTGGAGTTTGAACGCAACTGAGACATGCCGTGAAAACTTTAACATGGAGGGTCGTGACAATATTGCTGACTATATGTTCGCCATATCTGGAGCGGATGACTAGAATTAACCTTTTCCAATCCACTGTCTGACGTCTGAAGACATAACGATTTAGGGCTGTGCAGCTCCGATGTTGGAAGACGTCCATCGGGGTTCTCACTGTAAATTGCCAGCCTCTCTGCTGTTGGAGGCTATCCAACGTGTCGCCTCATGCAGTACTAGGTTCAGCCAGCAGATAGCGCCGTTGTATAACTGCAGAAAAAGCGTAAACCCACTAGGAAAACCAGGATACAAATTGGATTGGAAAGGGTTAAAGTAGTTTGCACTTTTTGTAATATAGCAACAATTCATATTGGGTCTAATGGTTTAGACTTAACGTATATGATTACCTTTCAGTGATTAACATCTTGGTTCCATAGATATACAGAATGCTGAAATGTAATGTGAGTTGATCTAAGGAATTGCGCTTTTTTTATTGCATAGAATAAATCATTTTAACTGCAAGAAGACTTGTCATGTGATGCCTTTTTATGCGGTTACAGCTTTTACTACCACAAGTAAATGATCAGAAGCTTAATCCTGTGTTCAGACTTCTGTCTGCTCGTTCTTTGCAGGGTGCCCATCATAAATGCTGGAAAAAAATAGTGCCGCATGCAGTACTATTTTATCCAACACCCTGATGGAACCCATTATAGTCAATCAGTTCCTCCCTTTGACTGATTCAATATCTGTGTTTATTTTCATTCTTCTGTTCAATAATGGCACATAGAATGGAAATCTGACCACAGCCATACATAGTTCTTTTTAAAGTGGAAATTAAAACAAATTTTGAACAAAGTGCAAATTTAGGTACATTTTTGTGATCACCATTTTACAGTGTAAATTCAAAAGTATCCCCGTGTGATTCTGTGATGTATGTTACATGACTGCATCATCCCTGGCGCAGTGTGTACACAGTAATGTATACACACCCATACTCTATGGGTAGAATCTGCATGTTTCAGATGGCTTTCGGTAAGAGTGGCTACTTGCAGGCTGGACATAAGTGCAGAATATCTGGGAAATACTAGTTCAATCATAATGTATGAGAGAACTGTATAAGATATGGCTATATGGCCTTAAGATACCTTCACACTGTACAGCCGTACCAGCGACAATCGCTCCTGTGTTTCACACAAGAATGATAGTCATCCAAGTGAAAGAAGGCGGGCCGGATGGGGAACATCCCGGCCCGCCTGCCTCTATTAACGGTAAACTGGAGTTGTTCATAGATTGAGCTGCTCCTGTTTACAACATAGTAATATAGTATGCTAGGCTGATTGAAAAAAGACAAATGTTCAGCCTGAGGTAGGCAAAAAACCCCAATGAGGCAGAGGCCAATTTGCCCCACCTTGGGGAAATAAATTCCTACCCAGCTCCTAATGGCAGTCAGAATTATCCCTGGATCAACACTCTCCAAAAAAGGTTCCTTCCTGACTCCATGTCCTGCACTTGGAAGATCCCCCTGTTAACAACCCCCGTTCTGACTATTCAATGTCTATATCCTGTAATATCCTTCCGCTCTGGGAAGGCATCTAGTCCCCTCTTAAACTCCTCTATGGATTTTGCCATCACCACGTCCTCAGACACAGTCCCACAGTCTCACTGCTCTTACAGTAAAGAACCCTCTTCTGTGTTGGTGATGAAACCTGCTTTCTTCTAGACGTAGAGGATTGTCCTCATGTTACCGTTGCAGTCCTGGGTATAAACAGATCATGGGAGAGATCCTTGTATTGTCCCTTCGTATTTATACATAGTTATTTCGGCGCTCCTTAACTGCCTTTTTTTGTCTAGGGACAATAATCCCAAACAAGAAGTCACTTGGCAGTCGTTCCTTTCAGTGAGCTGAAAACGAGTGACAAGTGAGCAAATTATCCCTCAGTGCCCTGTTGGGGGCCACGTGTACATGGGCTGATAGTCAGAAAATGCTTATTTGAGCGACTCTTGGCCCGTGTAAAGGTATCTTTTAGGCCTACCGGCTGATTACATATTTCTGCGACTCTGTAAAATAAACAATTTCAGTGTTACTATTCAGGGGTTTGTGGTTACACTGAGTCACTGCTTGTGTAAAACTTTTGATTCTGTTTTGTAATATGGAATTGTGCGTCACTGGTATTCTGCAACGGTTCTCTGTGCTTTGTAGCACTGATAGTGATATCACTTACTGATCTCTCACTAAGGAATCTAAGTAGAACTGCGTATTTCCCACAATTCATTCAAACGTTTTTGTAGTGACCAACCCGAGGGGTTCACCGTTGGGAACTGGAAATGGTGTAGGTATAGAGCTGCACATAGCCACACACATGGGAGAGCAGAAGACAAAAGTATTGATCACTGAGCAGCTCTTCATTGGGATGTGAGAAGATCACGTTTAGATGTGCCGTGTATAAGGGCTCGTACTGCTTGGAAACTGATATTCACAAATTGATCTATTAAAGGGCTTGTCCATGTGTGAACTGTTGGTAATCAGTAGTTCAGACATGAGATGACCCCTTTAAACACAAAGTAATAGAGCAAACGACAATTCGACCTTTTCAAATCACACCTTAGGACTGAGGTCCCCAACCTTTTTATACCTGATGAACCACATTCAACAATGAGTGGTTGTTTGTTTTTTTTGTTTTTTTTTCTGGAACAAATGGCGCTGCAGGCTCCACTATTTGACCCCATAAAAATCTAAACTGTAATGGGACAGAAACCAACGGAAAACTGTTAGGTTCGCCATCACGGGCTTATACTATGACGCGTGGCCACGTTCGCTGACACGCGGCCACATACAAAGGATTATGCGGCCGCACGCGGAGAACCGGGATGTTTCATCCTCGGCTCCTGCACGGCCAGGTGCAGTAGCCGAGGATAAAGCATTGCGGTAGGTAGACGCTTTGTGCCGGAGGTCTGTAGGCCAAAACCACAGACCTCCAGCACAGTGTGTCTAGTAGTGCTGGGACTTCACGTTAGGCCTCTTACCTCACTTCCTGCTGGCGGACCTTTTAGCCGCGGACTGCGTGGGGGAAGGGATCTGGAGGCCATCTTAGCAGCATCCACCGTGAGCAGCATCACCAGGGAGCGTCTGTGCAGCACCATTACCAGCGTCATTACTGAGATACGTTAGGGGAGGCCATGTGCAGCAGCCATTTTAAAAACCCCAGTGCCATTACCACCAGCACCATTACTGAGAAGTGAGGGGAGGGCCTGTGCGGGAGCCATTTAAAAAAAAAAAAAAAAGCACCATTACCAGTGCCATTATCACCAGGCACCATTACTGAGATAAGTGAGGGGAGGGCCTGTGCAGCAGCCATTTTAAATAGCGGCAAGCACCAGCACCATTACCAGCAGTATAATTCTATCTATCTTCTGTCTTTGCGATCACTGTCTGATGGAGAACCCCAAAAATAAAAAAACAAGGTTAAGTAAAGGGAGTGGTAGTAGTAGCAGTAGCTGACCCTTTCAAGAGACGTGGACCGAGATGTATGGCATTATAGAAAAAAATGGTAGATCATTTTGCGTTCTATGTACTGAAACGGTAGTAAGCAGAACGTGGAATATAGATAGACATTTTAAACTAATCTTTCCCAGCTCTTGAAAGAAAGTAAGGATGAAAGGAAGGAATACATTTCCAGGCAGCTACACCTTCATAAGAGCCAATCTAATTCCATCCTTAAATTTGTAAAAGGCTCTCCAAATTTAAAGTCTGCAAGTCTGACCATCGCTCACTCCATAGCTCAGCATGGGAAAGCACTCAGTGAGGGAGAATTTATTAGACACTCTCCTACGATATGCAGAATAAAGATGCAATTATTAAGAGGATATCTGAGTTACCGCTCAGTAGAAATATCATAAACGACCGAATAATGAGACTGAACACAAACATACAAAATTAATTAAAGAGACAAAAGTAATTGTAACTATTTTTCGATCTTTTGATGAAACTACTGATATCACATCGCATGCTCAGTTGGCCATTATTGGTCGATATTCTGATGGTCTCACAATGAGAGAAGAGTTGATAGTTAGTATCAGTGCCAACAAGTACATCAGGAAAAGAAATATGTAAGGTTGTTATACAAACATTCCGTAACCTAAGCATTGATATCTCTAAAGTAGTGTCAGTGACGACAGATAGGGCACCAAACATGGTGGGGAAGAAAGTCGGATTTGTCAAATTGTTTACAGAAGCTATTGGACATCCGATTGTGCCTTTTCACTGTATCATCCATCAGGAGGCTTTATGTGCCAAGGCAGGAATCACTGACTTAAACAACTTAATGTCAGTTTTTTTCAAAGTAAAGGTGGGGTTTTGGCATTTTTATTTTATAATTTTTTTTTTTTACAGTTAACTTTTTTTAAATTTTTGTCCCTTTAGGGGACTTGCATTATATATATTTTTTATTCTTCTAATACTCTGCTATGCTGATGCATAGCAGGGTATTAGGCAGGCAGTGATGCGCAGACAGAATCTGAGCGTCATAGCTTAATTTAGCTGGCAGACCTGGAGGCTATATTCAAGCCTCCGGGTGCCACGGAGACCCATCAGGACCCCCTGATCACATTGTGAGGGGTCCGATGGGGACAGAGAGAACCCCCTCCCTCTGTCAGCTTTTTACATGCCGCAGTCGCACAGACCATGGCATGTAAAGAGTTAAACAGTGGAGATTGGAGGTTTTCTCCGTTCTCCGCTGTAAGAGTTGGTGCCTGGTTATCATCTGACAGCCGATCACCAGCTTTCCCTGCCACGGGGACCATTGTTCGGCTTCTGACAAGCCAGTGGTCCCAAGGCAACATGTAAACAGCACACAAGTTCAAAAAAAGAAGCAGGATGTTACCGGCAAATCAGTTATATCTTCCCGCTTCTTTTTTTAAAGTCCTGCACTTGTTCTCTGTGGGACTGTGTATTTGCAGAACACAATGCCACAGCTTATGGCATTGTGCTCTGCAGGGTTCCATAGTGAAACATAGCCCAGAAATCTTCTGGGCCATGTCACTATGGACAGTGGAGCTAGTCCCGGAAAAGGGGAATGTTATAAAGTTCAAAGGGGAAAGGAGGCAAGGTCATGGACAGGAGCAGAGCTTCACACTGGGAGACCCGCAGCGGTTTACGCATACGCCGGTGGGCATGAGCCCTTACTGTTAAACAGTTTTGATAAATAAGGCCCACAGGGTTTAGCGATACAGTGATTGGTGTAGAAAAGTATAGATTATAGGAAGGTAGAGACCATAAAGTTAAACATCATGTGAGTTTATATTAGTTTACCTCGTTTGCTTCCAGTCATCGTTAATATCCTCACTCTCTGATCTCAGCAGCCACATGGTTTTCAGAAAAGGTCCTGATTAAGGATGAGCGAGTATACTCGCTAAGGCACTACTCGTCCAAGTAATGTGCCTTAGACGAGTATCTCCCTGCTCGTCCTTAAAGATTCGGGGGCCACCGCGGAGCGGGGAGCTGCGGGGGAGAGCAGGGAGGAGCGGAGGGGAGATCTCTCTCTCCCTCTCTCCCGTCCGCTCTCCCCTGCTCCCCGACACACCTCACCTGTCAGCCGCGGCGGCCCCCGAATCTTTAAGGACGAGCAGGGAGATACTCGTCTAAGGCACATTACTCGGACGAGTAGTGCCTTAGCGAGTATACTCGCTCATCCTTAGTCCTGATTCATCTCTGTAACACTGACCCGTGAACACAGTGATAGAATCTGCAGCAAGAACAGCGACAGTCATTTTAATAAAGTAAATCCATTAAGTAGCACAAAAAGAGATCATTTACCAGTCTACAAATATGTACCCCCACCAGTTGGTATAAGGAATATTTCAGTTGTCCACCATTGCGGGGTTTGTCAAGCTGTTGTGGCTGTTATGACCCCCAACAGGACATTTACTGCACATGATCAGGTACACAACATTTGTACCATCTTAAAAGAACATTTATAAATCAGGGCTACCATCCCACCTCAATTGATGACCAAATCACCAGAGCCACCAGGATACCCAGAAATCAACTACTCCAATACAAGGAGAAGGAAAGAAACAATCGTGTGCCTCTAGTAGTGACCTACAATCCGCAACTAGAGGTACTAAGGAAAACCGCAAGAAAACTCCACCATACCTTGCACAAGGATGACCGTCTGAAAACCATATTCCCGGACCCTCCGCTTCTGTGTTACAGGCAACCTCCTAACTTGAGGAACTTTATAATCAGGAGTGCATTACCCTCTGACACACAAAAAGGAACTTATCCTTGTAATGTAAGGAGCTGTAAGACCTGCTCACATATACTGACTACGGACAGGATACGGATCCCCAACACACAGCAGGACTATAAGATCCCAGGGACATTTACATGTTCCTCGTCCAATGTTGTGTACCTGATCATGTGCAGTAAATGTCCTGTTGGGGGTCTTTATGTTGGAGAAACAGGACAGAAACTGAAAGCCAGGATGAGATCTCATCGCCACACGATTGAACACAGAAAAAGGGAATTACCTGTGGCCGAGCACTTCTCTAACCATGGACATGACATAGGAGATATGAGAGTTTTGATATTGAAGGGTGGTTTCAAGTCACAAAACCACAGAAGAATTTGGGAATATAAATTGATAACAACCTTTGACACGCTGAATACGGGGTTAAACTATTCCCCAGGATTTATGCGTGAATGGGAAGTGTGAGACTTGATTGCACAGATAAGATCCCCATCAACAGTAATTCAGGGACCATAAACTTTCACTCCCTTATCAGTGCTTAGCTAAAAATGTTTGTGTATATCTTGTAGCAATTCAAGCCTGCTGACTTTTCCCCCCTCCAACAGTAATTTAGGGACCATAAAACTTTCACTCCGCTATCAGTGCCTAGACAAAAAAAAGTTTGTTTGCTGTTGCAGAATTCCTTTTAAGTGCGAACCAATCACATCCATATCTGTGCCTTGTCATAAGTATGTAGGTTATAAGTGTGTATAAATATGCATGCCTCTTCAGATCCAATCCATTTAAGCCTGAAGAAGAACCCTGTGTTGGTTCGGAAGCTCGCTATTATTACATCATGTATTTTTGTTAGCCATTAAAAGGTATCATATCTACAAGATTACGTCGTTTCTCTTGCTGAGAACAATCACATTTTGCTCTACTGGCTAACACGGTACCAGATCTTTGTTTTCATTATTCATGCAAGTGTGACTTGTGAAGCCAGTGACTGCAGGCAGGGGTTATATAAATGAAAAACGACACATGACCACTGCAGGAGCTTCTGGGACCACAATGGACCGGTAGTGCTGGAGCCGCAGGACTTTTAAAAGGCAAGTAGTATGGTTTTCTTTTTATACAGTTTTCTGTCCCTGCATGATGTAAAACAAATGTTGTAAAAGGCCGTTAATGTCCAATTTTATTTTTTTTTTAATTTGTCTTTATTAAACAGGTTAAAACATACATTCAGTGTTATCGTAGTTTTGCGGGATTTTTCTTTGTGTCTTGTATCAACCTGCATTTTTTTGTATTTTTATAAAACATAAAATAAAACATTAAATCAAACAAATTATACATATTAAATCAAAACTTTGACCCATTTTGACCACAGATTTTTGTTTTTTTGGTCTACTGACCTGTTTGTTGAGGATCTGCAAAAATTTGTGGAGGCCCCGCACGGCTACGGCACGGTCTGTGTTTCACCCTAGATAGGTATGTCTCCTATTGCCACCTGTTCCTGGAACCAGCAAGTATAGTGGAAGGAGCTTCTCAATCTATCTTTTACCCTTTGTGGTAATAATTGAATGAAACTCCCCCAGGTTTCAAAGAAGGCTTGTACCTTTTTTTCTTTAAAAAGCGATGTTTCTGCCCAGTCCATTTGAAACAGAAACGCTAGCTTGTCCAGGAACAGTCTGAATGGAGGCCCTGTTGGTTGTATCCATGTCTGTAAAATGGCCTTTAGTCCTGCTGCTATGAAGTGCAGTAATTTCCTGACACCCCTTGAGCAGTGATAGATTTCGGGATCTAAATAGCCAAGTATTGCCCATGTTGGTTCTTGTGGGCAAAAATTCGTCAGGTGTGTTTTTGTGTAGTCGTCTATTCGTGTCCAAAAATCCTGTATTGAGGGGCATGTCCACAAACTGTGGTATAGGTTTGCGTGTGGTGCTTGACATTTGAAGCAGTTTGAGGTGTTGTAAATTCCTATGTGGTATCCTCTGCTTGGGGTTAGGTATGACCTATGAACAATTTGCAATCTCATCTCCAGGAACCTGGCCGATGGTAAGTACCTATGTGCCGAGGTTAGGGATTTCATTATCAGTGTCGGTGTGAAATCGGGGTTGTCCGTGGCCCATTTGCCCACCCCCGGATCAATGTCCTCCTGCTCTCTCCTATTTCTTATTGCCCTGTACAGCTTTGAGATCATGCCCCGCGGACCCGTTTTCCTGGTCATCCATGTGTCGCCTGTTTGTACCCAATCAGGTTCTTGTAATCGTGGTATGAGTTCTGTGATGTAATGTCTGACTTGCAGGTATGAGAATAGTGGAATTCGGAGTTCGGGGTATTTTTGTTTCATTTCGTCGTGCGTTAAGACTCGTCGTTCTCTTATGTGTAATAGTTTGTCTATAGTGTGTATTCCTTGGGCCTCCCATTCCACAAATATATTGTGGGGATTACCGTCCTGGAAGTTGGGGTTGTTCATTAGTGACAAATACAGTGATGTTTGTGGCGATGTTTGGCTATCTTTGCGCAGTTTATTCCATGTTTTCCAGGCCGTCAGTATCAAGGGATTCTTTTTAGTTTTTTCCGCATATGTGTGATGGAGGATGTTCTGGAGTCGCGTTGCGCCGACCATTTCCTGTTCAAGTGGTCTGTTTGTGAAATATGACTTATCGTGAATCCAGTCGTGGATGATTCGCGCCTGGGCTGCTAGATTGTAGTCTCTGAGATTAGGTAAGTTAGTTCCTCCGTTCTCTCTATGTTTCTGTAGCGCTTTGAGCGCAATACGCGGTCTTCTTCCCCCCCATATGAAGTTCCTATATAGGTAGTTTATTGTTTTTATATCTTTTAGTTTTAAAAATATAGGTAGCGAGTGTAGGATATATAATAAGCGGGGAAATTCTATCATTTTTATTAGGCTTATCCTTCCCAAGAAAGAGATCGTAAAGTTTTTCCATGTGTTTAGGGTAGTTTCTAGTTTTTTGATGTGGGGTTCTATATTTGTGTTATATAGTTTGAGTGGGCTTCTTGTGATTTGTACTCCCAAGTATTGTATAGCGTGTTTTTCCCACTTGAATGGATATTGTGTTGACCACGGGGGTTTGGCCGGTCCTCTGAGAAGCAAGGCCTCTGTTTTGTCTAGATTTAAAGTGTAGCCCGAGAGTTTACCGATTTTCTTGACTTCTTGCAATATGGGGGTTAGTGTTTCCCTGGGGTTATTTATCACCAATAGGAGGTCGTCTGCAAATGCTTCAACTTTTATCTTAGTACCTCCGCAGGTCGCCCCTGTAAAGAGTGTCGTTTGTGTCAAGTATCTAAGTAGGGGGTCTATTGATAGATTAAATAACAGTGGTGAGAGAGGGCAGCCTTGTCTGGCTCCTCTAAATAGATCTATGTTGGGGGTGTTAAGGCCGTTGACTGTGAGGGTGGTAGTGGCGTTCATTTGCGTCGTGTCTATGTAATTCGCAAAGATCTGTCCAAAACCTCTTTTTTCCAATATTATGTTTAAGAATGGCCAAGCCATCTTATCGAAGGCTTTTTCTGCGTCCAGACTCAGTAGCATCGTAGTCTGGCCCTCGGGGTTTTGTGCTGCCACCGTCGCCGCTATGGCGGCTCTGATGTTCTTTAGAGCACTCCTCCCCTGTGTAAAGCCTTTCTGTGCTGGGTCTAGTATGGATGGGAGGATTAGCTGGAGTCTGTTGGCTAGTATCTTGGACAGAAACTTGTAATCACAGTTTAGCAGTGCTATTGGTCTGTAGGATCTTGGGTCTGTCAGGTCCTTGTTTGGTTTGGGGAGCAGTATCGTTCTCGATGTTCCAAAGTCTTCTGTCTGTGTATTGTATGTGTATATTGTGTTGTAGAGTTGAGTCAGGACTGGCACAATGTCTGCTATTAATATTTTATAGTATTCTGCGGAAAATCCGTCGGGGCCCGGTGTTTTCCCCCCTTGTGCTGTTGTGATCACCTCTCGTACCTCCTCCTCGTGTATGTCGGCGTCTAGTAGGGATTTTTGCTCTTCTGTTAGTTTTGGTAGATTCACGGATTCTAAGAAGTTGTTTATGTCTTGTACATTTGTTGGTTCTGCCCTATATAGATTTTCGAAATATTCGTGCAGTATTTGAGCCACCTCTTCTTGTTTTGTTGTAAGACTATCCCCATTAATATGTCTTAAGGTCAATATTGGCTTGTGTGGTTGTCTTTGTTTGGACAAATTGGCTAGCAAGCATCCCGTCTTATTACCCCACCTGTAAAATTTGTTTTTTGTTAATTGGTTTTGCCAATGTGCGTGGGTGTGTACAAAGGTATTTAGTAGGTGTTTCGCTGTAAGAAGGGTTTGGTATGAGTTGTCATTGTGGGAGTTCATATGTTCCTTTTGTGCTTCTAGGAGGGAGTGATGTAGTGCCTCAAACTCCGTTTGGAATTTTTTCCTCCTATGGGACAAGTAGCTTATGATGTGGCCCCTCATCACTGCCTTTGAAGCCTGCCAGAATAGGTTTGTGTTGTCAATATGCGCACTATTGTCGTCTGTGTAGTTGTTCCAGTGGATTTTCAGGTATGCTCTAAAGTCCTCTGATTCCCATAGGAATGAGGGGAAGCGCCATATTTTGGTTAGCCTTTGCGGAGTTCTCAGTTGTAGTCTCATTACTATCGGTGCGTGGTCGCTAAGGGATATTGGGTGGATTTCCGATTGGTAGTGGTACTCAAAAATGCTGTTTGATATTAAGAAGAAGTCTATGCGTGAGAATGAGTGGTAGGCGTTGGAGCAGCATGTGTATTCTTTGCTAGTGGGGTTCAGGAGTCGCCATGGGTCACATACGCTGAGTTGTTCTTTAAGTGTTAGTAGTGCATGTGTGGTTGAGGTTGCTTGGGTAGTTGGTCCCGTTCTGTCTAGTGTTTCGTCTTGTATGCTGTTAAAATCGCCTCCCAGGATTATTCTGTCGCTTAGATATGGTTGTAGTTTTTCTATTAGTGTGACATAAAATGTTGGTTGGTCAGTGTTGGGGGCATAGACGTTCACCAAGGCGTACGTTTGTTCATCCATTTTCATTCTCACTATTAGGTATCTTCCCTCTGGGTCCGCTATGCTTTGCAGTATTGTGTGTGACATGTTTTTTCTGGTCAGGATAGCTACCCCTCGTGATGCTGATGTGTGTGAGGCCGTGTAACATGCTTCTATCCATGGTGCTCTGAGTTCTCCCCTCCCCTCTTTCTTCCAATGTGTTTCCTGTAGGAACACTATGTCTGGTTTATATCGTTTCAGATGTGTCAGTACTTTTTTCCGTTTAATGGGTGTGTTTAGTCCGTCTACGTTCCAAGATAGTGTTTGTATTGTGGTGGGTGTTTGGTATTCTGTTGTTTCTAAGTCTCTAGGCATGTTGGTAGGTATGATTTGGTTATAATTACCGTAGCTTTTGCCTCTTTTTTTTTGTCGCATCCCTCGGTCCCAGCGAGCCGCGGGTGCAACTGGATGTTGATCGTGCCGTGCCTGCAGGGCCTCCTGATCCCCCTATTGGTCCGTTTTTTAAAGGTCAGATGGGTCGGAAAGAAAGAAAAAAACATAAAAAATATGAGAAACATAGTAGTAATGAACATGTAAACTTTAAACATCTATTTCGCCTTTTCTTTTTGCGTGGCGTGCGCCACATCCACTGTGTTTGGAACAGGGTTGTAATAAAGAGCAACAGTACAGTTCCTTTTTCCATTCTTTTTCAGCCTTGTTCTCCGTTCTCTTCCATCCGTAGGTGTCTTCTTGCTTCCTCTGGGGTATTGAATAATAAGGATTTGTTGCCATCTTGGATCTTTAATTTTGCTGGGTAGAGCAGTTGGAAGCGTGTGTTTCGTTCGTGTAGAGCTTGGCAGATTGGGGTAAATAGTTTGCGTTTTTGTGATACTGCCACCGAGAAGTCTTGGAATAGCAGGATTTTCGATCCTTGTATTGTTAGTCCTCCTTGTCGTCTATAGGCTTGTAAGATTGTTTCTTTTGTTGCCCAGTGCATGTACTTTGCTATCACTGGGCGGGGTCTATTTCTGTTATTACGTCCATCCCCTGGTGGGCCGATTCTGTGGGCTCTTTCTATTGTTAGGGGATCGTTGGGCATGTCAAGTTGAAGTGCTTGCGGTAGCTCGGTGGTTAGGTAGGTTAGGAGCTGGTTGTTGGTTACTGTCTCGGGTATTCCCACAAAGCGGAGGTTATTGCGGCGATGTCTATTCTCTAAGTCATCGATTTTTTCCCGCAGCATTTCGGTTTCTGACTGGCTTCTTTGTATTGAGGCTTCCAAGGTTGCTATGATTTGTTCCGTGTTCTGGGTTTTCGTTTCTAGTTCTGTCAGTCTTTGGGTGTTGTCCGTGATTTGTGACAGTGCTGAGTTTATAGATTTGTGTAGTGTTTCTAATCTATTGTCAAATAGGGGGAGGAGCAGTTTTGAGACCTCTTGTGCCACTAATGTCGCCTGTGTCATGTCCACGTCGTTGTTCCTTGATTGCTCATTCATTTGCGTGGAGGAGGCGTCCATTGCCTCTTGATCGGAGTTTGGTGAGGCCGTAGTATGCGGTGGGGTGCTCTTCAAGGGGGATACGGGTTGGTGTGTGGTCTTGCTCTCTTTTTCTTTGGTGTTTTTGAGGGGTTTACCCTTTTGTTTCCCTCCTGTGGTTGTTTTGTCTGTATCTGGCTGACGTGTTGCTCGCGTTGAGGTGCCCGCGTTTCTTTCGTTTAAATATTTGTCCATGTTTTGACTTTTCAAAGTCAGATAGTTATGCGGGTTGTTTGTTTTGGAGGATTTTTCCCTGTTTCTCAGATTGTTCTAGTTTTGTTGCGGTTTGTTTTTGGTGTGGATGTGGCTTTTCATCTGGTTTCTATGTTTTCATTTCTCTTTGTCTGGCGTTTTTTGTTCCGTTTGCGGTTTGTCTTTTTGTTGTCTCGGTTTTCTTTTCCCCTCTTTCTCCTATGGCCTTAATTTTTTGTTGCTTTTGTTGTACTTGGGGGTGGAGCTTGTGAGGTGGTGGTCTCTCACAGTTTTGCGTTTGGGGCCTTTTGTGCAGGGCTTCTGGGCCCCTTGTGGTCTTGCTGTGTCCCTGTTATGCCCTTGTGGTAGCGAGACTTCTCCCCACTCTGTGGGTGTCTCTCCGCTCTTCCCCCTGCCTGTTGCGGTGGGTGGGGTTTGTTATGGGCGGGGCTTGTCGTGGGCGGGGTTCGCCGCAGGTCTCTCGGCCGAAAATTTAGGCCGCGGCTTATGGCGCCGCTAGGCCGCAATGTCCCGGTCGGCTTTTGGGAATTATCGCCGATTCGGGGGGTCTCTCAGGTTGTCCGGGCGCCCCCAGGGGTTCCTCACCTCCTGCAGCCCCAGGTAGGGCCTGTCGCGGCTGGTGGACTATGGTGCGACTCCCGCTGCCGTTCAGCCTGGGTGCTCCGGTAGCCTTCCGGTGGGCTCGTCTCGCTCGGGGGGCCTCCCGCGTCCCTCTGCTGTGCCTCAAGGTCCTCTCTCCCATCGCAGTCCCGGCCGGGGTCGGTCGCGGCCTCGCGACCGGAAGTTCGGGCCGCGGCTCTGTGCGCAGCTCAAGTCGCGGCGCCCTGGAGCGACTCCCGCTGCCGTTCAGCCTGGGTGCTCCGGTAGTCCTCCGGTGGGCTCGTCACGCTCGGGGGGCCTCCCGCGTCCCTCTGTGGTGCTCCAAGGTCCCCTCTCCCCTCGCAGTTCCGGCCGGGGTCGGTCGCAGCCTCGCGACCGGAAGTTCGGGCCGCGGCTCCGTGCGCAGCTCAAGTCGCGGCGCCCTGGAGCCCTCCGTGCGTCCCAGGTGCGGGCCCGGACCAGCCGATCTTACCAGGATCTCCAGGGAAGGTAGGGTCCCGGTTGGCTGTGGGGTTTGCTTCCCCTGTTGTGGCGCTTCCGCGTTCCGATTCCCGCGGTCCGCGCCGGGGGGGTCTGCCGGGGGTCTTTCAGGCTCCTTTTCGGCGTGGGGGACTTCTGCCAAGCAAGCTGGGGAGATGTCCGTCCCCCGCAGCTGCTTTACTTGTGTCTCCAGAGGGTCCCGCTGTCTTTGGGAGTGTGTCTTGCAGGAGCTCTGTAAGGCACGTCCTGCTCCCTCTGTGTCTTGGGCGGAAGTCGGTGAAGATCTAATGTCCAATTTTTATCACCAGTTTATATAAATCCAAAAATTCTGAACAGATTAATTTTACTCTATAAATACCTTCTGATTAAAAGAGGATTGCGCCAAGATGCTTAACCCCTTTGTGATTGTGGCGCTTGGGGTGATCAACTGATTGTCCTTATGCCACTTTCAGCACCTCTGGCAAGCAGCTGATTTTGCCTAAGCAGTCATATGAATAGGAGATGCCAACTTGGCACAATCCCTTTAAATAATATCAGTTGATTAGGAAGTCTGTTTTTTGTAGCTGTTTCTTGATGCTATAAATGTATATAATAACAAAAAAGTAGAAAAAACGCCCCAAAAAACAGTAGTGTAGCTAGATAATACACATTGTTTGCATAAGCCAAAAACCTCTACCAAACAGGCAATAACCTGGAGAACATAATTGCATGAAAAAGTTTGTTTCTACAAAACATTTGAAAAGTCTCAAAAGATGTTGTAGATAGATATATCTATGTCTACATATCTATATCCACCTATATAGAGCTATCTTTATATATATACACACACACACCATTAATTTGTACAAACAATTAATAAAGTCTTTTAATCGGTTTCGCTAAATATTTTTCACATCGATACAATAGGCCTCATTTATCCAAACGGTCTCAAAGAAAACTTGCCTTTTTTTGTCCATAGCAATTATTTACAGCAAAGCGCTATACAAATAAAGATTAGTATCATTATTACAGCCCTTTGAACTGAGGTCATTTCAGTTGGTGTGCAGAGCAGTGAGGTAGAGCAGGCAAGCAGAGAATAATCTGCAATTCTCCTGCCTGTCCCAGCGAGGGAGGGATGTGGACTTTTGTTCATGTAATCAACCCTCGGCCCCCTCCCCCATATAAATCAGAAAACATATTTGCTCTAGGGTTGTCACATATGAGAGAATTTTTTTCCCCCCAGAAAAGGACTAAAAAGGTGAGCAATGGCTCATCTAATCACTCCTCTATACTGTTTACCCCTTCAGATGCTGCAGTTCTTGCTGACTGCAGCATCTAAACATTATTGCAGAACGCTTGCAATATTGAAAAAGGAAAAGGAAAAAAAAACACCTCATTAGTATCACCACATCTATAACAACCAGTGATATTTAAATATCCAGCACAGTGAATTCTGGGGAAAAAAAGAAAATGCCAAAATAGCCATTTTCTCCATCACACTCCATCAAAAAGTCATATGTGCCTTAACATGGTACCAATAAAAACTACAAGTCATCTCGCAAGAAAAAACAAAAAACAAAACGTATAGTTCTGTTGCTATAAAAATCCCCCATAATTCTGCTCTCTCTCCCTTGCTATAGGGAAATCCCCCATAGCTTCCCTCTATCTTCCTGTCTCTGATCGCGTAGTAATCTTTGGAATGGAGTTGCGGCAAACAAAGTGACAAGTTGTTATGGAATACCTTCAGGGATGGCACGTTAAGGAGATTCATATGTTGTAAGAGGTAATTTTTAAGACGCTTCAGCTTGTTTGGCAATCGGTTTAGGAATGCAGTGTATCCACTAATACAGGGTAAAAAACTCAGTTTCTTGTTAAGTTTGTGCCAAATTTTGAAAGAGATTGCAGTGAGAGGATTGGTGATTTCTTTTAGTGCGGGTTTATTGTACGGGGTTATCTAGGGCGAGAGAGTGGAGTTGGGTCTCTAGTGAGTGGCGTTCTAGTTGGGCCCATAGTTTATTATTAGAAGGGTGTATAAGTTTGAATATATGAGCTAAATGTTCTGCATTGCAATAGCATTCAAAGTCGGGTAGATCAATACCCCCAGGTTTTTTATGCTTAATTAGGGTTGTATACTTAACTCTGTGGCTTTTATTTTGTCAGACGAATCTGGAGATTAGGCGCTTCAGTTTAGTAAAAAAAAAGAGTGAGGAATTTCTATAGGGAGCACTTGCATCAGATATAGAACTTTTGGCAGAACTATTTTTATAAGGGTCTTCCTTCCCAACCATGAAATCTGAAGAGATATCTAGGTAGTTCGGTCTTTTTCAATTTTGTCTAACAGTGGCAAAAAGTTTAGTTTGTATATGTCAGATATTTCAGATGAAAGTTTAGTTCATAGGTACGTTATGTGACGGCATGTGTTTTTAAACGGGGAGATTTTGGGTACTCAGGACCAGATTGATTTATCTAAATTTATATTGAGGAGTTCTCATTTTGAAAAATTAGGCTTAAAATTTGAAATATGGCCAAAAAGGTCAGGTTCCCTCAGGAGTGGTTTGAGAGAATGTTGTGGGTTAGATATAAATAACAAGACATCACCAGCCAAGGATGCTGTCTTATGTTCCACTCGTCCGCATTGAAAGAATGTAATTTGTATGTTTTTTCTTATTCTTTTTAGGAAAACCTGCATTGACAAAATAAATAGGAGAGGGGAGAGTGGGCATCCTTGTATTGTACCATTCTTGATCTTGAAAGAAGGGGAAAAATTTCGACTAATTTTGGCCGAGGGATTCTTATATAGGGCCATGATTTTATCAATGAAATTGTCAGGGAGAGTAAATTTTTGTAGGATCAATTTAGGAAATAGCCAGTTAACCCTGTCAAAAGCCTTTTTTTGTGTCACTTGTAAGGATCGCTAGAGGGGTTCTACTGTGCTTAGTGTGGTGTATCACGTTGATAAGTCTGGTGGTTGTTCTTTGCTTCTCTAAAGGGAATAAAAACCACTTGTTCCATATTGATAAGGATTTTGGCATAAAGTTTGATGTCATTGTTGATTAATGAAATTGGTCTGTAGCTACTACAAAGGGTATTGTCTTTTCCTTCCTTAGGAATTAGGGAAATGGGAGCGGTAAGAGCTTCTTTGGGGAAATCATTTGTGGCATTGATGTGGTTGAAGTACTTATGTAAAGCTGGAGTTAAGGTACCTTGTAATGTTTTGTAGAAGGTGAAACTGAACCCATCAGGGCCTGGGCTTTTGCCTTTGAGAAGAGCGTTAACGGCGTCCTCAATTTCTTTTAGGGAGATTGGGCTGTTCAATGCTAATTTCTGTAGAGTTGAAGTCTGTGGGAGAGTGATAGAATTTAACATTTTTTGGATCTGTTCAGTTCTCTGTGAGTCTGGACTCTCTAGGTCAGAATAGTAGGAGCAAATAATTTTGACTATGTTATCTGTTCTATAATGGAGTTGGTCGTTTTTATCTTTGATTTTGGTGATGAAGGATCTGGAGTTTTTTGTTTTTTAATCATGAAGCCTAATCGTTTTCTGCATTTGTCTGCTAGACCATAATGCTTGAATTTTGCGTAATAAAGGTATTTTTCAGTTTTTAAGTTAAGTAGCTGCCTTAGTTTGGTGCATCTAGTTTTTTGATTTGTTCCATGAAGTCAGCTTTTTCTTTCTCCCTTTACTTTTACTTTTAGAGCCTATTTTTATCAGAAGACCTTGTATTACCGCCTTGTAAGCTTCCCACAGAATTGCGGGTTTTGTGGAATAGGGAGCATTGTCTTTGAAGTATATCTGGATATTCTGATTAATAGAAGCAAAGTCCTCTTTGTTTAGAAGGAGACTATCGTTTAGTATCCAGTTTGTTGGACATCTTTTTTTTGTTGTTGTAAGGGATAATTCAAGTGAGAGGGGGGCATGGTCTGAAAAAATTATTACATCATAGGCTGATTTGATCACTGAGCTAAGTAAATGATGTGGAATGTATACATAATCTATTGTAGAATATTTTTTATGCACAGATAAATAGAATGAAAAATCTTTTGTGGAGGGATTGTGTATCCTCCAAGGGTCAACTAAATTCAGCTGAGATGAACTGACTGAAAAAAAGTGACCTTGATCCCATCAGATCTCCCAACTTGGCCGAAAATAACTTGACAAAACCCAAAGATAAACAGGCAAGTTGCAATTGAAAAAGTAATAAGAGATCAATACTTATCTCCTCAGAGGACAGTGGGAGATTAAGGAAGTATGAAATGTCCCATCTGTTCTAGTGGATTCCATTGGAAGACCTCTTCTGGGGGACCATGTATGGTCCTGCTCCATTCTTCTCACCTTCCTGAACTTGAATCCAAGAATTTATTTTAGGGAGAGCAGGGAGATCCAGTGATTCCTCTGCTGATGTCCAATCCGAGATTTGAATGTGGAAAAGGTCTAGCTTATTTAGTGACCACACATTTTTGCTTTTTTCCATTTTCGTTTTTCCCTCCCCCTCTTTAAAAAATCATAACTCCTTTATTTATCCATCAACATAGCTGTATGAGGGCTTGTTTTTTGCGGGCCGAGTTGTATTTTTTAATGGTACTATTTAATGTACCATATAATGTACTGAAAAGCTTTAAAAAATTCTAAGTGGAGAGAAATGGAGAAAAAAAATAGATTATACCTACCTGATAATCGGGTTTCCAGGAGTCTCCACGACAGCATGAATTGAGATTGCCTCCTCCTGATAGGACAGGAACATACTGAGAGGTTAAAAGCACCCCCCCCCCTTCCCACTTTCCTCAGTGGATTCTAACGAATTGCCGGGGTAGGAGCTTTTACCCAACTGGGTTTTTTTTGGGGGGGGGGGGGGGGGGGGAAATTATATTCTATAATTTCTTTTCTATCTTCTTAGGGGGGGAAGTTACGGGTGCTGTCGTGGAGACTCCTGGAAACCCGATTATCGGGTAGGTATAATCTATTTTTTCCCCAGTCGTTTCCACGACAGCACCAATTGAGATGTACCAACTAAAGTCTTTTCCTAGGGTGGGATTGCTGCTGAGAGGACTTTGCGGCCGAAGGCCATATCCTCCTCCTGCTGCACTTTTACCCTATAGTGTTTAATGAACGTGTGGGGCTTTTTCCAGACTGCAGCTTTGCATATCTGTTTGACCGAGGCTGAGCTATGTTCGGCCCATGAGGATGCTACTGCCCTTGTAGAATAGGCTTTAAGAGCTAAGGGGATTTCCTTCCCGAGGGCCCTATAGGACTCTATAATGGCCAGGCGGATCCACCTGGCTATGGAGCTTTTTGCTGCTTTGCTCCCTTTGTTTGGGCCACTGAGCTGGACGAACAGGTTGTCGTCCCGTCTCCAGTGGCTTGTCGTGTCTATGTGGCCTAGGACTACTTTCCTAGCGTCCAGGCAGCTTAGGGTTTTTTCTTCTTCGTTTTAGGGCTTACTGAAGAAGGAGGGAATTATTAGGTCTTGTGACCTATGAAAATGTGATACTACTTTCGGCATGAAGGCAGGGTCCGTTTTAAATACTAATTTGGTGTTCGAGATTTTCAGGAACGGGTGGCGAATGGACAGGGCCTGCAACTCGCTAACCCACCTTGCAGAGATGATGGCTACTAGGAAAATAGTCTTGATTGTAAGCATTTTTATCGGTAATGCTTCGATCGGCTCGAATGGTTCCGCTGTCATGGCTTTTAGGGCCCAATTAAGGTTCCAGTCTGGACAAACATTTATGGGCCTGGGTCCAAGTCTAGCTGCTGCTGTCAGGAACCTGCTGACCCATCTGTTCTCTGCGAACTTTGTGTCGCATATAGAGCTAAGGTCTGCGACCTGGACTCTTAGGGTACTTGGAGAGAGGCCCATCTCTAGACCCTCCTGCAGGAACTCTAAGATCAGAGGGATATCCGGGATGGAATCCTGGGAATCCCTTCCCTGTCTCCATGAGGAAAACCTTCTCCAAACCTTCTGGTAGATAAGGTGGGTCGTCTTTTTCCTGCTGGACATTAACGTTTCGACCACTCTCTCTGAGAACCCCTTCCCTCTTAGTGAAGATTCCTCAAGAGCCATGTTGTAAAATGGAGCCTGTCTATGCCCGGGTGGTTCAGTGGCCCCTGTGATAGTAGATCTGTCCAGGTAGGAAAGATGACTGGGTCCTGGACGCTCAATGTTGTCAGGAGACCGAACCAACTTCTCTTGGGCCAGAAGGGGGTCACCAGGATTAGTGTGCATACCTGGGTTCTGAAATGTTGTAAGACCCTGGGAATCAGCGGTATCGGAGGAAAGGCGTACATCAGCCCCTCTCCCCAGTCCAGGCCTAGGGCGACTATTGCTGTAGGACGATCTCCTGACCAGAGGGAGAAGAAGTTGCTTACTTTGGCGTTCTCCCTGGTTGCGAATAGGTCTCATTGTGGGGTCCCCCAGCGGTTGGTCAGGATTCTGAATGCTTCCTGGGAGAGAGACCACTCTCCTGGGTCTATTTGTCTCCTGAGAAAATCCGCTTTCTGTAGCGAGTTTCCTAACTGCTGTAGGACCCGCCATACGGCCTGTAGTTCCCTGTAGTTAGAGGATTGGTCTCTTATCCTTTGTGGCCATGGGCCCTGAAGGAACTGGTCCCCTACATGCGCTCCCCATCCCCAGGCGCTTGTGTCCGTTGTGATGTGCGTGGCCGGGTTCTTTATCCAGTGGACCCCTCTCCGCCGGTTCGCTGGGGATGTCCACCAATGCAGGGATGTTTTCACTGTGTTTGGGATGTACATTCTTGCCCCTAGAGAGGACTGTTTTTTGTCCCATGTGGATAGGACTGAGGTTTGCAGAGCTCTGGTGTGAGCCTGGGCCCATGCTACTCCTGGAATGCAAGACGTCAGGCTTCCCAGGAGGGACATGGCTTCCCGAATTGTGCATGATCATTTCCGTAGGAAGGTTTAGACCAGTCGTCGGATTTTTTGTATTTTTTCCTCGGGTAGGCAGGAGCATAGAGATTCTGAGTTGAGTGTTATGCCCAGAAACGTTTTTTCCTTGCCGGGGTCTAAGCTGGATTTTTCCCAGTTTACTATCCATCCTAGGGACTGGAGAAGTTCTAGCACTATCTCCAGGTGTTTCGTTAGTTCTCTGGACTCTACTATTATCAAAATATCGTCCAGGTAGGGTATTATTAGGACCGACTTCTTCCTCAGGTAGGCGGCTACCTCTGCCATAATTTTGGTGAAAATTCTGGGTGCTGAGGATATCCCGAAAGGCAGGCATCTGAATTGATGGTGCTCTATTCCTTTGCCCATATCCACTGCGAACCTTAGGTATTTCTGGGACCCCTCGTGGATCGGCACGTGGAAATAAGCGTCTTTTAGATTGATGGATGCCATGTAGGCCCCTCTGGGAATCAATTTTATTGTTGAGGAGATGGACTCCATTTTGAATTTCCTGTATTTGACGCAGACGTTCAGAGACTTCAGATTCACTATCATCCGCTGTTTTCCCGCAGGGTTTTTTTTACTAGGAAGAGCCTGGAATAATGGCCCTGGGTTTCTTCGTTTCGCGGTACGGGGGATATTGTGTTCAGTTGTTGTAGCTCCCGAACGCTTTGCCTTAGTAGGTGTAACTGTTGCCCTGAGCCTCCCGTGGTAACAAATTTCCTTCTGGAGAGGGACACCAGTTCTATCCGGTATCCCTGCTGTATGATCTTTGGGATCCATGTGCCTTCGCAAATCGCGGCCCATTGATCCGCAAAGCTCCCCAGCCTTGCCCCTACAGGGATGGCATCAGGGTCTCTGCTTTGGCTCCCCCTGGTGGGGGTTAAAGAGGATATTCCTTCCTCTGCCCCCCTTGGGGTAACTCCAGCGTCCCATCTTGCCCTTGCCTCGGTAGGTCTCGGACTGTTGCACTAGGGCCCGGAAGAAGGTCTTCCCTCTCTGTGGCTTTTCTTACGGGAATCCCCTCTTTCTGTCAGCCGCCTTCTCCAGGATCTTGTCTAAGTCCGGTCCGAACAGAAACTGACCATAGAACGGGAGGGCACATAGCTTGTTTTTAGAGGCTAGGTCGCCTGACCACGACTTCAGCCATAACGCCCTTCTGGCTGAGTTAGACCGGGCTGTAGCTTTCGACGAGAGCTTGACTGTTTCGGCCGCTGCATCTGCTAGGAAATCTGTTGCCATCTGCAGGATAGGGAGAGAGTTTAGGGAGAGATCTGTTCCCTTGGTGTCTTATTGGTTAAATGTAGCTTCAGCTGTTCTAGCCATACATACCCCCAGAGTCCGCGCCACGCAAGTGGCTGCGATCCCTGGCCTGAGTATGTTTGCCGCTGCCTCCCATGATTTTTTTAGGAGGCCTTCAGTTTTGCGATCCGTGGGATCTTTTAATTGTGTGGCGTCCTCGAAGGGCAGGGTCGTCCTCTTAGCTACTTTGGCCACTGGGACACCTACCTTGGGTACCTCCTCCCAGCTTGCGCAAACTTCCTCCTCGAATGGGTACCTTCTTTTTACCCCTCTAGTGGAGAAGGAACCTGCGTCGGGTTTCTTCCACTCTTTTTGGATAATTCTAGTGATATTTTTGTGGACAGGGAAGGTATGTTTACGCCTCTCCCCTAGTCCCCCGAATATCTCATCTTGCAGGGTGTGTGGTTCTCTGGGCTCTTCCATTTTTAGCGTAGCCCTGACCGACTTAATCAGTTCCGTTAAGTCGTCCTGATGAAATAGGTACTTTTTGTAGTCCTCATCATCTGAGGACTCCTCGGCCGCCTGTTCCTCTTGCTCCGACCTGATTCAACTCTCGGAGTCGGAAGGCTCCTCAGGAACATACGCCTTTTTCTGGCGCTTAGCTGGCGGCGCTATCTGTGACGTTAGGGCTGATCGAACCTCCCCTTTCACCAGCTTCCTAACGTCCTCCATGAATCCCCCCGATTCCTCTTTGACTAGCCTAGCTACGCATGCCTTGCATAGAGGCCTCTGGTATGTAGCTGGCAGTCTTGTCCCGCACTCCGCGCATTTTTTGAGTTTTGTTCTGGGGGGGACGTCTTTTTTATTCCCCTGAAAAAAGAGAGCATTTTTTGTGGGTAAAAATGCAATTTTCCATACACAATACACTGGATTTTGCATTTGTATTTTTGCCGCACTGGCTACTTACGGCCTCCGTGGCTGAGGTTTCAGCTGTCTCTGGTGCTGGAGCACTCATTACTATACTGGTGCTGCAGACACCTTGCGACCTGTAGTGCTGGTCCACCTTCTGGCTTCTCTCAGGTTCCTTATTTTGAATTTTCACACTCTTGCGCTAAGCCCCGCCCCCTCCGTGCACCTCCTGATGCGAGCGCAATGATGTCATTGCGCTGGACACGTGAGGCGACGCCCCGCCGTCAAAGGGCTTCCTGGAGCGCCGCACTGTGACTATACGAGGAGGAGGAGGGGGACTGAGGCTCCCGCTTTGTACCCCCCATGGGCCGCAGCAGAAGGAACCTGGCCCGGGGGTTACCACCCCATGTGGCATCCCGGTAGTAGTCTGGCTGGAAGGGAGGACAGGCTGACCCACTGCCCTCCGATCCGCCCGTGAGTAGGCTTCTGGCTGGCTTCTCCACCAGCCCTTCTCAGAGATCCTGCCTCCTGGCAGGTCAGGAAGACACTGGGGAAAGTGGGGAAGCGGGGGAGCTTTGAACCTCTCAGTATGTTCCTGTCCTATCAGGAGGAGGCAATCTCAATTGGTGCTGTCAGGGAGACGACTGGGCAACCCCGACATTCTGCCATCTTTCAGTGCGTCTTCTTTCTACGGCGCATAAATTGCAACAAAAATGACATGATAACTTTATTCTATGGGTCAGTACGATTACCACGATACCATACTTGTAGTTTTTTTTTTGCTGTACTACTTATATATTTTTTTAAAGATATTTAATTTTTTAACATTATTTTCTGTCTCCATGTTCTGCGCACAATAACTTTTTATTTTTCTGTTCATATAGTTGTGTGAGGGCTCATTTTGTGCAGTACATCCTGTAGTTTCCCTTAGTAGCATTCTAGAATACATAGGACTAGAGATGAGCGAGCGTACTCGGAAAAGCACTACTCGCTCGAGTAATTTGCTTTATCCGAGTATCGCTGTGCTCGGGTCTGAAGATTCGGGTGCCGCTGCGGCTGACAGGTGAGTCGCAGCGGGGAGCAGGGGAGAGCGGGCGGGAGAGAGGGAGAGAAAGATCTTACCTCCGTTCCTCCCCGCTCTCCCCTTCAGCTCCCTGCTTCGTGCCGGCACCCGAATCTTCAGACCCGAGCACAGCAATACTCGGATAAAGCACATTACTCGAGCGAGTAGTGCTTTTCCGAGTACGCTTGCTCATCTCTACATAGGACTTTTTGATCGCTTTTTATTGGATTTTTTTCTTGGCAAAAGGGTGACCACAAAAGTGTATTTCTGGCGCTTTTCTTTTTTTCTTGGACGACATTCACTTTACGTGGTAAATAATGTGTTACTTTGATAGAACATACTTTTACAGACGCAGTGATACCAAATATGTATTTTTGTTTTTATTATTTAGATTTTTTTATTTTAAACATGGCAAAAGGTTTTCTTTTTTTAACTTTTATAACTTTTTTTTACAAAAATAATAAAACTTTATTATTCTTATTTTTACATTTTCTTTTAGTCCTCCTGGGGGACAACAACCAGCGATGCTTGGATCGCTTATGCAGTATTATAGTATGCCATTGCATTACATCATACTGCATTCTGGCAGGCAGCTAATCAAGCCACCACATGGGGATGGCTTGATAGGCATTCTGTATTACAGCCCATTCGGGGATTTAAATGCTGCTGTCAGATTTGACAGCGGCATTTAAAGGATTAACAGTCCTAATCGGCTGAACTGGGCTGTTGCCCGCAGGTGTCAGCTGTAATAGACAGCTGACACCTACAATGTATGGAGGGTGATAGCGGTGGTCACTAAGCGGTTAATCACCCAGGTTCTATTTAGGTTTAAATTTACTAAACCAAATGGGAAAAGCCATTTGTAGGGTATGCTTTTATCTCTCAGCTCTCTTGTAAGGGGATGAAGTTGTCTCCTCAGGTCTAGTGTAAGCTTCGAGATATCCTGGAAGATTTGGCTTTTGCTACTGTCGTATTCTATTTTTGGAGGCTGATCTAGGTTTGTTTAGGATTTCTTCTTTGAGACTGAAGCTTTGTAGACAGTAGAGGATGTCTCGGGGTCTGTCAGATTTCACAGATCTAGGCCTGAAAACCCTATGTGCTCTTTTTAGGCCAAGATCCGCATCTTTGTCTCTCTCCAATAGGCTATTGAGGATCTGGTAGAGAGTGGGAGGGATCTCTTTGTCAGGGACATTTTCTGAGATTCCACATACGCGACTATTGTTGTGTCTAGAGAGGTTCTCTAGGTCATCTATATGGATTCGTTGGAGATGCAGTTTTTAATGTTTATCAATCAAAATATCCTTCACTCTTTCTGCATTGTTAATCATCTTTGCACAAGAATCCTCAACAGTGTTAATTCTAGCGTGCACGTCTTTAATATCCTTGCTTAAATCAGAGATCTCTTTTACTGTTTGAGTAAATTCTTTAAAGAAGTCTTTGAAGATGCACTCCTTGGTAGGCAGAGCCTTGATATATTTTTTTATGTCTGATTCGGAATTTTATGAGTGAATCGTCTTCCGATTCACTTTCCAGGCCTTGCAGAGAGACAGTGTGGATTTTGTTATCTACTTCAAGTGGTGTCTGCGTGGTTTGGATTATATGAGGAGTATCTTGGGAAGATTTCCTAGGCGTTTTCATTGAATCTTGGTGTCTTTTTGGTGTTCTAAGGTCCTTGATGTTGTCACTATTTACCGGTTTTGTGAGTTCACCCATTTTGCCTGTCTAATTATAATTACGCTGGGAGAAGTAGGATATAATTGTGTTCACATGTATTGTTTAATAGCGGCAGCTTTTTCCAATTCAGCATTTCAATAGCTAATGTAAGTTGTTGTATAGTTTTTCGCCATTAGGTGGCAGAAGAGTAGACTTGTAATATTTCCAATAGAATTAAGTGGATTTAATACAGGGGGGAACAAAGTAATTATTTTCAGAGTAGACGTTTTTTTTAACCTAGGTACTTGGGTGGACTTGTTACTTACGGTGTATATGAATTTTGATTAAACTTTATTTAAGTTGACTTCAGAGAGAGTTGCAGCACGTTTTCTCAGTTGGAGGGGAAGCTCTTTTCAGTTAAATGTTTTTTTGATTTGCAGCTCTCCCAGGGAGCCTTGTTCCTCCCTCCTTGCAAGATAGTTGCTATCCCTGCTGATGGGGCTTAAGATGTCCCTAAGCTGCGTCCGCCCGCTGGATAGGGCTTATATCTGGAGCTGAAGTTCTACGCACCAGGAAAGAGAGATCCCCACTAGGGTGTGTGTCCCTCTGCCGTTATCGATGTGGCGCCCGACTTAACTTTATGTGACGATGCCAGATCAGTTGATGCCTGGAGTGGCCGCTGTGCCCTCCGACCCGAGACCGGTGAGAAGAAGGGCCGGCATGCACACCAGAACAGCTGGCTGCAGAAGGTGCTTGTGCCAATCCTCCGCAGGGCTGGCCGAGCAGGATACTTTCGGTCGTGGAGGCGCTGGTCCCTGGAGGCCTCAGAAAGCCCCGCGCTCTGCTAACACTGGAGGGGGACATCAGGCAGCTAAAAGATGCTCCTCTGGTAGGGAAAGCCGACGGAGGTGTCAGGAGGGTGAAGTGGAGCAGAGGGGGTTTGGGTAGTCGGGCTAAACTATTGGGATTATGGAGCTCAGGTCCCGCACATCTGCTCTCTTTCAAGCAAGGCCACGCCCCCTGGGACAACTTTCTGCTAGTACAATAACATCAATTCATACTAATTAATAGCAGAGATGTGTTGTTTTCCCTGATCGCCACCAATGATAAAATCGCAAGGTGCTGAACACTTGTCATGGCAGGCAGAGGCTTAATGAAGGCTTCTAGGCCTTCAGGCCTGTAATGGTACTGTGACTATTACACCCTTCCTCTGGTGGTCTGTAACAGTATGAAAAATTAGGCACCATACTCTGCAATACATAAGTATTACAGTGTATTGTACAAGTGTAAAGGAGTGAAGTGCCATTAGTGCATAGAGTTTGGGGAATATTGCTGGATGCCGAAATCAGGTTCTAAATGTAGAACAAGGATAGATGGAGAATTAGATTAGGGAATGTGATAGGGCCTCACTAAAGAGATGTGTTTTTAGGGCATGCTTAAAGCTGTGGGTATTTATTAACCTGATTGTCTCATGGTAGCACATTCCAGGGAACTGGTGCAGCTCAGGAAAAATCTTGGAGACTGGAGTGGAAGTTTCAGATTATGGAAACACAGTGTCTAAGGTCATTAGCAGAATGAAAAGCACGGGTAGGGTGGTACACAGAAAAAAGGAGGGAGATACAGGTCGGTGCAGCATTGTGGAGAGCTTTATGGATAAGAATGAGGAGTTTAGATTGTATTCTCTAGTAGCTGGACAGCCAGCACAGTGATTGGCATAGGGTGGAGGCGTCTGAAGTGGTTGGACAAATAGATGAGCCTAGCTGCTGCATTCAATAGAGATTCACATGAACTTGCGAGTGATTAAATATAGGGAGTGAAGGACCGACCACGGTCAAATATCATCCAGCAAGTGATTGATTATAGATAGGAAATGAAAGATTAGAGTCAAATATGACCCAAAGACAAGTAAGAAATACTATAAACTGAAATGGAAATATTAGATTGGTAGATGGTGGGAACATCATAAATTTAGTTTTTGAAGTCTGTTTCAGACAGAGAGATGACATAATGACAAAGACAGAGTAAAAATAAAAATTTGGTACCTCTGTAATTGTACTGACCCACAGAATAAAAGGAAGGCCTCTTTCACATGGGCAGCAACGATTGTGCTGTGAGAAAATCGCGATATCGCATCTGTGTATATCATCGCTGCATTTTCTTGCGGCGATGTCGCGATTTTGTGGTGCTACAAAGTTGCGCGACTTTGTAGCGCTCTTTTGCTGGGATTTTCGGAGGGAAAAAGGCTCAAAATATAAGCACTACCCCAAAAATAAGCCCTGGCTGCATTAAAAAAACAAAACAATACATTACCTAACAGGTGCTGTCTGCTCAGCCGTACTTCTCCTTGCAGGTCCCAGGCACACTTGCTTGTAGTTTTCCTCCAGCACTTCCTAGTATTTTTTTAAATGCAGCTAGGGCTTATTTTAGGGCTCAAACAGTATGATTTCCTACTGTAAAAGTTGCATCGCACGAAAACCACGTTTTTATGCAATGCAACACAAAGGAAGGCTCCATAGGGAAACATGGGTTACAAAACATTGCAAATTGTGGTTGTATAGAGCATGCCGCAGGTTTTTTTTCTCGCAATGTAGGAGCCTACAAAACATCGCTAATGTGAAGGAACCCATTGGAAAGCATGGGCTTCACATAGATGCGATTCGTAGCATTGTCACATTGTGAGAAAAATTGCGTGATTTTCTCACGTGTGTGAAAGAGGCCTTAGTGCTTCTGCCCACTAACGTATTTTTTAACGCTGCGATATCGCTGCGTTTTTTTAATGGAAATGTCAATGGGACTCTCTAATGTTAAAATCGCATCGCACAAAAATCGCAAATGTGTTCTTCTGCGATTTTTGTGCGATGCGATTTTAACATTAGAAAGTCCCATTGACATTTGCATTTTAAAAAACGCAGTGATATGACAGCAATAAAAAACGTTAGTGGGTAGAAGTAAATGCTGTAAAAATGAAACCACTTTTAGGAGTTTTTAAATGTTTTTCTATGTATTAAATGATACCATTAAAAGATACAACTTATGTCACAAAAAAAAGAACCTCATATCGTTATGTCAGCACAAAAAGGGCAAGGATGAAGCAAAAAAAAAAACCCCTTAAACTTTGTGTCCTCAAGGGGTTCATGTTTGCTCCTCACTGACATTACTTGGAATTTGCAAGCCAAAGAGCACTGTGGTTAACTCCCCATCTATATGTCAACCACCTTACTCATCCATGGAAACTCCCAGAGCAGAGGTAAACTAAATCCAGATACAAATTCCAGCACTGGGTGCAGTAGAATTAAAACCCAATTCTGCATGAGGTGTATGATGTACAAAGTGCAAACAACTCTGAATTTGTATTTGTGACTGTTTGCAAACAGATTAATTGTAGAGAAGGTAAATGATAAAAAGGAAAAGGTGCATCGTTACCATAATTAAGCAGTTTGTACTTATGGGAGGTGAATAGCTGAGTCTTTACTACAGATATTGTATGTGTGAGGGCTCCTTCACTCCTTCAAGAAAATCGTGGCAAAAAAGCGTCAGTGGTGATCTTTCTTGCAAAAACATTGCTGCCGCTTGCGGTTTTCTCATACGTTTTCCTTGCGATAGACAATAGGAGCTTCTAATGTTAGAAACGCATTGCATGAAAATCGCAAGTTCGTGCGTTGCGATGCGATAAAACAACGCCTCCATGTGGAAACATGGGAGATTTAAAAAATGCAGAAATCTTTACAAATCTGACAACATTGCATGAGTGAAAACATCGCAGATGTGAATGAAGCCATTGATAAACCTGGGTTTCATAATTCTGGGTTTCACTCGCTCTCACATTGTACAAAAGTTGCACAATTTTCTCACAAGTGTGAAGGCACCCTAAGAGGGTTCAGTAGGGCCTTGAGCAAGTGTTAGTGCTTTACCATTTTCAATGCATTGCAAACTGTAGTAGTAACATATCTACGCCAATTGTAGACTACTAGTAATAGGAAAATATTTTTTGTTTATTACATAACTGTTTCTTTACATGTTCGTACCTTCAGGTGCTGAGTTGTGTGGCATGGTGGTGCTCTTCTTCAAAAACTGAACAGAGACACAAAAGTATAACTGAAAGCCCCAACGCAAATGTGAATGTACCCTTAGCTGTACTTTTTAATTACATCATCTTGTACCTATCCTGCTGCTTTTCAGTACGGCACAGTTCACACCTGGGTTAGCAGATTCTGTTATTTTTTTCAAAAAAGTGAGTATCATGCAGTGCATTTTTTTTCCTGTAAATGACATAATCCGAGGGCAGTTATTATGTTTGACTTTCTTTTCCCATAACAGAGGAGGAAACCAGAAATGTGGATGCAACCTAACCTTGCTGTATGGTAGCCCGGAGGAGTATTCTCTTTCATTCACAGGGGCAGTAGTCTAATAATTATGTATTAAGCCCTTCACAGTTTAGACTAGATTCTAAAATAATATTTATTGATTTTCACTTAAAAACATATAACGCTATAGGGCACACCTAACACAAAAATACACAAAACAAACAAACATATGGGTAGCACACTTAATTTAGTTGGCAACCATGATTGATGATATAGGAGATGCCAACCGGACACACGTATCCTTCAATAAGCTGTTAGGATACGATCTTCAGTATGATACTGGATATAAGATGCTCCAGATAACCATTCCTCTTCGTGCATCGATATAGGGAATATCAGAACGACCTTGATCTTATAATCTGATACGGTCGGTGTTTGATTTATCCCTGTTAAGTGTATATTGGATCTTAAATTGTCGTATTGGTATACAGCATGGATACTCAATCCGAAATATATCCTGATGCAATAGGCTGAATAATGTGTCAGTTGCCTTTAATTATTGCAGTAGGTTTGAGAATAACCAAATAGTAATGATCGTACCAATCGTAGGATCATTAGTGCATAGTGCTATGTTGTGATTTGTAAATAAACAGGACCCCATTAATCATACATATGACGGAGTCACTATAGACATATGCATATTTTCACTTTATTAGACTTGGGACTTCAACGCGTTTCCCCGTGGATCCCACAGATCATCAGGAAGTGAATGTCTGTGAAATATCCAGGACACAGTATGCTGCCCAAGATAAAAGAGGCTCGTATATCCTATATCAGCCAGTGTGATCAGCCCTAAGCTGTAACTCGATGAGAGTATGTTGATCGACACATGAAGATACATATATTTCTTCGAGGGGAGGGCACTAAATAATGTAACACTTAGAAATTGTAAGCTCCTGTCATAAGCAAAACTAATTGTTACTCCTGCAGTTTAGCAAATAAGGGTGCAATGGCTAAAATCGTATCCCCGTCTGGTTCTCCTAGATAGTCAGCTATAGTAGGATAAGATGATAGTATAGAGCCTTCCTAAGCTGCTGTATCGTGCATAGATTCCTCATTTAATTAATAAGCCCTAAATTTCATACTGGCAGAAACTACAGATAGTATGCCCTCATAAATAACCACCCCTCCAATAAATGCCCTTCAAAAATAAGAAAGTGCCCATAGCCCTGATGGTGGACTTAGAGCATCCAGCATCCAGAGGAGTATTCTCTGGTCAGCTGCAGATGGGTCATTTTATTTTAGTGTTTTCTATATTACAAACTTCATATGAAGTTCTTACAGCATCCTTTTCCAGTTATATGAATTGCTTCTGCACAAATCACGCTAAATTACATTTTATTTCAAACATATGGTTTATTGGTATTTTATCACACAATACTATTTATTCAAATCATCTCTTCCATAAAGTTTTCAATTTACGGTAAATGTTTCAGACCTCCGGGACTGGGCTCATAGTTGTCAATTTCTCAAAAATGTTGTAACCAACTCTGAAAGAAAACAAAGTAGAGGCAATTTAGTTAGTAAAAAATGAAAATGGTCAAACTACAGTACTTTGAATGTATACTTAAGTCTAGGACACAGGTGTCAAACACAAGGCCAGCGGGCCGAATCCGGCCCGCCGACTCATTTTCTGTGGCCCGCCGGTTGTGCACAAAGTTCCCTGACCTCCGTACTGCTGTCAGTAGGCGATCTTCTCTCGGCTTGTTCTGTCTAGTGCAGACAGTAATAGAGGAGTGCCAATAGCACACCGACAACAGTCTAGGGCCTCATGTATTATAACTGATGCAGGCAATGAAAAACAAGTAGAAGTACTAATCAATATTTACTTTTTTATAGACATTCTGGAACTATGAAGGTGATTTCTGTATTGATCCTTGGAAAAAGCTTGATTCTGAGGATGGAAGCATACTACTGTATATTGGCGCCGTTTTGTGTCCGCAATACAGTTTGCGTATTGAACTGACTGTGGGTCTCCTGACCCGAGTTCTGAGCACATTCATTCCTGTGATGCTTGGAGTTCAGGTCAGCAGACCCACAGTCAGGCCAGGATACACTTCTGTTATGGACAAAAAAATGTCAGCCGAAATATGGTAGCGTGCTCTCGGCTTTAAAGGGATAATTTCATTTTATGTAAATCTATAGAAAATGCTATAAATGCCCCAAAAATGTGGATCCCACACCTGGGGACCCCAATATTTTGATTCCTAGCTGCTGCATTCTCCATACACTTCAAAGGGGAGAAATTACTGTGCTTGCCGGCAGCCTTCTTCATTGAGGTCTAAGGGAGTCAAGGAAAGAACTGAGTAAGCAGTGTTTGGCTCTTTCTGTAACTCCCATAGACATCAGTGGAGAGAATGTTGTACTTATACTTGGTCCTCTCCAGTGATGTATATGGAAAATGAGGTGACTGTTGCCAAATGTGATTTACTAGACCCTCTCCTGTTGGACCCTCTCCTATCAGGCATTTATGGCATATCTGGTATAAATGCCTAAGAAACAAATAGCACTCTTAAAGGAATCTATCATTTTAATCACCACTTTCACCCTTTCTAATCCAATTTCCCTGCCACGCGCACACCCCGCAGCTTTTACTTAATTTGAGTGGGAAAGCCCATTGTGGATTTCTTGGAATTACTCAACAAACATAAAATGAACTGTCATGATGATTTTATTAGCACGTTTTGGAAAAAGAACAAT